>NW_023458563.1:6818568-6844784 GCF_013731165.1 Rhagoletis pomonella | reverse complement strand
CCACATACATACATACATATATTACTTTTCATATCAATTCAAGTGTAATACATGCGCCCCACGCTTTTCATTTTCAATTTCATAGATTGTTTATAATGACTTTTGGTAAAATTTCAAAATCAAAAGTTATCAAAACAAATTCTATGGGACTGAGAAATATTATTTTCGACTTTTTAGTCCATTTATAAAAGCGTTGTATATTAAAAAGTTTTTTTTATATTATTTATTTTCTACTTTTTAGTTCTGTCTGAATAAAAGTTTGCAATAGATATTAAAATAATTCAACGATATTAATAGAAAGGTGCACACACATGCATTTACATATGTATGTACATACAAACGAGCACCAATTAATTTTATTTAAAGAAATGGCGTGTCGTCTATTTCCGGTGTAGCAAACGTAGTACATAGGGCGACATCTAGATGTCATCTACCTCGCCCTATTCACTATGCTTTTTTATAGGAGCTTTTCAAAGCTTTGCTTTATGGTGTCGGACACACAACATTGAAAGTTTCTGGAACACAACATTGAAAGTTTCTGGAACACAACATTGTAAGTTGATAAAAGCGTTGTAATAATAAAAAAAAAAATAAACAAGTAATTTTTAGCAAAAACAAAATCGACTTCAACTCTCATATAAAAAGTATATATATATATATATCTCATGATCCACTGATCGGATCTTAACCAGATTAGAATGGGCCCACCTCTATATATATATATTTCATGATCCAATGATTGGATATAAACCAGATTAGTAGTAGTAGTAGTAGTTAGTATATACATATATATATATATATATATATATATATACATATATATATTTATTTTTTTTAAGTCGTTTTTTTTTGCCAAAAATTACTTGTTTACAAACTCCTTCATATATACCTTAGCATAAGCACCTACCGTAGATATGCCTGTGTACCAAATTTCAAGTTCATGTGACTTATGGTTTCGAAGTCAGAGCTGAGAAAAAATTTCACGCCTATGGGAGGTGCCATGCCCCCTTTTATAAACTACATAATATACCCCTTACTATAAGCACCTATGTACCTAGCTGTGCCTGCATACCAAATTTGAAGTTCGTGGGGCTTATGATTCCCAAGTTAGAGCTGATAAAAAATTTCACTCCTACGGGAGGTGCCACGCCCCCTAGTCGAATTCCAATTTTTTTCTCCCCATTACAGGCCCAGGTATCATGGCAATACTCTGTCAAAATTTCGTTCGATTCTGTACGTCCGCAAAATAATTTTTGGGGATATCTCGGCCACAGGGACACCTATCGTGTCCAAATATTTATTTTCAATTGGCTAAATTCTATTCTAAATATGAGCCAAATCTGCAACTAAACGCAGTTTTTAGGAATATCCCGGCCCCAGCGCCACCTAGCGGTTAAATTTTTAGTCGGAATATTTCCCTTGAAGGTGCGGACATATGTTCCAAACATGAACGAAATCGGTCGAGCCGTATGGTAGTTTCGTCACATAAAATATACGAAAACTCTATGAAATTGAGAAATCGTGGCGTCTCAGCATTCTTCATTTTTCGGCAACAACAACAAGAAGTCTAAAATTTTTTTAAATCGAAAAACCTTCCACACAGAAGGTGCAAACAGTTCTTTTTACAGAATTGAAATCGGTTCAGCCGTTTGGTCAGGCATCGCCGTCATACGGAAAACCTTTAATTTTTATATATATAGATATATAGATAAGATAAGCACGATGCGAGAAGCATAGACAAAATTTCGATGAAAAAAAAGACGGTTTCGGAGATAAGCGCAAACGAACACAGTGACACGGGATATTTATATATTAAGATACCCTACTATAAGCACCTACCATAGATACGTTTACGTACCAAATTTCAATTTCATTTGACTTATGGTTTTGAAATTATAGCTGATAAAATTTTCCACGCCTATGGGATGTGCCACGTCCCCTTTTACAAACCCATTTATATATAAGCACCTGCCATTGATATATCTGCATACTAAGTTTCAAGTTAGTGGGACTTATAGTTCCGAAGATAAAGCTGATAAAAAATTACATGCCTATTGGATGTGCAATGCACTCTTTTCCAAACTCATTTATATATACCCTAATATAAGTTCCTACCATCAAAATGGCTGCGTACGAAATTTCAAGTTAAAGCGACTTATAGCTCCGGAGTTATAGCTGATAAAACATTCCAGGTCCATGGAAGGTGCCGCTCCCCATTTTACAAACTCACTTATATATAGCCTACTATAAGAACCTACTATAGATACGTCTGCGTACCAAATTTAAATTTCACGTGACATAAGATTCCGAACTTTCCACGCCAATGGGATGTTCCACTCAGTTATATATGCCTTACTTAAAGCGCCTACCGTAGATATGCCTGCACACCAAATTTGAAGTTCTTGGGACTTATGGTTCCCAAGTTATAGCTGATATATATATAGTCTACTGTAAGCACCTACCGAAGATATGTCTGCATACCTAATTTCAATTTCATGGGACTGATGGTTGTGAAATTGTAGCTGATAAAAATTTCCACGCCTAAGGTATGTGCCACGCCCCCTTTTACAAATCCCTTTATATATACTTTACTGTAAACACCTACCATAGTTATGTCTGCATACCAAATTTCAAGTTCATGTGGCTTATAGTTCCGAAGTTATAGCAGACAAAATATTCCTATGGGAAATGCCACGCCCACTTTTACAACCTCATTCATATATACCCTACTATAAGCACCTGCCATATGTATGACTGAATAACAAATTTCAAGTTCATATGACTTATAGTTTCGGATTTATGGCTGATAAAATATTCCATGCCTATTGGATGTGCCACGCCCACTTCTAAAAACTCATTTATTTATACCATACTATAAGCACCTACCATATATATGACTGTATACCAAATTTCAAGTTCATGTGACTTATGGTTCCGAAGTTATGATTGATAACAAATTTCACACCTATGGGATGTGCTACGCCCACTTTTACAAAGTCATTTATATATACTCTACTGTAAGCACCTACCATATATATGACTGCATACCAAATTTCAAGTTCATGTGACTTATAGTTTCGAAGTTATGGCTGATTAAAAACTTCACGCCTATGGGAGGTGCCACGCCTCCTTGTCGAATCCCAAATTTTTTACCCTATTATTAGCCCAGGTGTCCTGGCAATACTCTGTCAAAATTTTGTTCGATTCTGTCCGTCCGTTTACGCTGCAACCTGGCACATACGTACTTCCACAAATATATAGTTGATATATCCTTGTCTTAGCGTAAAGTAATTTTTGGGGATGTCTCGGCCACAGGGCCACCTATCGTGTAAGTTTCAAGTCCAAATATTTCTTTTAAATTGGCTAAATTGTTTTCTTAATATGAGCCAAATCAGCAAGTAAATGCAATTTTTATGAATATCCCGACCCCAGCGCCACCTAGCGATTAAATTTTTAGTCAAAATATTTCCCTTCAAGGTGCTGAAATATGTTCCAAATATGAACGAAATCGGTCCAGCCCTTTAGTAGTTTAGTGACATTCAATATACGGAAAACTCTATGAAATTGTGAAATCGTGACGTCTCAGCTTTCTTCATTTTTCGGCAACAGCAACAAAGAATTTCAATTTTTTTTAAATCAAAGAACCTTCCACACAGAAGGTCCAAAAATGTGCTGTTTACTGAATTGCAATCGGTTCAGCCGTTTGGTCAGGCATCGCCGTCATACGAAAGACATTTCATTTATATATATATAGATATAGAAATATAGATAGATTGATGTTAATCTTGGCATTATAAGCTTTGTATTTACATATCATTTGTTCATGATCTGCTTGGTTTTAACTTTCAATACTCTCTTTAAACTTATTATAATAATGTTGCTTTTGTTTAATTTCCTCTGTGTTGCTTATATCTCCTAGTAATGTTATGAATGATGAAAACAGTCTGGCCATGTTGAATGTTTTATGTGGTAGGCAAAAAGTGTTTAATATCGTGCACTTTAATGCACGTAGCCTTAATAGTGCTAAAATTGACAATATTAGGCATATCTTTGAAAGCTCGTCCATAGATGTTGTGTGTGTCTCTGACCCTTGGGTTTTAAATGATGTGAGCAATGTGTGCTATAGCCTGAAAAATTACAATATTGTCCGTAATGACAGAGTAAGGAAGAGAGGTGGTGATGTGGCGATCTATTGCAAGAGCTAGATTGACATCAAGATTGTATCTAAATCAAGTGGGGATGGTGCTGGATTCATTTTCGTTGAGTTGTCTAATGAAGCTACTAATGTTTTAGTTTCCTGCGTGTATAACCCACCTAAGTCAACTCGTCTCACACCGTATTTTGAAATTTTGTCTTATTTTGTTATGGATTATGTCAATATTGTTATTTGTGGTGACTTCAATGTAAACCTGCTTTCCCGTGAGCCACTTGGTTTCATTGATGCTGTAGCTGGTATTGGACTCTCTATTGCCAATACTACGATACCAACTCGGTATGTGTGTAATGCTAACCCCAGCTTACTTAATTATTTTATTGTCTCTGACCAATCTTTAGTTCTAAAATTTGATCAGCCGTCTTTCGTTTCTGATCATGACCTTATATTTTGTGCTCTTGATATTGCCCTTGACTGTCCCAGGAAAACTAATACTTTCTCGTTTAGGGATTATAAATCCTTGAAAACTGACTCTCTGTTCTCACATCTTTCATGCATCAATTGGTGCGATTGTTGGAAGCTTGTTACTGTGAATGGCAAACTTAGCTTCCTCAATAAGGTTTTGCTAGATGGATTTAATTGTTTTGTCCCTCGCCGTGAGTGTAAGAGCAAATTGTCTTGTCCTTGGTTCAATGTTAAGGTGGAGTCAGCTATTAAAAGGAAAAATAGATTACACTCTGTTTGGAAAAGATATCTCTCCCAATATACGCAACGGCTCTGAATGTAAATTGAACGTGTATTTACTAAATAACGCTTTCCTTAAATCCCCAATGTTAGGTGCGACTCCTACTTCTCTTTTGCCCATGATGAGTGCCAGGTATATAGGGACAGAATTTGAATTTGTAGCAGTTAGTGAATACGACGTAATAAGATGCGTGCTAGATATCAAGTCGGAAGCGACAGGAGAGCACGGTGTCCAAACATTCCCATGACAGCCGGTTCTACGTACCGGAATGACTCGGGTTTTACCCGACCAAGGGCTGTTTTTTCTGCGATCTAACCCCGTTTAGGTCGGCGAAGTATCTCAGAAGTTGTCGGTCCATAGGGCTACATTCACTACGTGTTCTTCTACTCAGGGCTGGCATCGAGTCAAACCCAGGGCCAGAAACCTACACCTGCTGTGTATGCCGGAGACGATTACACCACAACTCCACCTCAGTCAAGTGTAATGCCTGCGAGGGGTGGAGTCACCTCAGAGTCTGCTCGGGACTACGGACACATCGACAGTTGCTCAAGAGCAGCCTCCACGGCTTACCTCAGTCCGCCCGAACAACCTCACACAGTCACCACAACACAATAACACCACAGACCATACCACAGCCACGACAGACCACATAACACACACAACCGCACCACCACCCACACGCCGCCGCCAAAAACTCCTGGTTCCCCCTACAATCTGCACGGTATGTCAGACCAGGATATTCCGTAATGTGACATCAATCAAGTGCAACACCTGCCTTGGCTGGTGCCACTTTAGGGCATGCTCAGGTCTGCGTTCCACGCGAGATTGGACTGGGAACTTCGAGGGCCCGTGTTGCGCTGCTCGGTCGCAGACCCCAATTGCGACGCCTACCGCCACCACCACAGGGCGGCAATCATCACAGCAGCGCACACAGCCAACGGCGGTAAGAACACACACATCACTTACACCCCACATCACGACACGTCTCCCGAACCACATGAAGCTCCTTTAATTCAACTGCAACGGGCTACAGAGCAAGATTGAGGAGATAATCGTCTTCATGTGTCGGCATGGTATATTGATAGCTGCGGTCCAAGAGACGGAGTTGCACAGCAATTCAACTTTGTTGAATTGCGCCGGGTACAACTACGCACCGTCGAGATCGCGAGCGAGATAATGGTGGTGGCTTAGCGTTCATCACGCACCACACCGTGCAGTATAGTCTAATCGAAGCAGACATCGACCGCAGGGATACCACCCTAGAATGTCAGGGCATCGCTATCCGGTCAGGCGGATGTTGAGCTCGAAATATTTAACATATACATACCCCCTGTCACCTGCTGCCCGGCAGAATATCACCTTGATATAGGTGCGCTCCTCAGAGGTGAAAACCGTATGGTAGTAGGTGACTTTAATGCGCACCACGATCTTTGGCACTCAAGCCTGTCAAACGATCGTAGGGGAACAGACTTGGCTGAGCAGATAGACGATTCGACATTCTGCACAATGAACGACGACGCACCCACCAGGATTATGGGTAACTGCAGTATCTCGCCAGACATCACCATAGTCAGCGCTGGTCTGATAAACAGCATAACACGGCGACCTATGCTGACTCTAGCATCAGACCACCTACCCATAGTCATCTCGATAGATAAACCAACCGACTTTACCTCCGCCAAACACCGGACCTATATCAACTTTTCTAAAGCTGATTGGAAAGGTTACGCGGAGTTTACCGAAAACACCTTCACAGCGCCCCCCACACAAACCGACGTCCATCTCGGTTAACGTAAGTTCCGCAGGGCTGTCACTGCTGCTGCAGCTCGCTTCATACCGGCAAGATGTATATCGGACCCACGTCCAAACTTCCCTGCCGAAGCGGCTGTTCTAGCCGATGAGCGTGATAGCCTTCGTCAGGCCGATCCCGGAGATCCCCGTATCAGGGATCTCAACGCGGAGATTCGGCAACTAGTAAACGTACATAAGCGGAAGAAGTGGGAGGAGCATCTGAAGACCTGTAACTTCACCTCTGGTGTGAGCAAGCTTTGGTCAACCGTGAGGTCACTGTACAATCCGACGAAGCACGACGACAGAGTCGAAATTGCCTTCGGCGACCATGCTTCGTCGGACCCGGAGCGATGCGCAAGCTATTTTAGCCGGCAGTTCATACTGCATCCTCCGGTGGACAAAGCCAAGCGTCGAGGGACCAGAAGGCTGCACAAACTGACAACAACCTGTGCCCCCCTTGCTTTCACTTGCGGTGAAGTTCAGGTGGCCATCGGGAAGGCGAAATCCTCCAAAGCCATGGGTCCCGACGGAATATGCATGCTGATGCTGAAAAATTTGGGTCCTGCGGGGGTAGCGTACCTAACGGAGGTCCTCAATTTGTCTATGGCCACTATCATCATCCCAGACATCTGGAAGGTGGGGAGAGTGGTCCCACTGCTCAAACCAGGGAAACCTGCCAACAAAGGAGATTCCTATCGTCCGATAACACTCCTTTCCCCGGTAGCGAAAACACTCGAGACCTTGCTATTCCCGTATTTCACAAACCACTTGACCCCAGCGAGGCGTCAGCATGGTTTCCGTAAAGTGCACAGTACAACAACAGCACTTAACGCCATAAATACTCAGATAACTCGTGGCCTTAACCGAAACCGTCCCTGTGAGAAAACTATTCTAGTAGCGTTGGACTTGTCAAAGGCGTTTGACACCGTCTGCCATTCCACGCTACTAGAAGATATAGAGGCCTCCTCTCTCCCACAGAGGCTCAAACGGTGGTCGGCAAATTATGGGAGTGGTCGACATTCGTCGGTAATGTTTAGAGACAAAACGAGTAAATTCAGAAAAATAAAACAGGAGGTTCCACAGGGTGGTGTCCTTTCCCCGCTACTGTTTAACTTTTACATTTCAAAGCTCCCTCAACCACCAGAGGGATTGTCTCTTACGCCGACGATTGCCCGATCATGGCGACTGGGAATGGAATTGATGACCTGTGTTCGAAAGTAAACGGGTATCTCTCCGAACTTTCTCGCTTCTTCACTGCAAAGTGTCTAGCCCTCTCCCCTACGAAATCCACCGCGACCCTGTTCACAACCTGGACGAAGGAGGTCGGCTACCGCTGGGGATTTACGTCGATGACACACCAATTCCGACGGTGAATAACCCCAAAATACTCGGAGTAACATTCGACAGCCTGCTCTCCTTCTCTGCGCACGCAACCGCTATTGTCAATAAAGTACAGAGCCGCAACAAGGTCCTCAAGTCGCTAGCCGGCAGTACTTGGGGCAAAGACAAAGAAACGTTGCTGGCAACATACAAGGCAATAGGCCGGCCGGTTTTGAACTACGCAGCGCCAGTGTGGTCGCCGGGGACTAGTAGGACGCAGTGGACGAAGCTACCGACTGTACAGAACACCGCACGCAGGACAGCGACAGGATGCCTCCTGATGTCGCCCGAACACCATCTACACGGCGAGGCGCAAATGCTCCCCGTAAAGGAGCACAATATAATGCTCTGCAAGCAGTTCCTGATCGGGAGCCACAGAAGTGGCCACCCAAACAGACAGCTGCTTGCAGAGGAGCCCTCGCCTTGGCACGTCAATAGGCATCTATATGTACTGACGGACGAAGTCCAGAGGTTCATCAAGCAACCTCTGGACCCGACAGCTTACCGACAGGCCCTGAAAGGAATTCACAGGGACTCAGTCTCGAGTTATGTAGACTCTAGACCTGTGAATGCCGTTCTAGGCATACCACCCCCGGACATAGACGAGACGGAGCTTCATCTGCCTCGGGAGACACGAACAACACTTGCATAACTTCGCTCCGGCTACTGCAGCAGGTTAAACTCCTACCTGAGTAGATTGAATGAGGATGTGCCGAATGAGTGTCCGGCATGCGGAGAGACATGACTCGAAACATCTCTTCGCATGCCCGGAAAACCCGACAACCCTAACGGCCTTGTCCCTGTGAGTAGCCGCTACAACAACAACAACAACAACAACGGTGTGCCAACAAAGTTCATTAATATTGCCCTACCTTACGTTGTTGGCACTCTTACGCACATTATCAACCATAGCATTTCGACCTCTTGTTTTCCGAATGAGTGGAAGATTGCATCTGTAAGGCCGGTGGCGAAAAAATCATCCGCTAGTGCACCAAATGATGTCTGGCCTATTAGTATTTTACCTTCACTTTCAAAGGTTTTTGAAGCGTTGTTGGCAGAACAAATAAATGAGGAAAGGACATAGCTGCTTAATGGCAATGCTTAAAATCATTGATTATATCGATTGTCATATGACAAAAATCAATTAACACTACTTTGCCTACTTGACTTCTCAAAAGCATTTGACTCTGTTAATCACGACATATTGTATACTAAACTTAAAGAGTATTTCGGGTTTGGAGAGGATTCTTTGAAGCTTATGGGGAGCTACCTATCTGAAAGATCCCAGTCGGTTTCCTCGGGGGTTCCTCAAGGTTCAGTCCTTGGTCCTCTTCTACTCAGTTTGTTCTAAAACGATGTTTTTCTTACATGTAAATTTACAAATATTCAAGCCTATGCGGATGATATTTAGATATATCTATCTAATAACTTTTAAAATATTGATGTATTAGTAAGCCAACTTAATTGTGACATGGCTGCCATTGAGCAATGGTCTAAGGATAATAATCTTCTCCTGAACTCTCGTAAGTCATATGTATTACCAATTGCAAAGAAGAAGCTTAATACTACTGCCACACCTCATTTAGTTACTGGTAATAAACCATTACAATTTGTAAGTAAACTCATTAATTTGGGCTTTATAATTAACTCGTCTTTGACCTGCACTGATCATACAAATTCGGTAGTTAGTAAAGTTTATGGTACTCTCAGAAATCTAAGCCAAAGTGCAATATTTACGCCCATTACTACTAGGCGTAGGATTGCACTTCAATTGATAACACCATTAATGACCTATTTTGAGCTGGTTTACAATAAATTAGACTCTGTTTCAGCTCATAAGTTATCTGTACTATCCAATCATGTCACTCGGTACATTTACGGCCTAAGAAAATTTTACCACATTTCGAAGTGGAGAACAAGTTTGCTTGGATGTGAAATACATGATTACCAAACGGCCCGGAGCTGTATATTTCTTTACCGGCTCATCACTACCAAGTCGCCTTCTTATGTTTATGACAAGCTGATATTCCCAAAATCTGAGCGCACCAGAGATCTTATTGTACGCGATTGCAATTTCGCAACATCGACTAGACTGTTTTTCATAAATATTATTAGAAGTTGGAACTCCATTCCGACTACACTAAGATGCAAGTTAAATAAAAGCAACTATAAAACTCTCAAATATTCACACTTCTCTAATAACCCAAGCAGGCCATCAGAATTTAAATTAGTATAGTTTAGAATTAAGAATTAAGAATTAAGAATTAAGAATTATTTATTATTTATTATTTACTTATTTATTTATTTATTTTGTCTTGTCCTGGGTAATCTCTAATGTGTTCTATGTCCTCTTCATGCGTACCAAATTTTGTTGTACTAAAAAAGAACACAATTCTTATTGAACTAATGTAACTCTTTGTTGATAAATAAATAAAATAATTTTTTTTTCGAAAAGAAATTCGAAAATTTAAATTAGGGTGCCCATCGAAAATGCTTTTTTTTGGAAATTTCAAGACCCACCCCGAATATTATTCGTTTTTGTGAGAAATATTTATGCCTATTTTTATTGATTTTTAAAAGGTCATTTAGAGGTCGCGTCCGGTCGACTTAGGTCATAAAATACGACTTTGTAAATTTATGAGTTTTTGGATGACTATTTTTGCTTCGATTTCAAAGGGCGAACATCATCTGAGAAGAGGATATATAGGCCTTTAAAATGGTATATAATATAAAATCTATTGTCCGACTTGGCTTGTTGGGATTATTTATCGTGTAAAATAATTTTTAAATTTTGACCATCGATAATTTCCACAATTTCAAAATATGTAGCACTCTAAAATTAAATCTAATTTTAAATAAACTGGTAGCTCGTTTATTGCAATCGTATAACAATTGTCGAAGTTAGGCGACTTTTCTTAAATACTGCTTTGAATTTATATGTGTGTATACACCGGACTTTCAAATTTTTTGAGCAGTGTGGCTAAGGAATTCATCAATATTTATTCAAAATTGATATATACAATCGCTCTTTAGCAAGATTAATACCGCTGAAACTCGCGAGAATACAACTTTCGGATAATTTTTCTTTTTGTATCTGAAAGTATGTATGTGGCATTATTTAATACATACAAACATATACTGTGACTCCTGTGGTTTAGGAGTTATGAATGTTTCAACAGTGGACTGTTGCATTACAATTTTTGGAAGTACTTTTCAAAGTTGTTTTATATTATTGAAAAAGTCTGCTCTCCTAATATAATGTTTTCAAAAGTTGGTACACAGTTTCCTAGCTTCAGGATGGAATTCAAGAACTACGTATTAATTGAACTGATAAAATTAATTTTGAGGTCAATATTTGTAAAAAATAGTCGGACTGGTACGTTACAGAAAAATACTGTGACGTTACCTGTGCGATATACGTGTAGCGATAGGATTATAATTAGGTATTTAAATCGCTTTTAGTGTGTTTTATGCAATAAGTAGCATAAATTCAGGAGTCTTGCGATGTGACAAGTAATTCAAAGAAATTAAGAACATGATAATTATGAATACAGATTGCAAAGTTTCTGATGCTGTGCAGCCGTAGGTCGTTTCCGAAGTAATTTTCTGCGTAGAACTCGAACTCGATCTTAGAATTCGGCCAAGTTGTTGACTTTTTCGCGTTTAATTTCACGAAAAACGGCTTTAGTGGCTTATTTTGTTTGCTCTATGCTATTCAGTACTATTCTTACCCTTCAAATGTTAGATTCGAGGACTCGGCATTTTGTAGAATAATAGTAGTACTAGAAAAATAGCCGAAATAATTCCAATAGATTTTTTATTATATAATCGGAAAATCTTCTTCTTTCGCTTCTCTTGACTTCGTTCCTTTTTGAAATAATATAACTCTCGCGTTTTTTATTTTTCTACGTGATTCTTATCTTCTCAGTTTATATAAGTTAGAAAAAATAACAGTTTTAACTATGGGACAATAACACGTTGAATAGCTTCCAATGTTGCTTGTAAAATGAGCCTTATCTTTAACTAAATAGGAAAAAGCTTACCTAAAAATTAAATTAGTTCAAAAGACTGTTACGTTACAAATAGTTATCCACCGAAAACATATTGGTACTGAAGAGTATGTGGAACTATTTTATTTTACTGTGAAATAAGGCCGAAAATGCTCAAAGAAAACCATATTGTTTTCCCTTTATTTAGTTTGGTGGATTCCAAAAAACTTTTTAATATTTTGGACTGTTACATTACATTAAAAAATACTGCCGACTTGATTTTCATATAGAAAACTAATCGCTGATTTTTTGTCTAATACTTTTTTTATTTACTTCAAAATAATACAAGGCAAGCGAAGAGAGGCAAGTATAATGCAAAAAAGTGGTGGACCTTAAATATAAACTACCCTTTAGTTTCATGTTGTGCTTTTTTAATTTTCGTTTATTTAAAGGTGTCTCAAGAATAAGTGAATTTTCATGTTTTAGAGAAGGAGATTGGCGTTAATATTGATGTTGTTCGATACCTTAGAATATGTATGACCCAGATATAATCCAAAATCTGCGAAACCTGAGAAAAAAAAATTTTTCCCTTGGTTTCGTTTCCGGCGATTTGGGCCATATATGCACATTAGGGTACTTTTTTCGAATGTCCTACAAGTTTTTTATCTACAAATATTTTGTAACTCTTGCTATTTACGAGATAGGGGTAAAAACGACGAAATCATGAAAAATTTGGTTAAATGACCCGTACTATATCGCTGGTGGGAGCTAGGATTACGCCGCAATTAACACTTTTGTAGAGCATTCGGGTACTTTTTTCGAATGTCCTACAAGTTTTTTATCTACAAATATTTTGTAACTCTTGCTATTTACGAGATAGGGGTAAAAACGACGAAATCGTGAAAAATTTGGTTAAATGACCCGTACTATATCGCTGGTGGGAGCTAGGATTACGCCGCAATTAACACTTTTGTAGAGCATTCAATTCTGAAGAAATTTCATTATTGACCAAGATTAAACCATAAAACGCCCCTGAGCTATAGAATTTTGAAAAACAACAATCAAAGCTTACGTGTATTTTGAACGAGAAATCTTTGGACGCCTTCGTCGAGCACTTAATATTAATATTAAGGACTCAAAGTTTCAGGGAACTTTTTTTTGGTATTTCCCACAAAATTTCGAGGTGGGAGTAAAAAAAAATAGTAGTGAAAGAAGGAGGCCAAGAAAAAGCAAAATTTTTTTGAGTAAACCATGGCGAATTTATATAAGGTGGTGTTGTTTCATCAGCTGTGAGTAGTGTTGTCAAAATTTTGTATTTCGTTAGTGAATGAGTGAAAACGTGAGAGTGTTTGTATTTTCTGTCGCCCTTTTTCATTCGGGGAAGAATAGCTGAAATTTGACAATGGCCCGCTAAAAGCAACAACAAAATTCAAGTAATTGTTGTATTTGTTCAATCGATACCACCTTATAAGTATTCGCCTTGGTGTAAACTCTATTTAAAAATTTAAATTTTAATTAAGGTCTAGAAAAGTTTAAGAAACATCAGGGCAAAACGTACCATCAGAACGCTATGCAGGATCGACAAAATTTTAAGCTGATATTTGAAAATAAAAAAGCAATGTTGGGTGCGAAATAGATCAAGGTTTGAAACAACAAGTACTCGAAAATAGAAAAAAACTTGTTCCAGTTATTCGGGCTGTTCTGTTCTGTGCAAGGTAAGGACAAAAACAACTTCCTCTCGAAAATTATGGAAATTTTAGAGCGCTTCTTCGTTACCCAATACAAAACTGTGATGAATGTAATGATGATTCTAAACAGGCACGGTCAGGCACGAGCATGATTTTTAATTTCGACCAAACTCAAATACATTGTTTGTTGGCCCAAATAATGAGACACGAATTTTTTCTTTTGCCTCGGAAAAACTTTTCGGCCGAATTAAACGCGATTTTGTTTTTCAGGCAAAAATCGACTTTTCGAATTGACAGTGAGAATGTTTTTTTAAAATGCCCATAACTTTGTCAAAATTTAATAGACTCCAACAATGTTTTTACTCAAATGTCAGTAATTCTTGTCACTTCAAGATAGAATGATATAATTAATAAACAAAAGGTGCAAATTTTTTTATTTATTTAATTTCTCAAAAAGTGTATTTTTTTTCTCTCAAACTTTTTTATCGGGAAAGAGACACTTTGAACTACAATCAACCCAAATAGCGAAGATTTTTTTTTTCTGAGTTATGAATTTTTATAGAAAATATACGTTTTTGTGGTACATACTACAATATTCTTATATTCTGGAAATGGAAAGCATCCAAATATATTTTTTAAATTACCTTTTAATATAACATTCTTAAAGGTTATGATGGCGCCCGTTCAATGAGTGGACTGCAGAAAGGTTGTGCTGCTATAATTAAAAAATTTTTTCCTTCTGCTTATTATGTCCATTGCGCCAACCACTATTTAAACTTGGCCATAACTCATGTATGCAAAATAACACCCACACTGTGCCAAAAGTACAATGGTTTTTTCAACCGAGTTATTGTTTGGTTTTTTCATGGTCATTTTACCGATTGTAAGAAATGTGATTCAAGTTGAACATTTGAAAACCAATCGTATGCCTGTATGTAGTTGAACGTGCAGAGGTGCTTGCTGTCAGCTGCAACACATAATTTTTTTTTTGTTTTTTGGTTTTTACGAAAAAGCATCGATGAAGTGCAGAACCAAATTTAACGACGAAGAAAATTTACTTAAGTCGAACATTTAAAGACAAATATATGTATAAAGCGGCTGTTTGTAGAGGTGCTTGCTGTTATTTGCTAATCCCGTCAGAGGCCACGTGTTAAAATTATTATAAAAATTTTTGCTTTTGTATCCCCGAATTATGAAAAAGCATCTGTGAAGTGCAGAAAAAATCGCCACCCAAAACTTTGGTCAATGTAATCAAAATTGTGGTTAATATTACCAAATCATTGTTGAAAATACAAAACAAGGCATTGCTAATATTAACCAAAAATCACGTAATACAAAACTGCATTTCCACGATGAAATAAATAGTAAATTTATTCCTTAAGTCTACAAAAGCAAGTCAGGTGTTAAAAATCGGATAATACAGTGTTGCCCAACTGCAAAACAAACACGTCTCCTAAAGTTTTGCGAAACACGTTGGGTGGAGCACTTAAACTCCCTTAGTCTGTTTTTTTTTTACCTTTATGAACACATTTGCTTCGCATTGGAAGAGCTGGTTGATAAAAATATTACTAGGGATGGATCAAAGCCTCAAATGTTACTGGCTTCAATTACACAATCCCAATTTGTAGTTGAACTTATCACTATTAAGACTATTTTTGCCTTAGCAAAGGCTGTCACTGTGCAATTGCAGAATAAGGAGTGTGAACTCGGCCGCTGTGTAGATTACGCCGAAAATGTGAATACAGAACTAAATGATATGCGACGAAACGCAGAAGAAAACTTTACAAATATCTTCGAATTAGCTGAGTAGGAAGCAAATAAGGTTGGTTTTATTTTAGAAGTACCACGGAAGCGCAAAAACCTTTTTTCGTTGCTCATACTTTTATTCCCATACTGGATCATTTTTTGCATCAAATAAATGTGAGATTTGTCAATCACTAAAAACTACTAAAAAATATTCAGAACATCTTGCCTACGGAAATTCTTAAATAGGACCCTAATAGTTTATGCTAAATGGCACAAGATTTTGAAAAATATTGGCCAGATGACTATCAAACATCGACAGGCGATTTCATGGATTAGGAGGATTCCATTTTTAATTTAAAAATAATGTATAAAAAAATATACATAATATAATAAATTTAATAACTTTCCATATGTGCATATATTTATGTATATGCCTTAGAGTGGTTCATAAAAACACTCTTTTTGGATATTCATAAACGCTACATCAGAATATTGTTATTTGTGATAAAAAAAAGACACGTATTTTTTTTATTTTGAAAAAAAGTTTCCTTAGAGGTCGCGCTGGTCGGTTTTTTATAAAAACGCTGATGTTCTCAATTTTTTCATTTTCTTGATATGTTAAAATGCAGCTAAAAAAGTGGTTGTTACATATAATTACTCTGGTATTATTGGGGAACTTTCCCTTAATTACACACCTGTCTTGGACAATTAGAATGGGCCTAGTTCCCGAAAATATGCTCTCGAAAAGACACTAGTAAAATTAAAACGTTGATACTGAACGATTTACGCATTGTCATGGATTGGAACTTGTTACCAGGGGGTTTCTAGGGTTGCTAATTAGGAATCTGAAGTCAGTTTTTCGAAATTCAAAATGGCGGATCCAAAATGGCAGTCCATTAAAAAAAAAAATTATTGGATTTGTTCGAAACTCGGTACTCGAGAGTTTTTGGGGTCGCCGATTACGAATCTGAAGTAAATTTTTTTAAATTCAAAATGGCGGATCCAATATGCCGATCAAATTAAAAAAAAGTACTAAAATTAAAACGTTGATACTGAACGTTTTAAACATTGTCGAGGGTTAAAACACGTTTCCAGTGGGTTTCTGGAGTTGCTGATTACGAATCTGATGTCAGATTTTCAAAATTCATGCGTTGAATTAAAAAAATTGACTTCAGATTCGTAATCGGCGACCACGAAAATTATCGAGTGCCGTGTTTCGAACAAATCCAATCATTTTTAAAAAAATGGACCGCCATTTTGAATTTCGAAACACTGACTTCAGATCCCTAATTAGCATCCCCAAAAACCCCCTGGTAACAAGTTCCAACCCATGACAATGCGTAAATCGTTCAGTATCAACGTTTTAATTTTACTAGTGTCTTTTCGAGGGCATATTTTCGGGAACTAGGCCCATTGTAATTGTCCAAGTCGGGTGTGTAATTAAGGGAATGTTCCCCAATAATACCAGAGTAATTATATGTAAAAACCACATTTTTAGCTGCATTTTAACATATCAAGAAAATAAAAAAATTGAGAACATCAGCGTTTTTATAAAAAACCGACCACAGCGACCTCTAAGAAAACTTTTTTTTCAAAATAAAAAAACAGGTTTCTCTTTTTTATCACAACTAACAATAATTTGAGGTAGCGTTTATAAATTTAAAAAAAAAAAATTTTTTTGAACCTTTCTAATATGCATGTATCTGAATCTTAATTTATATATATATGTATGTATAACACTTTCCTAAAAAAATCAATTTAAGATTGCCAGCTATACGATATATATAAAAATGTTTCATACAAAGAGAAAGGTTGAGAGTAAGTTAATGCTATCATGTTAAAAGCCCGAAAAGTATTGTACTCTTGTTGAATGTTGCAAAAAGTAGACACATTAGGAATATTTTTTAGGTCCCGAAAATACCGGGATTTTTGGCAAATAATCCCGATATTTTCGTGATTTGTAATTTGCACTGGTGGCAATAATAGAAACTATTTTTCTTGACAAGTGTTGGCTACATTTCCTCTTTTATTTAAAAATTAATATTTTTTGTAAATGTCTAGCTCAGTATAAAATCAAAGAATCAATATACAGTGAAACCCGCTTAAGTACCCCCCGCTTAAATATCTAATCCGCTTAAGTAACCAACATTTTTGGACACCGCGAATTTTTTAATATAATCTGAAGAAAATCCCTCTCTTAAGTACCTCCCCGCTTATTTACCCAGCCCGCCTAAGTACCTAAATTTTTCGTGCCCCATTTACAATTTTTGTTAATTTAGTATTTATGTAAGTCAGCAAGAAGATGTAACTACATCAGTAATTATGTTCGCTTAAGTCGCATCGGGGTACTTAAGCGGGTTCTTTTAAGTACCCAACCCGCCTAAGTACCTCAAAAAACTGACATTTTTCGTGAGGTACTTAAGCGAGTTTTAATGCACTCGTGAAACGGTGGGCCAAATATAGTAAAATTGCGCTTTTAGTTTTTCACTCTGACGTTAGGAATTCAAAAATGATTTAAAAAATTCAGTGAAACGTGCTTAGAGAAAAAGTATGGGTATCAAACTAAAGTGAAAATTTTTTAGAATATAAACAGATTCAACTTTTTGGTACATAAAGACGAGTAAGTATTGTAAATGTCCTTTTAAAAATTTAGTCTTAAATATCCTCGAAATTTTGCCATATTAATTTTTGAAAAAATTATATATTAAGGATAATATCCTCGAATTTCGTCCTTCTAACTTTATCACCTTCAAAAATTACCTATTCGTCCTCGTGAATTCAAAGAATTTTAATTTTTTTTTAATTCTAAAGAAATTTCCTCTTTCTTTGGTAGTTTTAAATATTTTTGTTCTACATTGCACCGAAGTTTTTTAAATAATTTTTGGATTAAATAACATCTTTAAAACTACAAAGTCTTTTAAAATAAATCCTGAACTCAGAGAGAAAAACTAAAAACGCAGTTTTACTTTATTTGATCCATATTCGTATTTGTGTGTAAAATGACTATCGCACGGTGTTATATGTATAATGAGGTAGACATTTGTAAATAAATTTTAAACATTAAATAAACAAAAGGAATATAGACAAAACTGGTCGAAATAAAGCGTATGTATATTAGAGTGGTCCAAAAAAATAAAGTCAGAGTTTTAATGCCGGCACACCCTAGGATTGATCTATATCGAAAAAAATATACCCCAATTTTTTATTTTGAAATCAATAAATACTTAGGGAGTGCTCAAAGCGCTCAAAGTTTTCCATGTATTTTATATAGAGAAAAAACATCTTTTCGTAGAAAAAGTGTAGAATTCTTGAAAATCAATATTTTTCGATCGGAAAACTTTACTTATCTTCAGAAGACTCCCAGTAATAATACTCAATGGTTTTTTTAACAATTTTTTCATGGTAACTATATTTTATAGGTCCTCCAAAGCCCTTAGAAAATGCAATGGGGGGACCAATAAAAAATCTTTAATCATAAAAAATGGTTAGATAAACAATTGGTTTTTAATACTGGAAGTCTCCTGAAGAGAACCACAGTTTTCCGGTCGAAAAATATTGATTTTATAGAGTTTTACACCATTTCTACGAAAAATTGTTTTTTCTCCATATAAAATACTTGGAAAACTTTGTGCGCTTTGAGCACTCCCTAAATATTTTTTGATTTCAAAATAAAAGAATATGGGTATATTTTTTTTCGGTATATAACAATCCTAGGGGGTCGCGGCATTAAAAATCCGACCTTATTTTTTTTACATACATTTTTGGACCACTTTAATGTATATATACAATTCTTTCAACCACAAAATACATTTCTTTGGACTTTTGACAAAACAGCTTCTCTCGAGTGAGGTCATTTTCTCTTCAAAGCTGTAAATTTATGTTTAGTCATTAATAGGAATTGTTCAAGATGCTATCTTAATGAAAGTTAAATAAAAATATCAAATTTTTAAATGGAAGTTCCTTATAATTTAATCTAAATTCCAACCTACAGAAAGCACAGAGGTTGTTTCATCAAAACTCCACAGATTTGTTGACTTAAAATGTTTTGCATCGAGCTTTTTTCGACATACCTTAAGATACTTTTACACGCTAAGTATTATTAATTGCTTATACATTTAATTAATGTCTTTTTCTTAGTTACTTATGAAATAATTTTCACTTTAAATAAAAAAGCAGGTTTCAAATCCATTTATTTATTATTTATTTTATGGTAGGAGTGCTTCTCAAATAATATTAAAGCAATTTTTTCCATTTAAGTTGTTGAATATCTAAATCTCGGGATCCCAGGATTGAGATAACGATATCCCGAAAATCCCGGGATCGTAAAAAGCGAACAAAGTAACATACCTAGTACATATGTATGAAAAAAAATGTCATTGCATCCCTTGTACAAAATTGCGGCTATTACCTGAAATACATACAAGAAAATAAGCATGCGCTCATCATGTTTTCAAATTAAATCAAGCGTCTAATGCAATCTTAATATCATGGTAGTTAAGTATATATCATACATACATACATCTTAGGTATTTGATAATCGTAAACGAATAAACCTACAAGCTGAAAGGAAAATTGGTGTAATAATTTATTTTATGTTTGCATAAATACGTGCATATTTGAGTACAAATAATTTGTCTCAGCCAAAATTACTTCCAATAAAATTGAATATGAAAAAATACGATTTTTTACACAATGTATACTCAAAAATTCGCACGCATTGTTAACTTATGTATGTTAATATTTAGTTTCTGATTCATTAATCACCTCACTTGTTATATTTACATTTGAATGTCCGCATTCATGCGAGTAAAATGATTAAAAATATCTTCAGTACGTAGTCCGTATTACTCACTGCACTTATCAAAATTTGGCTACAATCAAATGCACAATTGAAAAATTGAAATTGCAAACAAAGATCTTTTATTTATTTAAAATATTTAACTCAGTAAACTAACAGCACTGGGTTCATAAGGCCCTTGAACAAAGCTAAAATATGGCTTCCTCCCTACATTCTTGGATTTCTACTGGGAAACGTTGTTGTTGACAATGAAACGATCAACCATTTACTAAACAAGTTAGCAACACAACAGAACAAAATATTGCTGGCAGCGGCAGCGGCGATGGTACTGGGACAGTATACGGTAATAGTGAGTGCAACCAATATTACGTATACGTAACCCCTAATCTGAGAGAACCAGGCGTATCTGCGGCTACATCCACAACAGTTGTTGTGCACTTGAACCATACACTCAATACAAGAAATCAACGATAATAAAAACAAAATCATTACTGTCAGGCAGCCGCAATAACAGCAATAATAACAGAAATAGCAATAGTAATGGCAACGGCGTATACAAAATGTTTTCAGTTGGCACACTTCTACATATTTTTTCCGTGTAAATCAGTGATGGAAAAGTATATAAGTTCCATTTTTGGCACTTCCATTCACAAGGGCACTTTTGGCACAATTCATTCAGTTCATAAATTACATATAAAAGCTTAGCCAGTATATAAAAAACAATCATATATTACTCAGAGATTCGAAAAGTGAAAATTAAAATCTGGTCAAAATGTCGCGCTGCTATTATTTCCCACATAGGTATGTATATGGATATACAGGTCCGAATAGCTATATAAGTGTTTTCCCCCTTTGTAATTGAAATATTGTGTTGTTTTACTATGATATTACTCTAATAATTCAATAAGTACATTAAATATACTATTTCTAAAAATACATATGTGGTTCTTAAAAAGCCTTAAAAGATAGCAATTTCCATTTTGTGGCACTTTCAACTCCTTTTTGGCACTATTTTTGCAGTCCATTAGGCACATTTTGAAATTTTGGAATTCCATCCCTGGTGTAAATGCACCCATACTCAAACACAAATAAATACAAATGCGTTACATTCTCACTTGCCACCAAAGCAGCAACGGGAAAACATTATTGAGGGCATTTGTTTTGTGTTTCTCAACATCCTTCTACCACTAGTGTTGATGTTGCTAATGCACACACGTAAACAGTGGAGAGCATAACCGAGACATCGAAAAATGCATGTTGTTCTTACATATATACGTTTTTATAAAAATATGCAAACAACTCCAAAATTTGATATTATATTCGTATTTCTGCTCTTATTTTACCATAGCTACAGTGACCAGATTTCTGTGGCCAAAAATCGGGACATTTCTAGAGCATCCAATCCGAACATACAATTTATTTGTAGAATAAAAAGACATAACATGTTTTAATGCAGTTATATTTAAAACGAAAAAAAAGTTAAAAAAACTTGATAATGATCCAAAAAATATATACAGGCAATATACACGGTGGCGCGAATGTAAATAGGGAAAAGACATTTTAGCAAGTTTTGGCCACATTTATTTGTTTAAGAAATGTTTATTATTTTTTATTAAAATAAAACTTACTATCTAAAAAACATGTAAGTCGAAATTTCAAACTTTGTAGAACATATACAAAAATTCGACGAATTCTAACAAATGTTGTCGTCCGCTGTTGTGTAGTGTATGTGTATATACGGTGACCAGATTTCGGTGGCCAAAGATCGGGACATTTCCAAAGCACCCAATCCGAAAATTTAATTTATTTTTAGAAAAAAATGACATAACATGTTTTAATGCAGTTATATTTAAAACAAAACAAAGATAAAAAAGCTTGAAAAATGATCGCAAAATGTCTACACACAATATATACAGTGGCGAGAGTGTAAATAGAGAAAATACATTTTAGCAAGTTTGGCCACATATTTTTGTTTAAGAAATGTTTACTATTTTTTATGAAAATATAAGTTACTATCTAAAAAACATTTAACTCAAAATTTCAAACTTTGTAGAACATTAAAAAAATCGACGAATTTTAACAAATGATGTCGGCCGCTGTGGTGTAGTGGTAACAGCAGCGAAGCAACCTCGCAAAAAATATAGAAAAAAGGCGTTTTCTTAACAACTGTCATCCCTCGGCAGGCATTGGCAAACCCCCCAGTGTATTTTTGCCATGAAAAACGGGTTCTCATAAAAATACTATCGCCGTTCGGAGTCGGCGTAGAACTGTAGGTCCCTTCGCCACAAATCGGAAGAGAAGCTCGGCCAAACACTAACATATGTGTAGCGACAACTTTTGTTCTTACTATTATGATCAAAATTTAAACCATTTTAATCAGATTTTCTAGAACTGTCTTGAGTGCGCAGTAGCCCATTAAATTTTAGTATAATAAAGTGTAAGTTTGAAGTAGCTTGGAGTTACCGTTGATTTTTGGCAATTTTTTGTTCTCGCATTTTCTTTCGTACCAAGTATGCTCAATAATTTTTTTGTATAAAGATAAATTTAACAAAATCCGAGAACTGTTTCTTTTGTAAAATTTGGATGATACTTTGTCGAACTTTGCTACTTTTTGTACAAAGGTTGAAATTTTGACGTACATGGTATTTGTTACCTAACGAGCCAAACTTTCATAAGAAATAACAAGCATTAAATAATGGAAAGGGGAATAACCAAATAATGCTAAAATGTCTGTTCCCTGTTTATGTTTTTCATGTCCATGGTTTTTTGGAGTGAATAAGTATTATTTTTTATAATTTCACTTAATTCAAGTTAGAATCGTTACATTAAAAAAAAACTTAATAAAATAATTATAAAAACATTAAAAAAAATTTTGACAAGAATGATAGACTGCAATATAACGAGAGTAACGGCTTGAACGAATAAAACATAACCAAAGATCATAGGAAACGAAAGTGCTGCCACTTTTGTACGAACAATTGTTTTTTGGCCAAAGTAGAGGGAGACTCTTGTTAAATTAATAAAGAAAACACTGAAAAACGGGACTTAATCGGTACAAATATGAAAAATCGGGGCACTTATACGTCCCGACTTTTAAAAAATATTCAGTGGGACAATTTTCACAAAATCGGAAATGTACTGCCAAAATCGGTACGAATGGTCACGGTGACCATAGCGGCATATATTGTTTCAGCGAGTTAAGGCGCTATTATGTAGTGGTTAGAAGTGCGCGCTACCATTCCGCAGGGCCTGGGTTCAAGCACGGTTCACCCAACATAAAAAAAATAAAACAGTTCTTTCTAAGCGGTCGCTCCTAGGCAGGCAATGTTAAACCTGCGAATGTATCGGTGCCATAAAAAACAGCTTCTCATAAAGATACAATCGTCGTTCGAAGTCGGCGTAAAACTATAGGTCGCTCTGCTTTGTGTGACAACCTCAAGGCACACACCACAAATCGGAGAAGCTCCGCCAAACACTATCAAATACGTAAGCGCCAATCTATTATATTTATTATATAATCTTGCCTTTGCGGTAGCCTTTGTTATGATAATGTGAAAGATAACAAGTGAAAAACCAAAGTTCGGGCGGAACCGAACATACGGTTGCCAGACGTACTGATTTTATCAGTACAGTACTGATTTTTCAACTCATGTACTGATTTTATTCATTTCTTCAATCAGTACGCTAATGTCCTGATTTTTCAAAATTTGTACTGATTTGTACTGAATTTTCTATTCAAACAAAATACTTTAGTGTTTTCTTAAGGTTTTTACATGACGTTGGAACTTCCTTAAACTGAAATGTAAAAAATAAGAAGAAAATAATTTAATTATAGTTGACATGTTTTAGATAATGTTTGATAAGCCCAAGAAATTAATACAACAAAAAGATCAATCGTTTTATGGGCATATCGCCGGATCGTTACATACCAGTTGCGATAATATGATGGAGCTTAAATTATTTAAAAAGAAGGCTTAAATTTTTGTCGAGTGTTGTTAGGTATATCGAAAATACCTTTCAGTTTAATAACAATAAATTTCAATATTCGAATGGCTTTTGCCTATAACTTACAACTCCTTTTTCTCAATTTACTGACTTTGTAAAAGAGTTTTGCATACAAGACATAGAGTTAGATACTCTTTTTAGCGAATTCTTAGGGCTGGTTTCTGCAATTCAACTTAACTTAGTTAAGCCAATTTTCTTGACTTAGTCAAGAATAAGCTGTGCAAAACTAAGTAAAGTTGAGTTGAAGAAACCAGCCCTTAGTCTTTCTTAGGTTTTGCGTAGTTGAAAAATTATTTAAGCCATAAGGAAATATAGATGAACTCCTTAAAAAGTGGTACTTTTTCACAGTATGAGATGATCTTAAGAATAAAGTTAGTTTCCTGGCGCAAAGAGAGGAACCGGCTTCTAATTCCAATTTTTGAAAGTGAACTTCAAATTAAAAGTAATTTTAAAATGAAATGTATATATTTCTGTGACTATCTAAACACAGAAAATGGGAACGATCTCATTATTGCTATTTAAAAAGTCACAAATATAAAATAATTTATATGCTCCGGTGTATAGTGATGTGTACACTCATGTTAGAATGAATAACACTTTTATTTTTTATGAACTATATTTTATTTATATACCAAAATATTGTTAAAAACAAAAACTCAGGCGTTTTAAATTATTTTCTGTTACTTATATTCATTATTTTGCTTTGAATAAAAATGTGCTGAAAAGTACTGATATTTTTAGCATGAAAAAGTCTAATGTACTGATTTCGCGCATAAAAAATCTGGCAACCCAAACCGAACATTAGATACCCCTTTCAGAAAACTACCGCTACATGGTAAGCAGTGGGGGTTTTATCCCTATTTCAAACATCTTCGATAAACTTATATAGTTATATGTTGGCGGTATCACGCCCATTTTCCAAAATTCCATAATAATGTTATTTCTTTTCAAGGGATTGTTGTTATTATACATTTTGTGTAAATTAGCGTCCTTAACCCTCCAGTAGGGGGGGCCTCTACTTGAGACGTTAGTACTCGCGCAGTTTACTTATGTAGAACATTTTTAATATAAGGTTTTCAAAGGAAATCTTTATAATTTGAAAAATATTTTTAGGTACTAATAAGAAAGACTATTATATTATATTATTATAAAACTAAAACAAACAAAATATAACCAATTTAAACATATTAGGCGTAATTTTAGTCCGATTTCAATAATTTTCAGCATTTTGCTTTTATATGGCAAGCACAATAATCATTACGAGTTTGGAACAAATGGTTCGAACGGTTACCAAGATACACATATGTGGTGGTCATAATTGGGCGGTGCGACGCCCATTTTCCAAAATTTTATCATAAACGTATTTTGTGCTAAAGAATTATTGCAAACATCAACTTGGAATAAATTAGCTTCGGTATTTACTGATTTATCGAGAGACTAGATCGCCCTCACCCGCTTCGCTGAGTGTACGAAATTTCTATGTGCTACATTGAGTAAAATTTATTTCAAGAAAACTCAATTAAAAAACAGGAGGTTTAAAATTTGCTTAATCATCTTCAAAATATTTTCAAACGAAAACTTTCTTAAACTTCTCACTTGTCATACTTTTTCAACTAACTTATACACTGAACTCAATTTGAGATTTTAAACA
The DNA here is from genome assembly GCF_013731165.1 of Rhagoletis pomonella. Classification (NCBI taxonomy): domain Eukaryota; kingdom Metazoa; phylum Arthropoda; class Insecta; order Diptera; family Tephritidae; genus Rhagoletis; species Rhagoletis pomonella. Next base: position 6,818,838 of record NW_023458563.1, on the reverse strand, counting down.
GCTGGAAACCTCTTATATGTAGTTTTAAAATGAAGCCCATTAAAAATCATTTCGATTGATACTCATATTGTTATAATTCATTTAAATTATTGAATAGTTAGAATTTAACCTTTTTAACAGTTGGCAACCTTTTTAAACCTCTTTCGTCTGACACGCATATTCAAAATCATTTCGATTCATACCATTCTTCCATAATCTATAATCTATAATCTGTAATCTATAGTCTATAATCTATAATCTATAATCTATAATCTATAATCTATAATCTAT
>NW_023458563.1:6813149-6818558 GCF_013731165.1 Rhagoletis pomonella | reverse complement strand
TCTATAATCTATAATCTATAATCTATAATCTATAATCTATAATCTATGTATAATCTATATAATAATATATATTTCGAAAGTCTTTTTTGTGTGTTCGCAAAGCTCGAGAACGGCCGAACCGATTATTTTGAAATTTCGGGCACCTGCTTCAGACGTCCCAAGGATGGTTATAGGCTGAAAAAATTTCGATAAATAGAGGGGCGTGGCACCTCCTATACAAACCGATTTTTTCTTACTGTATATCTCTGGAAGTGTTTATGGTAGAATACCGGAACTTGGTACGGCAATATATCAAATCAATCTTATAGTCATGAAGAAAAATGGTGAGTGAAATCCTCCTAAATGCCCGGACCGATTTAACGAAATTTTTTGTGTACTTTTAGTTTCAAAATTTCACCCGCAAGTTGGCGCTGGAGTAAAGTTATTACTAAAAATCTTATTTATGGTCCACTTTGGCTAATATTCCAAATATGTATTGGCAATACTATTGCCACAAAAGGCTTTCAAGTGGCGCTGGAGTAATTACGAATAATCGCCAAGTTAGAAAAGGTGCCGTGGATGTCAGATTAAATCGAAATCTTGGTGAAAATTTTTTTAAGTCTTATTGATTTTTATTAATTTTGTGTAAACTGTAAACTTTGAAATACTTATTTACATATGTGGTTTCTATTAAAAATAAAACCATTAAAAATAAAATTATAAAATTATTAAAGATGAATAAATACACATATGTAAGTAACAAAAAACTTTTGAATTTTTCTGCCATATTTTACTCGAAGCTGTAAATAAAAAGTTAACAAAAAACGTTTAACAGGAAAAAGATTAATATTAAAAAAAAAATCACTGTATGCACATTTGTACATATTTATTTTCAAGACTGATTTTATTATGCTAGTGAACACATATAGACAAGTTTTAACAAACAATTTCTTTGTTATGTAATTTATCTGGACGTCGTCAAATTAGCGGTCTTTGTTATCGTTAACGACAGCAGCTGATTTGGTTTGCGCGCCTTTTACTGTCAAATTTAATTTTTGAACTTAATTTGTAAAAAGGTGGCAACCCTTGAGGAAGTCTTAAATATTATTCAAAACTTTTAAACTAAAGGTTTCTTAACAATATTTCGTTAGAAAACCATATTTTAATTCTTGATATAGCTTGCGTATATTTAATTTAAATTTGACTTTTCAAACAGGTGGCAACCCTTTTCAAAACATATTCGAAGTACAGCTTTTTTAAGCCTCTTGACATCAATTTTTTAATATAATTTTCAAATAAATTACTCCCTAAATTACAGTTGAATTTGATTTTTTTAAAAGGTGGCAGCTCTCATCCATGAGTAGATAATGATTTTATATATCTCCATACCAAGTTCCAGTAATCTATCAAAAATATTTCCTGAGAAATGCAGTATGAAATATTCCGTTTGTAAGGGAGGTGCCACGCCCCCTTGTCTAATCGAGATTAAATTTATCCTATATTTTAAATTGCACTAAATGACAGCAGTGTACAAAATTTCATGATGATCAGCAGAGTAGTTAAAACGTAGCAAACACACAAACTCACTTTCGGATTTATAATATCAGTAAGGATTTCGTATTTCTCTAAATTACCGTTATATGGGATATAAGCGTAGTTATTGCCCGATTTTAAAAATTTTAAGCCATTTGGTATGTTGTACCAAGGCCAACAACCGTGCCAAGTTTGGGGCAAATTGGTGGATCTTCCAAACATGATTGTAAATATCAATTTTGAGTGAATAAGCTTCATTAGTTACTCAAATATCGCAGTTTTCGTCGTTCTGAAAACCACCGTTATATGGGAGGTAGGCGTGGTTATTTTGCGATTTTGGCTATTTTCAATACCATCCGTCCTACGCTGAAAATACCCTGTAGTACGGGGGAGCGACTACAGGACTGATGAATCGGTAGCTACCTGGTAAACTCCGTTAATTACCGACCGACTACTGGCAGTGTATTTCAGCGATTACTTTTACAAGGCAATGTCCTAGGCGGTAGTCACTATCGGTTCTCTCTGCACTACCAGGAGTTACTAAAGCGTGATTTATGGGCGCCCTCTGTCGTAATTTTTCGCTATTCTGCTTCCGACTGGTTCGACTCTGCACTACCTCGGGTTAATAGAGTCGCTAGTTACCTAGGAGTCGGTGCAGTAGCGGTTCAAAAGTAGCGATTGACTCCAGCAGTACTGGAGGGTAAGTACATATACCAAGTTTCGTTAAGATATCTTAATTTTTAATCGAGTTATCGTTTGCACAGACGGACGGACAGATAGTCACCGCTTAATCTATCTCTTTTTTTCATTCCCATCAAATATGTATACATTTTAAGTTTTTTTTTCCAAACCAATAACAACACTTAACACGATTTTTGAGTCTGACTTCTACATGTTAAATTTTAGTTTTTGATCAAATTTGCTTTTGTAAAAACTAGACTAGCAAGTTTTCTGGAAAAATCGCCAATTTTTATAATTTTACTTTAAATTACGATTAGAAAAGTTTTTGCTAGATATAAGAGTCTTTTTTATTTAAGATTTGTCATAAACAATAACATATAAATGTAAAATAACAAGAAATTAATGTCAAAAAGTGAATATTTTTCGTATTTCTTATACTTATCGATGTAAATCAGACAAAAGCAAACTTTAAGAACTAAAAATGTAAATTCAAGTGTTTTTTAATGTCTGGAATGAGAATCAAAGCATGAGGACAGAAACCCAAAGAAAAACAAAATTTGTTGACCAGTTTAATTAATACTAAACAAGTAAGAAAGTTTAAGTTCGGGCGTAGCCGAACATTAAATACCCGGCGCAAGTATTAAATATATGTTTTTCACCTTTACGAAAGCTACCGCTACATGGTAAGCCGGAGGGTATCAATTTTAAGTAAATTAGCGTCCTTATATTTCGAAATATTGAAGTTTCAAGCATTTCTGAAATTTACCGTTATATGAAAAGCGGCCGTAATTTTAGTCCAATTTTAATAATTTTCAACGTTTTGCTTTTATGTGGCCAGCACAATAACCATACCAAGTTTGGTACAAATTGGTAGAACGGTTACCGAGATACATATATGTTTTCATAAGTTGGCGGTGCCACGACCATTTTCCAAAATTTCATCATAAACGTATTTCTCGATAAAGAGTTGTTGCAAGCATCAATTTTGAATAAATTAGCTTTAATATTTACTGATTTATCGAAGATTTCGTTTTTCTCCAAATTATCGTTATATGGGATGTGGGCGTGGTTATTGTCCGATTTTAAAAATTTTCGTCCATTTGATATGCTGTAGCGATGCTAACAACTGTGCTAAGTTTGGAAGAAATAGGTGCAGCGGTTACCAAGATAAACACTTGTAACCATAAGTGGGCGTGGCTACGCCCATTTTCCAAAAATTCATAATATTCTTATTTTTCGTCTGAAAATTATTGTAAATACCAATCTTCAGTAGTTACTAAAATATCGCAGTTTTCGTATTTCTGAAAATTACCGTTATATGGGAGGTAGGCGTGGTTATTGTCCGACTTTTCCCATTTTCAATACCATCCATCCTACACCTGAAAGAAATGCACGTACCAAATTTCGTTAAGATATCTCAATTTTTACTCTAGTTATCGTGTGCACAGACGGATCGATTTCTCTTTTCATTCTGATCATTTATATATAGATTTGTCTATATCTATCGCGATTCGTTTTTCCTGTTACAAACAACCGTTATGTGAACAAAGTTATAATACCCTTGTGCACAAGTGCGGTCGGGTGTAAAAATTGTTATTATAGCTTAAGATTATTGTAACCAATAAAGGTATGTTGTACACAAACACATAAATAGAAGTTCACAAAAGTTGATATACAACTATTCGTCGATTTAAATAATTAACTTTTTACTGCACATATTTTTTCACGAGGAGGAAGCATCGAAAGCCTAACCCCGTCAGTGTGAGACTTTAACCCAAACTAAACCTCCTACCGTCATGTACTGTTCCCAACCCGGTACCACCGTAAAAGATTTCGTCGGTATAATAACACTGTGTGACTGATAAAGTTATAGATCTAATGATGCACAAAAAATATGCACACCTAGAATTTTGAATACCCCCTCACAATCTGGACTTAATGTATAAAAACGCGTTTTTCGTAGTTTGAGACTTATAATTGTTCGTAACTTAATTTCTGTTTATCCCATGAAAAATATATGCAGTGCGTACACGGTAACCGCAACCCTCAGTACGTACAAGTCTGTAAAACAAAACATTGTAACCTTTATAAGTGCAACTTCAAAACAATTTTACCTCAACACCTACAACTTTCTTTGCCACGCACACAAAATTTGAACTTTTTGCATTTCTTTGATTAACCAGTATTCTGGAAAAACTGCAAAGTGGTGTTTCAGTTAAAGGGGTGTGATGAGCGTGGCAGAAGAAAATAAGCAGGAAAAGAGCAAATTTAAGCGCTTAAATAAACATTAAAACATTAGTAAATATGCTTCCAAATATGCTCGAAAAACAACCAAAAATCTAAGTACAGTTTAATGTTTTGTTTTTTATTCAGTTTGATTTAAGGATTGAACGGAATTCGAAATTTTCATATTTCCAGTAGTGTTAATGCATCGATTTAGTGGTCACCTTTTTACACTTATTAAAAATAGTGAGGATTACATTACACTACGATATGAATCTTTAAGTTATTTTAAAGACTGAATTTAATTGTCTTCAAATATTTGTTATCCTCCATTTGAGTTAATTATTTTTAATCTTTTCAATAACACCAATGCTTTCCCGTAGAGACAAACCTTTGGCTTTAAATTTTTGTATCTAAGCAGAACTGTCACTGTTGACAGTTACAATTTCGAGAAAGTAGAGAATTTCGTTTACTTGGGAACCAGCATTAACACCGATAATAATGTCAGCATTGAAATCCAACGTAGAATCACTCTTGCCAACAAGTGCTACTTTGGACTGAGTAGGCAATTCAGGAGTAAAGTCCTCTCTCGACGTACGAAAACCACGCTCTATAAGTCACTCATCATGCCCGTGCTGGTATATGGCGCAGAAGCATGGACAATGACAACATCCGATGAGGCGGCTCTTGGGGTGTTTGGGAGAAAGATTTTGCGGAAGATTTACGGTCCTTTACGCGTTGGCGACGGCGAGTACCGCAGACGATGGAACGATGAGCTGTATGAGCTTTACAACGATATGGACATAGTGCAGCGAATTAAAATACAGCGGCTCCGCTGGCTTGGTCATGTCGTTCGAATGGACACCGACGCTCCAGCTCTGAAAGTATTCAACTCGGAACCCGCTGGTGGTAGCAGAGGAAGAGGGAGGCCTCCACTGCGATGGAAAGATCAGGTGGAGAAGGACTTGGCTTCACTTGGCGTTTCCAATTGGC
>NW_023458563.1:6802382-6812749 GCF_013731165.1 Rhagoletis pomonella | reverse complement strand
CAGTTGGCACAGAGGAGAAACGACTGGCGTGCTTTGCTGAACTCGGCTAAAATCGCTTAGGCGGTTACAGCGCCAAAAAAGAAGAAGAAGAAGAAGCAGAACTGGAATTGAAGTTACGAGTTAAAAAAAAAAATAAATCGGTTTTTATGTTATTACTAGCAGTCCTTGCGAACTTCGTCCCGCCCAAAATTAATTTTTTATTTCGACATTTGGTCCAACGTTTTTACCACCAATTACTTTCACGTTTGGTTTTGTGGTCGTCAGAAGGCATATCCTCCATTGCCGTCTTAAATAACCTAATGAAATCGTTATGTCCGTGAACACTGTGACACTGTGAGACAAATGGTAGGGGTCAGTGATCGGGAAGGGTTCAAACTACCGAGGAAAGTTATATCGGTAAAAAAAGAAGTTATACGTGTCCCGGCGTTTCGCTGGGTCACGTCTAGGAATCGAGATATATATATAACTATCATATAGGGGAAATTGTCCCCTTTGGTGGTCTTTTTTTGACATAACTCGAGAACCACTAGTCCGATTTTGCTCAAACAAATTTAAAAAAATTAAAAATTACAATTTCTTTAATCTGTTCATATAATGTTTTTCTATATAATCAACAGTTTTAAAAAAATTTAGTATTCTACGCAAAAAATATTTTTTTTTCTTCATACATTTATTTTTACCGGCAAAACTATTGATTATATAAAAAAAACTTATATGAACAGATTAAAGGAATTGTAATTTTTAATTTTTTTAAACTTGCTTGAGCAAAATCGGACTAGTGGTTATGTCAAAAAAAGACCACCAAAGTGACATTTTCGCCTATATGATAGTTATATATATATCTCGATTCCTAGACGTGACCCAGCGAAACGCCGGGACACGTATAACTTGTTTTTGACCGATATAAAATTTCCCGTTGGTTTCATCCCATCCCGATTTTGACTGTCGCATAGTGTTATCTGGTCCGATGGTGAATCGTCCTTTAATTTGTTTAGTACAATTTGCGGCAATTTCAAAATGGGGGAGTATCATTAATCCACACCAGGGTTGTTGCGAATATTATTCCGAAATAAAAGTCCTTTCCGGAAAATAAACAAACCGCCTGTCGAAATTAAACAAATTTGGTATCATATGAAAGAGGAATGAAATAGCTTTTAACAGAAATAACGAAGGATCTTAATTTATATTTTTTTTAATAATTTAATACTAAAGAAATGCATACACCTGACACAAGGTTTGTTCTATGGTACTTGATTTTCATTTTTTATTGAAATATTTTTAAATATGGTGGCTTTCTTCGTTTAGTTATAAAGATATTAAAGTCCTCTTTAATTTGGTATCAAACTTGTTTAATTTGGATAAGCGGTTTGTTTATTATCCGGAAAGGACTTTTATTGCGGAATAATATTCGCAACAACCCTGGCCCCCACAAATCCAATATACATAGACTTATTTCAGACGAAATACCTTGGAAGTGTTACAATTGAATTTGTAGGCATTTATGAAGAATTGTCTTTATTCTTTTTAGTCGCCGTAAAGCAAGGACCGCAATCGTTCTGGAGATTGACTTAACGGTGGTAATTTAACTTTGATCCTTGGTGTCTCCGATTGACTTCACTTTACGATTTTTACAAATAACTTGACTCCAGCGCCACCTTGAAGCTCTTTTTGTGCAATAGTAGATATTGCCCCTACCTTTACCAATATATTTATATCTCGAATATGAGCCAAATCGGACAATGAGACAAATCGGCCACGCTTACCTTGTCTTGCCCCGTCCATCGCATTTCATGGATGGTAGTGATGTCAGTCTTTATTTTCCCGAGGACATTAACCAACCGTGCAGAGGCACCATCCCCATTAAGGGTTCGGATACTCCAGGTGCATACCCTCAAATCATAGTCCTTTCTACGTTTGCCGTGATCGTCATCAAAAGAAGGGGTATCATCCGAGGCATGGTTTTTTTCATTGGGTAGGGTTTTAACGTTCAGGGACCCAAACCCAGCGCACGCGGGTTCATACGTCTTGTCACATTAGCTCCCTCCCAAAAGGGTGTTTAGTGGCTACCCAGTGGATACGTAGATATAAATATCCGGACGAATTGAGCCGCGATTTGATCCGTAAGCTAGGACTGCCATACGACCCCGTTTCCAGGGACTTGTCCTTGTTTCGGACCCTTTGTCCCCGTTTACAACCAAAATGTCCCCGTTTAATGCTTGAGACAACAATATCTAATTTGATTTCTTAAATTTTAAATGGTTAGCGGAAAATTGTTACCCTATCGGATTCGAAAGTGAAAACTGCGTTTATACAAGACGATTTGATTTAATTTAATTATCAGATTGTTTTGAAAGGTAGGCGTCGAGACAATTATAAAGACAATACACTTTGAAGCAGCCGCCACACAGTGCGTAATTTCGGCAATTTAATGGCAGGAAAATCGATAATCGAAGTTGGCAAAAGAAAATAATCCATCAATTATTTAAGAGAAAAAATTATAATGATATCCGATGAATGTTATGAGGAAGTAACTTATTTAAAATCGTTTGTTGAAAAATGTACATTAAAGTGGAAAGAAATGCTGCCCTTGGAAAAATGGAGTTTATTTTTAAAGATACTATAGAACACGAACGAAAAGAAAACTTGCTAAAATTTTTGCAATGCATATGTCACAATCCGATTGTTGAGCTAATTTTTTCCTTTATTTCATCACAATGGGGTAAAGAGAGAAACTCGCTTAACTGCAAGTTGAACTTTAAAATGACGTGCACTGAATTTTACCATTATGTAAAAAATGAACACGAACTTTTAAGCAAAGTTAAAACTAGTGAAAAATACGAATGGTATACGCGAAATGTAGTAGTATGTAGTATGAGTTAGTTACGTAAAAATATGTAAAAATAGTTCGTGTTTTGTTTGCTTCCATTTATTTACGTTAAGAAGTACAAATATGTTCCTGAATTGAACTGAACTTTTTCATTGATCTCTAACGGTTATGTTATTTTTATTGTTAGTCAATCATATTTTAATATTTTAAAAGAGTTATTGGTTTGTTTGTTTGTAATTAGGGTGGTCCAAAAAGAGTAAAGTCGGAATTTTAATACTCTAACCCCCTAGGATTGTTCTACGTCGAAAAAATTATACCCCTATTTTTTTATTTTGAAATAAAAAAAAATTTATAGGTCGCTCAAAGCCCTTAAAGTTTTCCATGTATTTTATATGGGGGAAAAAATAACTTTTCGTATAAATGGTATGGAATTTTTGAAAATCAATATTTTTCGATCGGAAAACTCTGGTTCTCTTCAAGAGACTTCCAATAAAAATATCCAATTGTTTATTTAACTAACAATTTTTTATTGGTACCTCCATTGTATTTGGGGTTTTTGGCGGGCCTATATATTATAGTTAATATCAAATGGTTAAATAAACAATCGGGTATTATTGTAGGGAATCTCCTGCAGAGAAGCAGAGTTTTTCGGTCGAAAAATATTAGGGGTATTCCCGAAGTCTTGCACGATGCACGGATTGCACGAAATGCAAAAATACTATTCCAAATTTCGAAGAGTACAAGGGCACCCCATTGCAAAGTGGTAGCGTGCATTGGTAGCAGCGAAATTATGTTTCAAATACAATAACAATAACCGAAAAAAAATGAAGTGAGCGAGATGAGAGGAATGAGAGAAATATGTAGCAATTCCAACATGATATGCTATTTTGCAAAATAAATACATGGGTTTCGACGTTGCATATTTTGCAGCGATAGGAAATGTTGTTTCCCATGTATTTTGTTTCTGTGTGTGTGCAAGTTATGCAACCCATGGAAACCGTGCTACGTGCAATGGCTTTGCAAGATTTGGAGAATACCCCTATCGATTGTTAGGAATTCTATACTATAAGCGTGTGTGAATGGGTAACAAAGTTCGCTGCGGGTAAATTTTTGACAACTACGAGGTGAATAAAATTTCAGTAGCTCATGAGCAGAGCACAAACCACCCTGCAGTACGGGGGAGTGACTACAGGACTGCTGAAACGGTAGCTACCTAATAAACACCTTCAATTACCGACCGACTACTTGTAGTGTATTTCATCGACTACTTTTACAAGGCAATGTCCTAGGCGGTAGTCACCATCGACTCTCTCTGCAATACCGGGAGTTACTAAAGTAGTCACTTGGGTGATATATGGGCGCCCTCTGTCGTAGTTTTTCGCTATTCTACTTACGACTGGTTCGACTCTGCACTTCCATGTGCACTACCACGGGTTAATAGAGGAGCTTCTTACCTTGGAGTCGGTGCAGTAGCGGTTCAAAAGTAGCGATTGACTCCAGCAGTACTGGAGGGCAGCGATCGCTAAAAGTGAGAATGGGTTAGTGTGCCTAATTCATTTTGCATGCTGCCGCGTTCTCACGTATACGTACACGTGATGGTTATGCTCTTTGAGCGTGTGCTCGCTCTCTGCCCATGCTTGCTCATGAGGCTAGTGAAATTTTTGGCAATTGCATAGAAAATTTTGACAATTTGTAATATTTTATTCCGCATAAATCTGAGGTTATCAAAAATTTTCTGCTGTCAAAAAAGATTTCATTTCACACAGCAGATTGTCAAAACTGTCTCACCATAGTAAAAATACTATTCAACAGCTTTCCCCATAGAACTTTGTTACCGATTCACACACGCTCTATTTCTACGAATTTTTTTTTCCCCCCATATGAAATACATAGAAAATTTTAAGCACCTTGAGCGACCTCTAAACATTTATTGATTTCAAAATAAAAAAATAAGGATATATATTTTTTTCCGTATATTGTATATACATATGTTAAAACGCAGAAATGTTCTTATGACATATACAGTAAAGTACGTTATGCGTGTAAATGCTACGTTCCTTCAGTGAAAATGGTTCCTTGATCTCTATTAATTAGGTTTATGCAATTCCGTTTTTGTATGTATTATAACAGAGCATTAACTAAATTTTCCTCTGCAATTGAACGAGACTACAAATGTAAATATGATTTAAAACACGTAATTTTTAAGCAAAATATAAAACCGATTTCAATTCTGATATACAAATTTAAGATTATCGCTAATTTCTTCAAGATCAAATGATCGGTTTAAGCCAAATTAGTATGGGACCACCTGTGAGGTAACATCTTTCCTTTAAAAAAAGAATTATATAAATCGGTTAACGTGGTCCAAAGTTATGCGGTAACATACATAAAAAAAAATATTCCGACGAATTGATAACCTTTCCTTTTTGTGAAGTCGGTTAAAAAAGGAGAGTATGAGTATCCCTTTGGAAGGAATTAAGTTTTTTTTTTTGCTAAGTGTCCCCGTTTGCGGCCCAGCAAGTATGGCAGTCCTACCGTAAGCTAACAAATCAAATCCCAAGTGAAGGCAGAAGCTTTGCAGTACTGGGAAATTTACAGAATATAGTGGTAAAGGCAAATATCTAAAACCTAATGTATTTTTTAAATTCATAGCACTACATACTTGTATACCAAATAGCCGGGCAAGACGTTGGTCTAAATAAAAAATTAAAAAATAACATTTCCCGTATACTACAGTGATTCCCAAAGTGGTCCAGGTGGACCCACAGGGGTCCACGGGAGACTCGATAGGGGTCTACGCTAGCGTGAACAAATATGAGGGTCCACGAGTTGTAAGTGGGGGTCCACGAAAATTCATCTGATCTCGATAGTAAAGAACCAAATGGTTGCTGGATAGCCTATTTATTTAACTTTAATGTATAGTGCTCTTGGCGCACTAGTGAACTAACCGTCACTTTGTGTCATCATACGTGGAAGATAAGCTTCACTTTTTCTTTTGGGGAGTATGCTTCGGTCTTCCAGGCTGAGGTATTGGCAATACCCAAACCCACAGACTACGTGGTGGAAAATAGCTGGCGGGGAAGGAGTTTACCTGCCTACAGGTACACCTAAGCTGCACTTAAGGCATTGACCAACTCTATATCTACATAAGTACTTCCAAACTAGTTCGGCAATGCAAGTCCCGGGAAACTCGGGAGTTCCTGGGAATGAGACATCTGACCCTTTGGCCACAGTTGGCTTAGACGAGGCATTCCTCGATCCGCAACCAGTTATAGCACTCCCTACTTCGGCCTTGGAGGCCACCATCAGAAACTGGACAGATACTTCGCGGAGAAATGACTGGGAGCCATCGAGTGGATGCAGGTGGGCAAAACTAATGTCAGAAGGGATATCTAGTTTTTTCCTCTCACTGAGAAGACGGGACTGCTGACTGGTCGCTGGTCACACCTGACTGTGATAGGCGTAAATGACAACTCCATTTGCCCATCCTACTTTGAAGAGGATGAGACGGTGGAACACTTCTTGAGCCTCCTGCTTGCTTGTTCGTTTATCATCGATTTATCTAGATTCAGTCTTTTGTTTTTTGTCAGTTTCTGAATTTGGAAATAGGCGTAAAAAGGTTTGCAGGTTTGTTTTTTCAAGTTTTGTGTTTTAAAAATGCGGGTGATGCAAATTTTTCACATCACTTTAAAACTTGGAGCGATAAAAATAAAAATGATGCCATCAACACAAATAAACTATTTGACAAATACATCACATGAAAATTAACGAGTGAGCCGAACATGTGAGGAGTTTATTTATTGTTCTTAAAAAATTTAACTCCTCAGAACGGGATAGTTCTTTACGATGGCTTTAAGAGCTCTGTTTTTTTAAACTTTAAAGTATGTAATCATATTATTTTAATAAATAGAACACAAGAAAATATTTTATTTTTATATTTGCCACTCCGTATTAAGTTAGAAATGAGCATCAGATGGTCCACCGAAACCAGTAAAGTTTTGAAAGGGGTATACGAGAAAAATAAGTTTGGGAACCTCTGGTATACTATGTAATATACCTCTGCAGTTTTGTAAGATAAACTACAAATTTATACATCTTTTTAAGCTGTAATTACTTAAGAAGTAAACGTATTGGCTCTTCACCAAACCGGTCTATAGTTTTATCAATAATCTCCTATTGGTTTTCTCATACAAACTTTCGATGTGCACTTAGAAGACACAAACGTAAAGAAAAGGTAATAAATAATTTAACTATAAATTTAATTATTAGTTTACTCTTCAATCCATTTTCGCTCATATTGGACTACTGTTTCAAGTTTTTCACATTTTATTAATCGAAATCAATTTGCGTGCATAATCAGGGCTGCGAACTTGGCTCAAACCGTGCCATTTTTGGCCGTATTTTACATCAAATGGTACTTAATTTTTCAATGGCACTTTTGAAAAATCGTAACATATCAACAAATTTGTATGAAATCCTTTGCGTGTACTTCTTTTTCTCAACTAAAATTTTCTATTTTCTTAAGATTATTCAACTGGTTTATCTTATATTGGCATTGCGCTTTTGTTTAATAAGTGCAGTTCTTATTTTATTGCTAAATACAAGGATTAAAAAGGATGATACCTTTTTGGCACTTTTACCTTTCTATTGGGCACATTTTGGCACTTTTTATCCCCAATATGGCACCTCATAGGTGAGGATAGTTGGCAGCTCTTTGCATGCTTTCTCATAGTTGCATTCTGTCAAATTTACAGAAGTTTGTTGAGCAAAATTTGAATTCATAGTCGCGCCTAAACGTCAAATGAGCACAAACGTCAAATCGAAAAGTCACTCAACGCAAATCTTGGAAATGGAGTTAGCTTTTTATGCACGCCATTCAATTTCGGTTGGTCCCATACAAGTTGTATGTGCATGAGAAATTTTTGACAGTAAACTGCCGGCGTGCGTGAATATTAGTTTCGCCAGTAAGTAGGCAAAAATCTAAAAATTTGTTGTCTGCAATATGAACGTGTTTGGTATTTTCGTATAGGTAATTTATCCACTAAAAAGAATCCAAGAGATATTTCCCTATAAAATAAATTATACGCCGCCACATACTAAGAATTTTAATCAGAGCGGAAACAAATGTCAAAAACACAATTGCTTAGCTAAGGAATAGCGGGAAACCAGTCGTGCTATTCTGTAACTTTTTTACCGACCGACGATTGATATCGCAATATACGACAGTCATCACTTGCGCTTGCGACGAGCTTATTCTGCAACAGTGCTTTAGCGATAATTTTCGTTTACAGTTTACAATGTCACTAAAATAAAATCAGTTAAAATTTTAATTGTTCCAACCTAAAAAAACTCAATATTATAACAAACAAAAAAAAACAATTAAAATGGCCAAGCGAGTTCAGAGGGCAGCAAGCCAACAATTAAACATAATGTTGGACTTCTTCCAAAGTACCAAAGGCAAAACACGTTTTTTTGCTTTTGCCAGTTTAAGGGGGCTTGTGGGTACACTAGACCGTTCGTTATTTCAAATTTTTCTTCGTTGCCTTTGGTTTGTCTTCTGACTTCTTACGGATGGATCCATCCGAATGGGGAAAAAATGAAGATTATATAGACGCTACCGAATTTTGTCGAGATTTATTGGTTGTAAATGACACAGCTTAGCGGGGTGTTAAATTTATGATAGATTACAATCGAATATTGATAAAAAAAGAGGAGCAACAACAATTGGTGCTTCAATTTGTAGAAGCATATCGAAAAAAATATGCATCACATAATAAATCGGCACTTCTTTATTAAGAAATCATGAAATATAGTTTTATTTTTTACAAGCTTTTTCTGAATTATTCTTTTCTTATCAAATTTGGCCACATTTTATTGAATTTGGTTACTGGGCACTAGGTTGACCAGATGAGCTTTTCAAGCGGTTACTAGACATTCTTTTGAGCGTAGTATTACTTGAAAATAAGGATCATAATATGTCGGCCGCTGTGGTGTAGTGGTAAGCAGTGCGCGCTTCCACTCCGCAACGCCTGGGTTCAAACCCTGGTCAAAGCAACACCGCAAAAAATATAGAAAAAAGGTTTTTTCTTAACAGCGGTCGTCCCTCGGCAGGCAATGGCAAAGACCCGAGTTTATTTCTGCCATGAAAAACAGCTTCTCATAAAAATACAATCGCCGTTCTGAGTCGGCGTTAAACTGTAGGTCCCTCCGCTTTGTGTGACAACATCAAGGCGCACGCCACAAATCGGAGGAGAAGCTCTGCCCAACACTAACATATGTGTAAGCGCCAATCTATTATTATTATTATTTAAGGATCATAATATAAATACATAATACATTCAATAAGTACCGTTGTTTCAGTTTTACAAGTATAAATGTATCCCGCAGAAACTTCCAAACTTTATCTAAAAATCAAATGTTATTTTGCTATCTCAACTTATCTTATTTTATCAACTTTTTTGCTAGCCAAGGCATGATAATTTGTGACAATTGTTAAAAAATATTTCAAACTATTTCTTAATGAAACAAACCTATTGTCAGCTGTTTTTCTAATTGCGATGTGCATAACATGCCAATGGAAATCATATTTTAATTTATTTTACAATCAAATGTGCTGTACAGTATCGATACGTTGCTTGAATCCAATGTCATTTACTAAATTTGCTATAACTTTTCTATTTTCAAATCGATTTGCAAAAAATTTGGATCTGTATACTTTGAAATTAAATAAGCTTTAACATAGCATAATAATAAGAACAAAAAGTTTGCAGCTTTTAGGTGTAATTCACAGTAAGATAGCGATGCGACTTAAAATTGTGTCCGATTTCACTAATAAATTGACAGATAACTCTTAAACTGATAAATTGATGCAAAACTTTGTATAGCAGGTTCATAGGGATTTCAAAGACCTTTAATCTGGTGGAGATCTTTCTGCGGTGTGATAATCACAACCGGACATTTTTGGAAAAAAATTAAAATGCTGTTTCCTCAATTTGAAAAAAAACGACAATATCGCAAATTCTTAAAACCTATTCTACTTTTTTAATTTCCGACCTCATATTCAGATTATGGGAGTTATTTTACATAGCAAATTACTATAAAATTCACAACTTTCAACTATTTTGTTAAACAAGTTTTTCCCAGAATGCATATGGTTTTCTAAATTTTCAAATGCAACGCGCAAGTACTTAGAGTTATCATATTCGAATAAAATTTTGCACAGCTTATTTTTAGACCAAAATACATATTTTTCCTCCCGGCAAACCAAATTTTATTTTTAACGAATGGTCTAGGGTACATATTTAGTGTTATTCTATAGGCCAATACCTTTCAAACGATACCTTATATATTAAGTTCCGGCTACTAGTTGGAAAGATATAGAGGTAAGTGTGTTTTGGTTCGTGTCTCCACTACGAGATGCTTTGGTATGTACGTGGCGTCTGTACGTCTTCTTCTTCTTCTTTTTTGACGCTGTAACCGCCTAAGCGATTTTGGCCGAGTTCAGCAAAGCACGCCAGTCGTTTCTCCTCTGTGCCAACTG
>NW_023458563.1:6797210-6802282 GCF_013731165.1 Rhagoletis pomonella | reverse complement strand
AAATTCAGACATAGCGGCGTATAGGCAACTCCTTTTAGTGCTGTCAAGAGCGCCTTTAAAGTCGACAAATAAGTGGTGAGTGTCGATCCTTTTCTCGCGGGTCTTTTACAAGAATTAGCGTATTGTGAATACCTGGTCTATGGTGGATTTGCCAGGTCTAAAGCCACACTGATAAGGCCCAATTAGTTCATTGACGTTGGGCTTCAGTCTTTCACACAATACGCTCGATAAGACCTTGTAACCTATGCTTAGAAGGCTGATCCCGCGGTAGTTGGCGCGAATGGCGGGGTCACCATTCTTGTGGATTGGGCACAGCACACTTACATTCCAGTCGTCGGGCATGCGTTCGTCTGACCATATTCTTGCAGGCTGTTAGCTACAGCGGCTTTGTTGTTTTTCAGCCGCGTTATTGCTATACGTACCTCGTCATATTCAGGCGGTGGAACGTCGACTCCGTCACCATCGACTGCGGGATCGGGTTCTTCTTCTCCGCAAATTTCCGTGCTGCTACCATTTAGTAGGGCGGAAAAGTGTTCCCTCCATAATTTAAGTACGCTCTGGACATCAGTTACTAAGTGGCCTTTATTGTTCTTACCGGAGTACGCCCCGGTCTTTAAACCTTCCGTATGTCGGCTAGGTTAGGTTAGGTTAGGTTAGATTGGCTGCCCCGCGCACATACCCCGTTGTGATACCACTGGCCGAAGCCATTTGTTTCTTTCCCTCTCTTAGTAGTTGAACAACCGAGTGCGTTTTATATAGCACAAAACGTCGAGAACGTTCGCCGAGTTCAAATCGGCTAAACAGTCTACACAGTACTTGTTGAAGAATTGATTGCGCATGTTGGGCAGCGCGGGACAATGGCAGAGATAGTGTTCGATGGTCTCCACCTCCCCCTCGTCTCTGCAACTACGACATAAATCGTTGGTGAGGTATCCTATCCTCTTTCCGTGTGTGCCCATCAGGCAGTGTCCGGTGATTACCCCGACTACTAACCTGGCAGAGGAGCGGTCCAGCCGGGTGAGAGCTATGGTTCACTTTCCATCAATCTTTGGCCATATTTGCCTGGTAATATGACGGGTGGTTTCCACAGCCCACCTTATATTTACCCCCTCAACGAGTTTCGCCTTTAGTCTGTGTTTGCAGGAGGTTAGAGGTATGCCCGCATTTCGAGCAGAGTTGACTACAGATATTTCCGTCCCCCTCCTTGCCAGCTCGTCGGCTCGGCAGTTGCCAGGGATGTCCGTGACGAGCATGGCAGCCGTCCTCTGCACACGTTCCACCTTGGCTCTGGATACGGTGTTGTTTAGCGTATAGTGATACGGTGACCCCGTAGAAAGGGATGGGTCTTATCACAGATGTGTATATCCAGTGTACTATATGTGATTTTATTCCCAATTTTTTGTCTATAGCCGCCTTGCAGGCATACAGGGCAGTATTGGAGTTCCTGGAGCGATCTTCAATGTTTCGCTTTCAGTCCAGCTTCCTGTCCAGAATAACACCAAAGTGTTTCACCTCGGTTGAGAGAGTAAATTCCACTCCGTTTAGGGTGGGAGGTATAAATAAGGGAGTTTTATACTTTCTTGTGAAAAGTACCATTTCCGTCTTGGCAGGATTGACACTAAGTCCACATTCCTTGGACCAGATGTTTACCAGACCTAGTGCGTTTTGCAATAACTTACTCAGGACCTGAAGATGTTTGCCCGTTGCAACGATTGCTATGTCATCGGCGTACGCTATGACTTGACAACCGATGCTCTTAAGGCTTAGAAGTATGGTGTTCACTGTTAGATTCCAGAGTAGAGGGGAGAGAACGCCCCCTTGGAGGGTGCCCCTGGTCACATACTTTGTAATGGAACTATCCCCCAGTTCTGATAGAATAGTTCTCTTTCCGAGAAGGAGCTCAACAAAATCCACCAGACCTCGCTGCACCCCCGCCCTGAGAAGGGAGTTAACAACAGACTTCGGGTAGACGTTGTTGAAAGCACCCTCGATTTCGAGAAAAAATCCGAGCGTGTATTCCTTTATGGCCAATCCTTTTTCAATCGTCGCTACGATTTCATGGAGTGTGGTCTCCATAGTTTTCCCCTTGGAATATGCATGCTGATTCGAGGTGAGGCTGTCAGTTTTAATATTCCGTCGAATATATTCGTCGATGAGCCTCTCTAGAGTTTTGAGAAAGAACGAGGTGAGGCTTATAGGCCTGAAATCCTTCGGTTTCACATGTGCGGCCTTGCCTCCTTTTGGTATGAATACAACCTTTGCCTTTGTCCACTCGTGTGGTATGTGAGTCAGTGTTAGGCAGGCTGTAAAAGTCTGAGAAAGCATGGGACACAGTATGTCCTTAGCTTCCTGCAGTTGAGCGGAAAAGATTCCGTCAAGGCCAGGAGATTTGTAGGGCTGAAAGGACATTAAAGCCCATTCCACCCTCTCCTCACTTACAATGTCCCCAACGGTATCACCCAGAGACAAGTAGGTCCTAGGACCGGGCGAAAATCTGAGGTGCCATCTGAGCAGCCCAGGAAGTGAGTGCTCATAAGGACCTCCAGCATTTCGCTACATGACGTCGTCCAGTCATCGTTAGGCTTCTGGATAGAGTTCATACTTGAAGAGGATTTCGAGAAAACTTTCCTCAGCCTGTTGGCTTCAGAGCTCTCTTCTATGTTGTGGCAGAAGTTTTGCCAAGATTCGCCTTTCGCCCTCTTTATGGCATTCTTGAAAACTTTGAGTGCGTCTTTGTATGGTTGCCAAAGACCTGTTCGTTTAGCTTTATTGAAGAGCCTCCTGCTGTTATTCCTCAGTGCTGAAATCTCAGGCTTCTACCACTGGGGTTTCCTTTTGCCTTCGGGAGGGTGCTTGGGCAGGAGGCTTTGAAAGCATCATTAAAGGCATTTGTCACAAAGTTCACTTCTTCATCAATTTTTGACGATGAGTCCAGCTCGCCGAGAGAAACAACCTTCGTATTCGAGAGACTCGCTTCATCAGATCATAACGATAAGCAGGACTTATCGTGAGAAGCGTATCTGTGTAGAGAGACCGACAGCGTATTTTTATACTTTGCCCAGTCGGTTCACTTCTTGTTCGTGTATGCTGTTAAAGGAGCGGCATCAAAATTGAGCTTAAAGCTAATGTAGAGATGGTCACAGAAAGAGTGTTCTTTTGACACCTGCCAATCCCTTATCTGATCAGACAAACCGCTCGAAACAAGGGTGATGTCCAGCACTTCGCTTCTAACAGAGGTCACAAAAGTGGGGTCGCACCCGCGGTTACATACAGTAAGATTATATAAAAGAACAAAGTCAAGTAAACACTCACCTCGAGAGTTGGTGTCGCTTGAGCCCTAGATCGTGTTATGCGAATTAGAGTCTCCCCTATTATGACCTGGACTTTCCTGCGATTTGCTTCCTTCACAGCTTCTTCCAGTCTGTAGGGTGGAAAAACATAGCTGTCGTGGGCCATGTAGGATGTTGCCAGCCAGATAATGCTCTCCTTCGGCTGGACGCTGATGCAGACAGTGTCCTCGTCGCTGTATTGGGAGAGTAAAAAATAAGAATATACTTTTTTAATCAGAATGCAAGCTCTGATCCTACCTGCTACTGGAGCTGTTACAACCTGGTAGGCATCAGACTTTAGTCCGCAAACCTTGTTTCTAACGGTCCAAGCTCGTGTCGCTCTCAGTATCCGGCGCGATATCGGGTACACCCGTTGGTAGGTCCCCAGAGTGGACACTGTTGTTGTTGTTGTAGCAGCATACAAATTCCCCAAAGACTTTTTGGGGAGTGTTGCTGGAGTGACAGTCCTTGGCCAGATATAAATCTGGGTCGTTCCGGTTACGTAGACCCGACTGTCGTGGGAACGCAGAGTGGACAGTCGTGGTGTTTCCTGTGGACCCCGCGCTGTCTGCCACCGATGCCGACTCAGAGGTGCCAGGTCCGCTCGAGGCGTTGTCTGTGTTGTTAGCCCCTTCGTCGGTAGAGTTATCGGGAGGAGCGAGTCCGCTCGAGGCGTTGCCCGCCACCTCCCCTTGTTGGTCTGATTTCCTGTGGATTTTTACCGTGATGGAGTAAAAGCCGTAGCTTATTACTCCACTACAACCCTCGAGAACTGGGACGGAAGCATCGCTGATGGGAAAGCCAACAAAACGCTGTTTCCCCTTCTTCTCGCCAACTCGGAATATCCTCCAATCACTTGTGTGCAGTCCTTCGTTGCCCAGTCGGATAAAGTCAAGTATATCCGCCGGCTTTGATGGTTCAGCTGGGACCCAGGCCCAGGCTCGCGGCCTGTTAGGGATTTCATCCCTGTGAACAGCAACTAAGTCCCCCCCGGTCCACAGCTGTCCAACAGTGGAGATCGCTTCCTTTTAAAGCCGGACCGCGCGTTCATCTGCACACGCCACCAGCTTTACCCGCCCCTGATGCCACCCAGCATCACGGACAACTGGTGCAGGGCCGGGATACTTCTGGAGTATCCCCTTATACACCCTGCATAGACCCACCAGTACGGACTTCCAATTGTCCGTGCTGTTGTGGCCGTCCTTATGGCCCTTGTTCAACACCGCCAGCGTGAGGTGCTCTTTGGCGGTCTCTCTGAATGGCTTTGTGGTGGTCACGGTCATGGACGGACGGTAAGAGGGAGAGGAAGTCCTATGCCTTTTGGATCCACTCGCGGCACCACTTCCCACTTGAGGGAGGTCTTTTGCTCCTCCGTCAGATGGTCGTGTGGAATGACGCCCAGTCTTTTAGTAACCTTAGGGGCTGCCCCTCGGTCGCGGTGAGCCCTAACGGAGGGCGGAATTAATTTCGCTGCTTTGGAGCAGCTGGGGCGCCAATCCAGGTCGTTTTCCCCGGTTGTTGTTTTACTCGTAGGAGTAGTTCCCGGCTTGTCCGTGGAGGACCTGAGTTTGGATACTACCCCGTGTGAGATGGATGTGCCCGGGATGAGCGTGGAGAGAGGGGCCGTCCGCAGCTTCTCCGCCGGCCTCGACTTTCCCTCGAGGGGTATAGTTTTGCCGGTATCGCTGGTAGTATACTTTCCCTCTGGGGGCCGAATCTGTTTGGACCGTGTAGGCCCTGTCT
>NW_023458563.1:6793583-6797110 GCF_013731165.1 Rhagoletis pomonella | reverse complement strand
GGCACTACACGTGCAGGGTTCCGAGGCTTCTTTTGTTACGTTCATCATCATCTGGTTCTTTGGTCGCCTAATAAGCAGAAGCCTTTTGGTGGTCGGAAAAAGGGAAAGGGGAAAAACGGTCGACCACAACAGAGCCCCATCCGGGAGGCGCCGTTAGAATACAGTCGGAAAACCCCCTGACTGCAAGCCGCCAAATGGGCACGGTGACGCATGGCACCCAGGATTAGGGGGGCGTTTTATACCTACCGCCAGGTACCCCCTAGAAATGGCCTCAGTATGCCCACCCCAGCCACCCCAGTGCGAACCCATCCGGCCCGCCACTGGACGCGGCAGGAGAGTTGATACCTCGGCCTCAGCTAGGCCCCGCCTGCTTGCACTACAGCGGCAGAAGAGCAAGCCCATCCCGCCGCAGCGGTGCAAGCAGCGATGTCCATTGCCCAGTCGGCACCCGTTTGGAGGGTATATCAAGGAGGAATTTCGCCAACCGTAAGTCGCCTAACTCTCTGGTAAAATTTTCGGGCATTCTTCCAGTCGGCTAGCATTTCAAGCTCTTCGCACTCACGTATTTCGGTCTCTCTCTTCTTATTGCGGCAAATACGTCTCGCTTCCCTCTTCAGATCCCTATAGCGGTACCACATAGCGCGCGTTGCGCCCGATCGCAGCGTGGCCCTGTAGGCGGCATCTTTTTTTATCTGCAGCTTCCTGACACTCCTCATCGTACCAGTTGTTCTTTCGGGCTCGCTGAAATCCGACTACTTCTTCGGCGGCGGTACTTAGTGAGCGGGAAATGTGATTCCACTGCTCGCATATGTCGGTTTGTTGAAGAGTGCTCTATGAGAGCAGGTGTGAGAGTCGAGTAGCGAAAGCGCTGGCTGTCTGTTGTGATTGCAGCTTTTCGACGTTGAGCTTTCCTTGCATATTTGGGCGCACATTTTTTGCTGCACAGAGGCGGGTGCGTATCTTGGCTGCAACAAGATAGTGGTCCGAGTCGATGTTTGGGACTTGGAGTGTGCGTACGTCTAAAACACTGGAAGCGTGCCTTCCGCCTATCACAACATGATCGATTTGGTTTCTCGTTTTTCGATCCGGAGACAGCCACGTAGCTTGATGGATCTTTTTATGCTTGAACCTAGTACTGCATACTACCATGGTTTGGGCCCCGGCGAAGTCGATCAGCCTCAATCCGTCGTCGGACGTTTCGGCGTGAAGGCTAAATTTTCCGACGGTGGTTCCAAAGATCCCTTCCTTGCCAACCCTGGCCTTGAAGTCGCCAAGCACGATTTTGATATCATGACGGGGCAGCGCTCCCATCGGGGCATGGGCGCAGATAAGCGAGATGTTGAAGAATCTCGCTTTGATGCGGATTGTGGCTAGACGCTCGTCCACCGGGGTGAACAACAGTACTCGGCGACGGAGTCTCTCTCCCGCCACAAATCCAACTCCTAATTTGCGCTCCTTTACATGGCAGCTGTAGTAGGCATCCCAAGGCCCAGACATTGCTTGCCTTGCCCCATCCAACGCATTTATTGGATGGCGGTGATGTCAGCTTTTGTCCTTACGAGGACATCAACCAGCCGTGCAGAGGCACATTTCCCATTAAGGGTCCGGACATTCCAGGTGCCTGCCCTCAAATCGTAGCCCTGTAAGCGTTTGCCGTGGTCGTAATCATAAGAGCGGGTCTCATCCGAGGCTTTGGCTTGCTTCTTCACTGGAAGTGGTTGTTACGTGGAGGGTCCCAAGCCCAGCGCACAACCCATTGCTGGGACGGGGGTGGTTTCGCAACCAAATACACGTTTATATAGCGAGCCGCTTGCTTCAAGCAGACACCCGATAGCAGCCGCACCTACTGGTGAACAGACGCTGCAGACTTCATTGAGCCCTTAAACCGAATAAGTCGGAGTGGCCCCACCGAAGCTCCCTCTCCTTCTGCCGTTACCCAAGGCTCCCCTCGGATTGGTTATCGCATCTCGCACATGGGTTGCTCACGTTGCCCAGAGTGCGCGAACGAGGACGCAAGAGTCGTGATTGAGTATAGCCATGCAACTGTAACTGCATACCCAGCGCAACGACTATACCCCATTGCACTTCACGTCTGTGCGTACCTTCATTTAATATCTTTCAAACTTTCAGGAATCAAAGTACAAAAAAAACTAAGAAGGTGTTGTTCCAGAATGTTTTGATTCGTATGCTTTGTGGGCGTGGCTGCTGCCTGAAATTCGAAAAACGGCAATTTTTTAAACTACCACTGAGGCCGCACTACTCAGTCCATGCCACTGATGTGGATATCAAGAGAAGGGCCTTCACACAAGCCATCTAACGCTATATTTTGTGTTTTTTAAATATAAACATGTCATAACGTTACCGCCTGAAAACTAAAAATCGGGCTGCTGAAAATATTCATTTCGGGCATTTTCTCAAAGATTGGTCAGTCGATTTTTTTCTAGGTTTCCACAAGTCTACCCCAAAATCTTAGCTTTCATCTGGTATGCAGCTTATATCACTAGTTGTGGAGATATTACGATACAAATTGAAAAAATGTCGCTCCATAAAGGTCAAATGGTTAAAAATTAACATGTCCGACTAATTTGGTTACTTTAAGATACAAAAATAACATAACCAGTTCCCCAAAAAAAAAAGGCCCATTCCCCGATTGCCAGTTAAACCGGAATCCCCTGCAAATCGGGGAATTTCCCTCGAGTTGACAAGTTGAAGGATGCAGCTGTGCTAATCACACAGTAAACAGTATGTAACTATGCTACATGGGTTTATCACCCGCACTTAACCTACCTGGGAAGACACGTACTATATTATCTACAGCTGTACATAAATATGTAAGTATGAATGCATTTAGTTCACCCAATTTGCCGCTACTACTTACATACATATGTATAAATTGCCACTGAGCAAAATTACTTGAGAAAAAATCATTAGTTCAATAGCACGAGTGCAATATCGTACACGTGATAGAAGTAAAACTTCTTAAAAAAAAGCATATGTGTGCGCCCCACACCTAGGGACGTTCCGATGCCATCAAATTATCGATAGCTACTCAAATGAGTACCTTTTGCCACACCTGAGTGGAAGATCTAACTATCTGGGTAGCCAGTTCGAGAACGTCCTATCTCAGAAAACTTTTCAAAAGCGCTATATTTCAGAATTTGATTGAAAAGGCTCTATCTCTGAAAACTTTTCAAGAGCACCCTATTTCAGAATTTGGTTCAAATGCCCTATCTCAGCTGCTGACTCGAAACGCCCTATCTCAAATATTTTGAATATATTTTCAGATGAGGTATCGATATGTATATTTATTCATTAGTAACACTAGAAGTACATAATACGATTACTTATACAAAAAATTCAACATTTGAAAGGTTCTCACAATATTTACGGCTACAAAACATTGCTTGCACTTTGCTGTGGTAATACTAACTTTGTAAAAATATATCCACACTTTAGATTTTGGCGGTGCCATTGCTTAAAGCAATTATTTTTCATAAAAACGAAGCAATTATTTTCCATAGAAAAAA
>NW_023458563.1:6788936-6793483 GCF_013731165.1 Rhagoletis pomonella | reverse complement strand
AAAATCAAATCTTGAACATCTTGTGCGTATACTTGAACAGATTCTGGTTGAAAAATAAACACTTTTCAGTAGTAGTTTTACATGCACTTTTTAGAGTGAGGCATAGGTATGGTAGGCGCTTATAGTAGGCTGTAAATAAATGAGTTTGTAAAAGGGGGCCCTGCACATCCCATAGGCGTGAAATTTTTTATCAGCTATAACTTCGGAACCATACGCCCCACGAGATGGAAATGTGGTATGCAGGTATATCTGTGGTAGGTGGAATTTTTAACGAGCCATAAATTGGGAACCATAAGTCACATGAACCAGAAATTTTGCTGTGGAGACATATATATGGGAGGTGTTTAGAATAAAGTATATATAAGTGTGTTTATAAAAGGGGGATAAATATGTGTTCAACTACTAGACCACTCGGATATTTAAAACTGTGTTTTTTTTAACCTTACAGTCTTAAGACCTGTTTGAAATGGATATATTAAATCATTTTATTGATCCCGTGGTGCGTTTAAATGAGACATGTGCATGTATAATGAATAAAATTACTTCTGAAATAAGCATTCTACTGGAAAAGTGCAGCTATACTAAAACCGCTTAGCGAATAGGAAGCTAAACGGAATGTACCATAGTAGACTAATTTTGATTTACACATTCTATCGTTTCCTTAATTCAGCTAATATTAATAATGGAACACGATTTTTAGTTCAGAAAGTGATGATCAATATATATTAGTTGAAGTACGGTAAAGCTAAAAGTTTGGCTCATAAGGATGCCTTAATTTAAACAGAAAGAAAATAGTTTTCCTCCTCAAATTTATGCTGAAGTGAATATTTGTATCACTGTTTTATATTTTGATTTGTTTACCCCGAACGATGTCGGGTGCTCTGCTAGTTATTATATAAAATTGATTATATGGGCATTGTTTGTCACGGCTTATTTTTTAAATTACTAAACAGATTTTACTAATTTTTGTTTTAAAACGAAGCATTTGTAAAAGGAAACAGAGTGGCATACTTATTTTTTTTTATTCTTGGAAGATAAACACCCTTTCTTGGGTGTAAAGTTACAAAAAATACAAATACGTTCAAGCATTAGCCTATTTGGTCGCCAATAACAGCGCATTGCTACGCGAAAATTCTGTACATTCCATGCAAAAAATTGTGGGACTAATCTCTAAAAAGAGTATTCCGAGATTACTCTCAATCGGGTACAATTGGGCATTAATTAGTCCCAACTAGTCTCATAAGGGTACTAATGGAGGTCACTGAGTCAATGAAATTTCATGTGCGGTGTTGGCACGCAGAGAGAGTATTCGCCTAACTAAACTGAAGGTTCAAATCTCAGCTGGCGCAAATTTTAATTTTTATTTTTTAAAAGAGACTAGCCGCTGTTTATACCCGTTCGGGTATAAAGGGGAACAATTAGTCTCTTCATAGGACATGCTCGAACAAAAGCGATCAGTTCATTCCATATAAAGAGATTAAAAGTGGTATAAGTCACATGCTCCTTTGCGATTGCTCCCAGAGTCATCCCGGATTAGTCCAATTTTTTGCAGGGTCAGTGCCGATCAAACACGAGCTCACAAAGACGAAAGAGATGTGTATGAGCGACGTGACTGCGCTGTACCACATACATACATACACACATAAACGTAGTTGAGCTAACCCTGCAAAAATTGCGACTAATCCGGGATGACTCCGAGAGAAATCGCAAAGGAGCATGCGACTAAAACCACTTTTGATCTCTTTATATGGAATGAACTGTTCGCTTTTGTTCGGGCATGTCCTATGAAGAGACTAATTGCCCCTTTATACCCGAACGGGTATAAAAAGCGATTAGTCACATTTAAAAAATAAAAATAAAAATTTGCGCCAGCTGCGATTCGAACCGGGATTCCCAGTTTTGTTAAGCGAATACTCTCTCCATGTGCCAACGCCGCACATGAAATTTCATTGACTAAGTGCGTAGATATCATTAAATCGTTAATAGTACCTGTTAGAGATGAGTCGGGGACTAATTGATCTCCAATTATACCCGTAAGGAATCAGTCGAGACTAATTGAACTCCAATAGTACCCAAATGCGACTAGTTGTGACTAATTAATACCCAATTGCGCCCGATTGAGAGTAATCTGGGAATACTCTGTTTAGAGATTAGTCGCATAATTTTTTGCAGGGAAACAACGATCACTGATTGAACTTGCTAAATATATACATGTATCTAAATACATATGTACGAAAGACAAAGCATCGCTTCACACTCATGTGCAGTATTTGGTTGACACAGCATATTAAACATACGTATGTTTGTAAATATGAACATACTATGTATTTATGTATGTACTTGGGTAATTTCAAAATAAAGTGTACATGGCAAGTATTATTTATATACTTTTTTAAGATTGGTAAATTTATTCTCTGAAACCGTTTACCGACGTGAAAATTTGTGCAGAATACGAAATTGCTTTCAGGCTTTAATATTTGCATTTTTGTAAAAGATTCTCCACAATGTCACTTTTTAAAAAGTAAGTTAAAGGATTAAATAAGTCTAGAAGCTGTTAGAAAAAAGGATACTAGCTGATAAGCATTGTACTGATTTTTTACATTAAATGCATGACTTTAAACATTTGCATATCACTTTGAATCTCATTTATTACATACTAGCAATTACCCGGCGTGCTTCGCTGCGCCTTACATGTATTTTTGTGTTGTAACTCTCCCCCTAAGCTCTTATGGCCTCATTTACAAAATATTTTTAAAGAACTTAATGAAGTTAGATTAAAAAAAATCGATCGTTAATATATTTTCGAAGGTAATTAGAAAATATGTAAAGTAAAGGGAGTAACAAAACAAAAATACTTTTAAGGCGCAGCGAAGCACGCCGGCTATTTGCTAGTATAAAATAAAGCTAACAAATAAATGAGTTGCAATAACATTAGGCGCCATAACAGCATTGTAAGTCAGTAGCATGATAAAAATATTTATAAGGTACAATCCATGATACAAAAAAGAAGGTAGTTTCAATAAACAACTTTTTGATTAAAAAGCAGATTTTTGACAATTGCTCAATTGTGAAAAAATCGAAGCGGCGCACAGTGTTTCGACTATCTGGAGGCAGGTGGAAATGATAGTACACCTGCACCGATTTCACTGAAACATGAAATGTGCTCTACTTTTACTTAGAAATAGAGAATTATGGAATTTTGTAAAGCTGTAATAATTGCCACGCCCTCTACTCTTGTGGGCGGAAACATTAAATCTCATCCGATTTCGATGAAATTTAGTTTGTATTCTTTATTTTATTAGAAAAACCTAAATATAACATATGGGGAAGATTGGATCACTATAACGTCCAAAACTCACAAAAAATGTGGGCCCAGTCATTAAATGTGATGGAATTTTGGGTAATTTTTGTTTCCTGCTTTCCACTCTCAGAAAACAAAGGTTACACTATAAAATGCCTTAGGTGTAAATACTCGCTTTTTACCGAAACTGGTGAGATTTTTTCATTGTTCGAAAAATTTTTTTCGCGAAATTATGCAAAAAGAAGCGCAAAATCAAAAATTAAAAAAATCAAAAATTACATATATTTGCTAAGTCGCGCGCAAAGATCAAATTATATATTCGAAAACTACATAAAATTCTCTAAAACATTCTTCTAATTTCAAGACCTGACGGACCGGTACTCACACTTTTTTTTACTAATAATCTTTAGCATCTACATTTCAAAGAAAATTTTTGGTAAGAAAATGGGAAAGTACCAAAAATATTATAAATACCTTCACCTGAATATTCCACGACATTTAAATAATTGTGTACAGTTTAAAAAGAAACACTTTCTTTAATGGGTTAATCGCCAAAGGCAACTAAACTGATTAGTCGGTATCGCGCCCATTCCCGTATTTTTAGGAAATGTATCGTTCGTGAAGGAGAGGGGTGAGTAAATAATGAAGAATTTGGTATTTATGACTTTTACTTTTCCCTCTCTAAGTCCAACCGGTTTTTTTATCAACTGTCACCATGACTTTTTCTACCTGCCTCCATATAGTCGATACACTGTGCGGCGTTACCCAATTGTAAGTTTTTTGGTGTGGGAGATTTTATATCCTAAATTTGGGATTATAAATAAAATATTTGTGTTAATATTTACCTTTTAAAAATAATTAATATCGTATCTTAAAAACGTTTAAATTTTACATTAAATTCGATAACAACTTGCCAAAACATTATTTTAATATTAATACAATGTTAGTGAACATATTTAAAAATTTTTTTAGTGTCCTCATGTCATCTGATTATTTCACACTGTAGTTTTCTATATCGGATACAATGATTCTGATATAATTCAGACATTGAAATTATACATTTCGATGTGTTACTTAATACATATTGTCTTTGTTTATTTAACAGCAAATGGAATTTACTTTGTGGCCCACGGGCCGCGAAATTTTTACCAGCAACACATATTGTTTTCAGATGAAGTTTTGACACACCCAAAAGTGAAGTATAAAATAAATAGATAAAAACAAATTTTCAATCAAACTGATTTAT
>NW_023458563.1:6787510-6788926 GCF_013731165.1 Rhagoletis pomonella | reverse complement strand
AAAAAATAGCTTACGAAATTTATCGGTTTTAGCTGTCCAAATAAAGGAGTTTTACAGTAAAACCCCATATCTGAACAATCAGTTGTATGGGGGCAATAAACAGGTTATAGTGGCCCGATTTTTGTTAATTTTACTGTAAACTTTCTGTTGATAATGAGTGAAAGTACTGCGAAATTTCATGTTTCTAGCTGCATAGATGGAGTAGTTATAACAAAAAATCGCATATCTGAACAATCAATTGTATGGGAGCTATATGTAAAAGTTACCCGATCTTTGTAAGTAATTTTCACTCTAAGTTTTTTGTTCTTAATGGGTGGAAGTATTGCAAAATTTCATGTTCCTAGCTGCATAAATGGAGAAGTTATAACGAAAAATCTCATATCTGAACAATCAGTTGTAAGCGAGCTATATGTTATAGTGGTCCGATTCTTCCGGTTCCGACAAATGATTAATACATTATAAAAATACACCCACCTACCAAATTTGATCCGAATATCTCGAAAACTGAGAGACTAGATTGCATACAAACAGACGGACAGACAGACAGACGGACATGGCTAAATCGACTCAGCTCGCCGTTCTGATCATTTGAGTATACATTTTAATGGGTCTATCTCTTCTTATTCTGGTACTTACAAACATCAGACCAAAGTTATAATACCATTTCATGCTCATGAAAGGTATAAAAATATGGGTATATTTTTTTCGGTATATAACAATCCTAGGGGGCGGCGGCATTAAAAATCCGACCTTATTTTTTTACATACATTTTTGGACCACTTTAATGTACATGTGTATTTAAAAATGTCATGAAAATTGTGTTGCTAGCTTCATTTTGCAAAAATGTTGCAAGCTTTTTCACAGCGTGAACATAATACCTCTTTGCTGAGGAAATGTTGTGGAATTTCACACTTATTTCACAGAAAGAAATTTTATTTGCAATTTAACAGATTTATCACGTAAAATAGGAATAAAATACTATGCTTAAGAACAAAGATTTTTAAATCGACAAAAAATTAATAAAAAAATTTGAAGGATTTTAGATATTGGGTATGGAGCACGAAATATCACAATCTGTTAATATGGCGACGAAAAGTGACAATGGAACTACCTTGTTTTTTGTATCATGGTACAATCGCAGAGAGCCAACTTTAGGAATTTTGACGTTTGCTAGCATTTTGAAAATTTCTCTCGCCGTCATTTCGCATTTGTTTGTTTTTATTTTCACACAGCCAAAGAAATATATTTCTGTTGAAACAACAAAATTTGAATACAGTGTTTAAAAAACTGTAATGAGTTTTATTTCATTAACTTTTGCTTATGCTTATGCTTCGGAACAAGACGACAGTCGCAGTCGAAGTTCAAGCAGAAACTGATTGCCGACAAAATGCGCAGAGCTGCTGGCAGTCGTTGGTT
>NW_023458563.1:6785914-6787410 GCF_013731165.1 Rhagoletis pomonella | reverse complement strand
CATTTTATTTGCATAAAATTTACAAAGAACTCAGACATTTTTAACCGGCTTCAAAAAAGGGGAGGTTATCAATTCTTCGGAGTATTTTTACTTCTTTTATTTATTCCACCGCATAACTTTGCAGCACGTGAACCGATTCCAATAATTATTTTTTTTTACCGGAAAGATGGTACCTTAGGGGTCGTCTCGTAATTTGGTTTAGATCCGATCATTAAATCATGAAAAAATTAACGGTTAAATATGCACTCAACTTTCAAAAGTAATACAAAATTTTACAAAAGAAATTTAATATAAATAAATTAAATAATTTCACGAAATTTTTACACTTTTTATTCATTTTCGTTGATTTCTGGTTTCTCTTTTTTTAATAATTCGAATAACGAAAATTTAACTGAACTTGTATTTTTATCATGTACCTCATTTTGGTGGAACGAATTCGAAGTTAGCAAATTAAATCTTCGAATGCTTATTAAGTACATATCAGTGATAAACTTTTTTAGGCTGTAAAGTGTAAAAAGCAACAATAAGTGAGTATACATTGCATATTTTTAGGACAATGTTTTCATTCACAGTTAAACTTTAAAGAGCTCTCAAGAAAAAAAGAAAAATTCTTACAAAATGGCGCACAAGAAATGGAAAAGAAAATTTTTTCTTTAAAAATTTCTTATATCATAATAAATTTAGCCCCAAAACCCACCCCTTGTGTGCGCTACGTGACAAATTTGATATGTAAAAGTAAACAGACATTGTTTAATTTTGCACACACTAGGAGAGGAAACTGGTTACCTCTCTTTATATGCGTAAATTTAAAAGAAAATTTTTTAGAGGAAATTTTAAACATTTTATGTGTAAACTGTGTAAAACTCAAAAAACAAATTTGAAATTTGTTCTACGCCACACATATGATAAATAAAAGTAAGCAAGCAGTGTTTAAATTTGCATTCATTAAGAGAGGAAACTAGTGCTTTTGCGAACGTGTGTTACAATACACTCTAAAAAATTTTTGTTTAAATTTGCGCATATTAAGATAGGTAACCAGATTCCTCTCTTAATGAATGCAAATTTAAACACTGCTTGCTTACTTTTACTTATCATATGTGTGGCGTAGAACAAATTTCAAATTTGTTTTTTGAGTTTTAAACATTTATTGTTCACATTTTCACAGTTTACAGATAAAATGTTTAAAATTTCCTCTAAAAAATTTTCTTTTAATTTTACGCATATAAAGAGAGGTAACCAGTTTCCTCTCCTAGTGTGTGCAAAATTAAACAATGTCTGTTTACATTTACATTTCAAATTTGTCGCGTAGCGCACACAAGGGGTGGGTTTTGGGGCTAAATTTACTATGATATAAGAAATTTTGAAAGCAAAAATTTTCTTTTCTATTTCTTGTGCGTCATTTTGTAAGAATTTTTCTTTTTTTCTTGAGAGCTCTTTAAAGTTTAACTGCGAATGAACAATGTTTTCATAATAAAAATATGCAATGCATACTCACT
>NW_023458563.1:6784509-6785814 GCF_013731165.1 Rhagoletis pomonella | reverse complement strand
AAACACAAAATGAAAAATATAACTTTTTCAACGATTCGTATGAATAATAATAATAATAATAATATCCCAACGGTTTTTACCCTCCATTCCCGCCCATCCGCACGAGGGGCGCAGTCCGCATGACGTACGGAACCAGTATTTTCAATTTTTGCGCCGAGTCACGATAGGCAGGAGTTTGTTAAGTGTCGAGATCTAAAACTGTTCAGCTACAGAAATAAATGCATCAGCCGATTTTATGTCTTTATTTTAATGATTCATTCATTGAGAGAGGACAGTATCGACTTCTTAATGCTAAAAAGCGGATCTGATATTTCAAACGTGCTGGAATGAGAGTTAAAATCCTGGCATAAGCAACGGAGTGGGTCGTGCAATTCAAAATTAGTTTTACAAGCTTTCAGAAATAGGGGGCAAAAGTGTCTTGATACCCGGGAGGGAACATTAAGGCTAACTTCGCCAAGAAGAACCGGACTTGAAATTGAGCCTGTTAGTAATTTAACTATAAAAATTGTACCAAGCATTTGCCTGCGGCTGGAAAGTGTAGGAAGATTAATAAGTTTTAATCGGCTCGTATAAGGCGGAAGGTTATATTGAGAATCCCAACGGAAATTTCTTAAAGCAAAAAGTAGGAATTGTTTTTGAATTGATTCTATCTTGTCTGAGTAAATTTGATACCTTGGATTCCAAACCACCGAACCGTATTCCAGAATTGGCCTAACTAATGTTGTAAACAGGGTTTTAGTGATATAAGGGTCACAAAATTGTTTTGACCATCGTCTCACAAATGCAAGTGCACATTTAGCCTTGTTGACTGTCACATTAATATGAAGATTAAAATTAAGCTTAGGATCCATTGTGATACCAAGGTCCACAAAAGTGTATACCTGTTCCAGGTTATGGTTACTTATTGTATAAGAAGTGGGATGAACAGTTCTTCGCGAGAAGCTCATTACTTTACATTTCTTAAGATTTAGAGGCATAAGATTTACTTGACACCAGTCAGCCATGCTGTCTAAGTCTGATTGTAGCAAAGACCTTTCTTTAATTGAAACGTACGATTTATAAAGCTTTACATCATCTGCATACATTAAAATTTTGGAAAATTGTATATCTGTAGAAATATCGTTTATAAAAAGCAAGAACAGAACCGGGCCTAGGTGGCTACCTTGAGGGACTCCTGAAGTAACATCAATGACGTCAGAGATAGTATTTTTAAACATTACCCTTTGTGATCTATCATAGAGGTATGAAGAGATCCAACGTAGAAAATTAGGTGGAAGATCAAGAAGATCAAGTTTGTAGATGAGC
>NW_023458563.1:6779958-6784409 GCF_013731165.1 Rhagoletis pomonella | reverse complement strand
ATTTAATGATGTTAGATTTTATTTCTGTGCACATTTCGTTATAGCTCGTTTTTTTTAAGCGAGTTAAAGTATTTAGGCAGTTTAAAACTATGAAATTATAAAATCTCGTCTGCGCGCTAGGCATACGAAAGATATCAATCCTTCTAAGTTTACCTTAAAACGGTTGCAGGTATACGACGCCTGAACGTGGATCTTGGAGATGCCACGGCGGGTTCTAATATTTCCAACTCAAATTTGGTAACCTGGCCTTGATAAAATACCACTTCTCATTACTGTAGCAAATGCCTCAAGAGAGCTTTAGATTATAAGGCCGAACCCAGCTCTCCCTTTTCCATTTAATGAAATTTATTCTGTCAGTACCGCACTTATAAAATAAATCTCCATAACAAATTTAAAATACTTCCAGAGATTTTCTATCCTTCCAGAGATATGTATTAAGAAGTTTTTAGTATGTATGGGAGGCTACATGCCCTATTTTTAATAACTCACATTTTTTCCATGAGCAATTTACACATTTTGTATACACAACTCCATACCAAGTTCCAGTAT
The DNA here is from genome assembly GCF_013731165.1 of Rhagoletis pomonella. Classification (NCBI taxonomy): domain Eukaryota; kingdom Metazoa; phylum Arthropoda; class Insecta; order Diptera; family Tephritidae; genus Rhagoletis; species Rhagoletis pomonella. Next base: position 6,783,860 of record NW_023458563.1, on the reverse strand, counting down.
TCTTCCACAAACACTTCCAGGGATATGTGGCAAGAAATATTAAATTTGTACTGGAAGTGCCACGCCCCTTTTTCTCATAACCCTAACCTTCTTCCATGAATTTAGAATTGATTTTACATACCCCAGTACCCAGTCCCAGTACTCTACCATGAACACCTCTAGAGATAAGCAGTATAAAACAGTAAATTTGTACGGGAGGAACCATGTCGCATTTCCGAATAACGCAAATTTTTCTTAATGAGTATGGAATTAATTTTGTATACACATCTCGGTACCAAGTTCCAGTCCTCTGCAATAAACACCTCCAGAGATATGCAGCATAGAAAAATAAATTTGCATGGGGGTTGCCACACCACCTTTTCCAATAACTCTCATTTTTCTCCATGAGTATGGTATTTGTTTCACATACATACATACATATGTATTTCCATATCAAGCTTGAGTGCTTTACCCCAAACATTTGAAGAAATATGCAATATGAAACTTTCAGTCAGTATGGGAGGTGCTACGCCTTTTTTCCAAAAACGTCCATTTTTGTCCGTGAATATGAACATGATTTCACACAGTGTTGGCAAACTGTTAATCTGATTAACGATTAAAAATTAACGATTAAAATGTTAATCGCGTTTGACGATTAAAATTAATTAGTCGTAATCAACTGTACGATTAATGATAACTAACGCTGATAATTAACGCTGGCTGCGTTTACGTTTAATTAATTTAAAACATTAATCGTTAATTCAATTAAAAATAATATCGGATTAATTTGTCTAGTTGTCCGAGTTTGAAACCAAACACCAGTTATAGTAATTATTTTGTATTTTACGCTTATAAAAAGCACGTAACATAAAAAAATAATAATTATTGTTATTAGTAATACATAAACTGGGAACTTTTACAAACCTGGGGGGGCCTAGGGGCTCGACCTTATTAAGCTGGCATTTCAGGGTACTATTTTATATATATATAAGGAAAATTTGAAAGTTATGGGGGGAGGCGGCTCGAGCACCCCCCTGCCCCTATCTGGATAAGCCCATGTTGGTATATATCTTAATGAAAATGCACACCAAATTGGTTAGATTGGTGAGGAAACCCAACTTAGCCATACCGGAGTAACTTGTTTTGTGTGCACAGGGAAATTCCAGCATAACTTAATTAAACACAAAACCTACTTGATAAAATTAAGAGTTAATGATTAAAAGTTAATTTTTTAATCGCGGTTGCAATTAACTGTTTAGTCAGTTTAAAATTAATCATGATGAACTGTAATCAGATTGAATTTAATCGAATTAACTAACTGATTAAAACATCAATCGATTAATGCCAACATTGATTTCACATATATATCACTATACCAAGTTTCAGTTCTCCCCCACAAATACTTCCAGAGATATGTATGTAATATGATAATTCCAATTTGTATGGGAGGGGCCTTGAGTTACCGGTCTTACTTTCAGTCTAAGACCATCCTTCCGAAATCCGTAGTAAGTGTACTAAATTTCGTTCTGATCGGAAAACCGGTTAAGAAAGTAGCCTATTTTTCAATCCAGGATATAAACCATCTTTGAGCAAAATTTCATTTTCAAACAGGTGGCAATTCTTAAAAAAGTAGCCTATTTTTCAGTCTAGGTCATAAGCTATCTGTGTGCAAACTTTCATGCAAATCAGTTCAGTCATTTACGCGTATTAATTTAATTAAAATTTTTTTAACAGGTGGCAACTCTTCCAAAAAATGAGCCCATTTTCCACTGTAAATCATACGCTATCTGCTTGCAAAATTTCATGCAAATCCGTTCAGAATTTTTCGCGTATTAATTTAATTAAACTTTTTAAGCAGGTGGTAGCTCTTAAAAAAAGTAGCCTATTTTTCAACATAGCTCATAAGCTATCTGCATGAAAACTTCCATGCAAATCAGTTCATTCATTTCCGCGTATTAATTAAATTAAACATTTCTAAACGGTGGCAACTCTTAAAAAAAGTAGCCTACTTTCTAGCCTAGGTCATAAGCTATCTGTGTGCAAAATTTCATGCAAATCAGTCTAGTCGTTTCCGCGTATTCATTTAATTAAACTTTTTTAACAGGTGGCAACTCTTCCAAAAAATTAGCCTATTTCCCACTGTAGGCATAATCTATCCGCTTGCAAAATTTCATGCATATCCATTCAGTCGTTTCCGCGAATTAATTTAATGAAACTTTTAAACAGGTGGCAACTTTTAAGAAAAGTAGACTATTTTCCAATCTAGGTCATAAGCTATCTGTGTGCAAATATTTATGCAAATCCATCCTGTCGCTCCCGCATATTAAATAAATTAAACTTTTTTAACCGGTGGCGACTTAAAAAAAATAGCCTATTAACCAACCTGGCCCATAAGCTATCTGCGTACAAATCCGTTCAGTCGTTTCCGCGTGATGATTTCCCAAACATCCAAACATACAAACTTTCACGTTTATAATATTAGTAAGATTATTTTTATTAAACGTTATATCAGGAGCTTTAAATATCTCTTGAGAATGGTGATATAAGCGTCCTTATAGAGAGTCCCAAAAACCCGTCTATTACTCCCATCCAAAACAACACTTCGGCTAAAAGGCAAAACAGAGGATTGGAACAACCATCGTTTTCTAGATTGAAATGAAAGCGACAAAACAAAACGGACGTCTTTGAGCAGATTGCAAAGCAATAGGCCGATGCATTAACCGTAAGGGAAAAAATTTCCATCGTGACAATTATTAAAAAATGTATTTATCTTCCTTTTCTCAGCTGCAAGCAGAAGCCAGCAAGCAACATACTGATGCGCTTCTTGTGCAAGCGCAAGCCTTTAATCGGTTTGTTATAGCTTTTGAGGAGTTTGTGAAGCAAAGGCCAAATAAAAATTTAAGTTTTTATTAACATGTTGTATAGCTACGGTGACCATCCGTCCTTTATTTTAAAGGATAGTCCTTTATATTAACCCCCTGTCCTTTATAATTTTTTTCAAAATAAAGGACGCGTTTTGTCCTTTATTTCATAAACTGTCCTTTAAATCAGCTCTGCATTTTTCAGAGGTAAAATTTTAAACACAGGATATGAAAAATAAAAATATCCCTTATAAAATATAAAGAAACCCTTCGCCAGTTTGTTTCGCACCCCACTTAAGGGTTTCTACTTAATCGGTAATCTTTGTACAATCTATAAGCACAGAGAAAGGATCGTGTTGCACGCTGGGTTTCCACTTCCATTGAAAGATAAAAATAAACCCCCTGCTGCACAGTGGCTAAAAACTGGCATTTAGTGTTCGTATTTCACTGGAGCCTTAATTTTTTTTACTTAATTTGATTATTTTGCCAGAGCTCGATTTGTGAATTTTTATTTAAATATATTAAATTTTTTAGTGAAAAATGCAGAAAAAGTAGCAATTTTGAAGAAAATGTGTTCTCCTGTTCCAGTGAATAAATGTTACATAGCAAACACTAGTTGAAAACAATTGTATCGTTTTCCTAAAACGAAAAAATTACACAAAAATTTGAAATGTTATAAAAAATTTTCAAAAAAATAATTATTTTTCTTTAGTTTTTAGTAAAAATTGGTTGAAAATTGAAGGCAGCGGTGATTTATGAACATTCAATTCCAATTTTGAACCACTGTGTGCTGGCTTCGTTGTGCAGTATGAATTATGCTAAACGCATTTTGGTGGCAAAGGATGGCGAAGGCCTTGAAAAGGATTTGGCTTAATTTTTCGCTATAGCAGGGGACCTTGTACAATTAAATAATATAATTAACTTGTAAATATTTGATTTAAATTACGATATGGGTAAGGTACTTTTCTCATACAAGTTGTACGTGCGTATTCCCAAATCATTTTGAAAAAAAGTCATTTATTTTACGTTGGTTAATATGGTCACCGTATGTATAGCACTAAA
>NW_023458563.1:6774862-6779858 GCF_013731165.1 Rhagoletis pomonella | reverse complement strand
TGAGTGGCAGTCAAAAGTTTTCCACTTCTGCGCACGGAACCATCCTCCTGGACGAAACTATTTAAACAAATACTCGTTGATGGATCTTTACACCACTTCTTACCTAGGGGATTTTTGAGTCGCTGATTACGAATCTGAAGTCACTTATCAAAAATTCAAAATGGCGGATCCAATATGGCGGACAAAAATTAAAACAAATCGGTAGATTTCTATGAAACTGGGTATCTGGGGGTTTTCTTTCAGAAAAAATTTTATAAAAGCGCTTAGAGATTTGCATCCCTGTTGTATAATTTTTTAATTTCAGAAAGCAGAAAATTCGCGAGGTACTATTTTTTTTTAACTCTTACATAACCAAAGGTTTTATAACTCCAAGTATTTTTCTGTTTTAACACACAACCCTTTTTTTACCTTTTTTTGTTTGTTTTCATATGTTAATGCTTTAATAAATGCAATTTCTATTTGAAAGTATTGTCAGGAATGTATTCCAAGTACCATTAAGTATTTTAAAAACAAAAAAATTTTGACTTTCGTCCCGCTAGATCTGTTATCCGAACCACTGTGCGGCATCGCCTGTAATATATATTATTCTATCATCTTATATATTATTTCTCTAAGGCGTTCTTTTGTTGGTCTCCCTTTTTCTATTTTTCTATGTAAGCCATTCCACTAATGAGGTGTCATTTGAAAAGTCAGAGGTCCCCTGAGTGGTTATTAGGTAATATTAATGGTCATAACACCTCTGAAGTCAAGAAATTTGTTATTTTACTTTTGTTTTTAATTTAAATACCATTGTTAAGCCACACTAAAAGTATTTTGTACTGAAGCACTCATGGGACTGCAGCATCGCATACACCGTATACGACAGTAGTGGGCGCACACATCTTATATATTATTTCTCTACGGTGTTTTTTTTGTTAGTCTCCCTTTTTCTACTTGTCTATGTAAGCAATTCCACTAATGAGGTGTCATTGGAAAAGTCAGAGGTCCCCTGAGTGGTTATTAGGTAATATTAATGGTCATAACACCTGTGAAGTCAAGAAATTTTTAATTTTATTTTTGTTTTTAATTAACCATTGTTAAGCCACACTAAAGGTATTTTGTACTGAAGCACTATTGTGACTGCAGTATCGCATACACCGTATACGACAGTGGTGAGTGCACACATAATTTAATAATTAAAGGTTCGATAAACTTAAGTTGTCTCTCTCGCACCGCTCCCTTAGCTCAGATATTATTGTTTCTGTTAAAAAAATATTTAGTCAAAAAGTTAATTCTGAATATTTTTTCACCTCAAATATTGTATACAAAGATATATTGTAAGTAACACCATGTTTCCCTCAACTCATGACACTCATATATCAGTCAGTTTGTAATATGTTTTTATGTACCTAATAAGTATAAGTTCTGATGTACTATAAATTTCATTCATGCTGTGTATATATGTATAATAAAAATGAGGGGTTTATAAGAATGATTCTGTTTCTTATTTCCGCGAACTATTAGGACAGTCTGCTTTTATCTGTGGCTAAAAAGAGGGATGAGTTTACTGTGTATTTCTGTCTGCGAAATCTGCGCATGGGCCCGCTTGTTTTATATATAATTAATAGTATATAACGTTACCAACCAAATAAACTCCACGTTCTCCTCATTCATTTGATCGGCTCATAACTCTGCGGGCAGCGGATGCACTCCATATAGAGGAGTCACGACGTCCTCCGGGATAACGCGATTTGACATTCAAAATTTTCAAAGTTGGATCACAAAAACTTCACTAGCATACATTCTAATTTTGCCGAGTCATTTGTTGCTATCATTGTTGTTGTATCCTTTGTAGTTAACTGAATTCATTTTGTTTTTGCACATTTGTTCTACTCTTTTTGTTTACTTTTTCTAGTAATTCTTGTCACAGCTCTTTGTATTGCGTTTATTAAGTGTCATGGTTACAGTGATACTCAAACTGTTCGCTACATTTATTTAAAGCTATTTACATCAGCTCCTTAATTGTTATAATTTATTTTGTTTGTCTTTTATTAACGAGTTTATTACATAAATCTTTCAATATGAAGTGCGATCTTGATACTTGCCAAATTAAAAGCGATTCTGAACGCTAATTATCGTGCTGGCTGTGTGATGGTATTTACCATCTGAAATGTGCTGGTTTGACAGGAAGAATTCTAGACGCTATTAATGATGGCAAGGGCCTTCGCTGGTCTTGCGTAAAGTGCAGGTCAACCGAAGTTGATCTTTTCAAGCTATTTAGGCAAACCAGAAATGGTTTTACAGAAGTAGGAAGAGAATTGTCGGTACTGACAGAAAAACTTAAGCATTATGAAATATGTTTAAATCGTTAAAATGCTTAGATACCTTGCAATCTGTTAAGGATATCCGTGTGTCTAAACGTAAGCGTCTTCATAGTCCATCTAAGGAAATTACTGCCGGTGCACGTCAGAATAATCTTCCGACGGATTTAATTAATTTATCCTCTCCGTGAAGTGGTGGCATCATCTTCAAAGCCTCCACCGCCTTCCCTATCCTCAACTACTAACGCAGTAACTCAACCCCCTCCGCCGGTACTCCAGTCTGATACAAGAAAACTAGTTGTGGTTCCGCCAAAGAAGTCAATCTTTGTCTCTAGATTTTGGAGAGACACTACTGAAGACGATATAAAGCTTTATATCTCATCAAAAATTAAAACTGTTGACTTAAGCATCAGAAAATTTAATTTTAATTATGAAAGAAATATTGCTTCATTTAAAATTGACGTAAATTTAGATAATTTTAATGCGCTGCTTAGTAGTTCTTTTTGGCCCCACCCCGGAGCTTTCGTTCGTGAATTCGAATATAGGCGCAAAAAAGTAAATAACTTAGCTAATATTCCCCGTCATAACACTGAATCAAAAAACTAATTATTAAATCTGCTTTAAGTATTTATTACCAAAATGTAAGACTGTACTAAATTAACGAACTTATACTTTAAAGGCCTTTAATGTAATTATAATATTCTTTCTTTTACTGAAACTTGGCTGAAACCTCACATTTTTAATTCAGAGATTCTTCCAAATAATTATCATATCTATAGACAAGATAGGGAGGCTGTCCTCGGCGGTGGCGTACTCTTCGCTGTAGACTCTTCAATACCATCTGAAGAAGTTAGTCTTCCACACATTGATTCAGTAGAGTTCAACTGCATTAGTGTACAGGCTGGAAAAGGGTCTATTTACTTAGCTCTATGCTATATCCCTCCCCGATCTGACACATTGGTATATTTACGACTCATCTCTTTACTGAAATCAGTTAATTTACTGACTAAACCCTCTGACTCAATGATTGTGTTGGGTGATTTAATTTACCAAGCATATCATGGAACATCATTGACAATGATATCGTACCTTTCACGTCTAGTGCGTGCAACAACGTATTTTTAGAGGAGATGGCTGAACTCTGCCTAACTCAGGTTAATGTACTTCACAATAAGTTTGGTAAAGTATTAGATCTTGTTTATGTTGATGATGCATCTAAGTCCGTTGTAAATAAGTGTGATCCACTAGTTTTGCCCGAAGATGTCTACCACCCTGCTATGGAGGTATCTTACGAAGTTATAAGTGATGGTCAAAATTGCAGTACCCAAGCATACGAGCCAAATATTCGCTTTGATTTTTCAAAAGCCAACTTTAAAATGCTTAGCAAGGAACTGTCTAAATTTTCGTGGCCTGCATTTAAAGAAAATATTGAACAAAGCGTTGCACTTTTTAACTGTACTTTACATAAATTATTTGAAAAGCATGTGCCTAAACGTATGTATGTTCCTGAAGAGCAAACACAGTTATGGTTCACTAAAGAACTGAGAAATTTGAAAAACAGAAAGTCGCGTTATTTTAGATTACACAAAAAAACCGGTTTACAATCATACTATGTAAAATACTCACTTTTGCGGCATAAGTTTTTTGAATTAAACCGTCTAGTGATAATCAAACAATTTCTAACATGCTCGCTCAGTTTTTTAAATCCAATTATTCCAGTAACTCACATGCTAACATTGACTATCCTTTTAAATTATGTCCAATGAACTCAATAAATATCCCAGTAATATCTCCCGATGATGTAGTAGTTTATCTGAAATCCTTAAAGCGGTCCTTCAGTTATGGTCCTGACCAGATCCCTACTTGTATTCTTATAAATTGTTCTGATTATCTCTATGAGCCGTTAACAGCGTTATTTAATTTATCTCTTAAAGAGGGCGTTTTTCCAACTATATGGAAGGAATCGTTCATAACCCAGTTACATAAAAGCGGTAGCAGATCTTCAGTGGAGAACTTCAGGGGAATAGCTAAGCTTTCTGCAATTCCTAAATTATTTGAAGCAATTATAACAAATCAGTTGACGCATTCTATCTCTTCTAGCATTTCATATAGTCAACATGGATTTTGCAAGGGCAAATCAACTTCTACAAATTTACTCGAATTAACATCCTATATCTCAAAAGCATTTAGTGAAAGCAAAACTGTTGATGTTATATATACTGACTTCAGTAAAGCATTTGACAAAGTGTGCCACTCGTTGCTCATCTACAAACTTGATCTTCTTGGTCTTCCACCTAATTTTCTACGTTGGATCTCTTCATACCTCTATTATAGATCACAAAGGGTAATGTTTAAAAATACTATCTCTGACGTCATTGATGTTACTTCAGGAGTCCCTCAAGGTAGCCACCTGGCCCGGTTCTGTTCTTGCTTTTTATAAACGATATTTCTACAGATATACAATTTTCCAAAATTTTAATGTATGCAGATGATGTAAAGCTTTATAAATCGTACGTTTCAATAAAAGAAAGGTCTTTGCTACAATCAGACTTAGACAGCATGGCTTACTGGTTTCAAGTAAATCTTATGCCTCTAAATCTTAAGAAATGTAAAGTAATGAGCTTCTCGCGAAGAGCTGTTCATCCCACTTCTTATACAATAGGTAACCATAACCTGGAACAGGTATACAATTTTGT
>NW_023458563.1:6774373-6774762 GCF_013731165.1 Rhagoletis pomonella | reverse complement strand
CTAGTTGTGGTTCCGCCAAAGAAGTCAATCTTTGTTTCTAGATTTTCTAGAGACACTACCGAAGACGATATAAAGCTTTACTTCTCATCAAAAATTACAACTGTCGACTTAAGCATCAGAAAATTTAATTTTAATTACGAAAGAAATATTGTTTCATTTAAAATTGACGTAAATTTAGATAATTTTAATGCGCTGCTTAGTAGTTCTTTTTGGCCCCCCGGAGCTTTCGTTCGTGAATTCGAATATAGGCCCAAAAAAGTTAATAACTTAGCTAATATTCCCCGTCATTACACTGAATCAAAAAACTAATTATTAAATCTGCTTTAAGTATTTATTACCAAAATGTAAGAGGCTTAAATACTAAATTAACGAACTTATACTTTAAAGGC
>NW_023458563.1:6770542-6774273 GCF_013731165.1 Rhagoletis pomonella | reverse complement strand
ATTTAGATAATTTTAATGAGCTGCTTAGTAGTTCTTTTTGGCCCCCCGGAGCTTTCGTTCGTGAATTCGAATATAGGCCCAAAAAAGTTAATAACTTAGCTAATATTCCCCGTCATTACACTGAATCAAAAAACTAATTATTAAATCTGCTTTAAGTATTTATTACCAAAATGTAAGAGGCTTAAATACTAAATTAACGAACTTATACTTTAAAGGCCTTGAATGTAATTATAATATTCTTTCTTTTACTGAAACTTGGCTGAAACCTCACATTTTCAATTCAGAGATTCTTCCAAATAATTATCATATCTATAGACAAGATAGAGGGAGGACAGAATCGGCGGTGGCGTACTCTTCGCTGTAGACTCTTCAATACCATCTGAAGAAGTTAGTCTTCCACACATTGATTCAATAGAGTTCAAATGCATTCGTGTACAGGCTGGAAAAGGGTCTATTTACTTAGCTCTGTGCTATATCCCTCCCCGATCTGACTCATTGGTGTATTCACGACTCATCTCTTTACTGAAATCAGTTAATTTACTGACTAAACCTTCTGATTCAATGATTATGTTGGGTTATTTTAATTTACCAAGCATATCATGGAACATCATTGACAATGATATCATACCTTTCGCGTCTAGTGCGTGCAACAACGTATTTTTAGAGGAGATGGCTGAACTCTGCCTAACTCAGGTTAATGTACTTCACAATAAGTTTGGTAAAGTATTAGATCTTGTTTATGTTGATGATGCATCTAAGTCCGTTGTAAACAAGTGTGATCCACTAGTTTTGCCCGAAGATGTCTACCACCCTGCTATGGAGGTATCTTACGAAGTTATAAGTGATGGTCAAAATTGCAGTACCCAAGCATACGAGCCAAATATTCGCTTTGATTTTTCGAAAGCCAACTTTAAAATGCTTAACAAAGAACTGTCTATATTGTCGTGGCCTGCATTTAAAGAAAATATTGAACAAAGCGTTGCACTTTTTAACTTTACTTTACATAAATTATTTGAAAAGCATGTGCCTAAACGCATGTATGTTCCTGAAGAGCAAACACAGTTATGGTTCACTAAAGAACTGAGAAATTTAAAAAACAGAAAGTCGCGTTATTTTAGATTACACAAAAAAACCGGTTTACACTCATACTTTGTAAAATACTCACTTTTGCGTCATAAGTTTTTTGAATTAAACAAAAAGTGTTATAAAGCTTACTTGTGTAAAATCAAACGGAGTATAATATACAACCCCAAATCATTTTATGACTTCGTAAACTCCAAGCGAAATTAGTGGGTTTCCTTCCGCCATGAAGTATCAAAATACCGTCTCTAATGATAATCAAACAATTTCTAACATGTTCGGTCAGTTTTTTATATCCAATTATTCCATTAACTCACATGTTAACATTGACTATCCTCTTAAACTATGTCCAATGAACTCAATAAATATCACAGTAATATCTCCCGATGATGTAGTAGTTTATCTGAAATCCTTAAAACAGTCCATCAGTTATGGTCCTGACCAGATTCCTACTTGTATTCTTATAAATTGTTCTGATTATCTCTATGAGCCGTTAACAGCGATATTTAATTTATCTCTTAAAGAGGGCGTTTTCCAAATATATGGAAGGAATCGTTCATAACCCCGTTACATAAAAGTGGTAGCAGATCTTCAGTGGAGAACTACCGGGGAATAGCTAAGCTTTCTGCAATTCCTAAATTATTTGAAGCAATTACAACAAATCAGTTGACGCATTCTATCACTTCTAGCATTCCATATAGTCAACATGGATTTTGCAAGGGCAAATCAACTTCTACAAATTTACTTGAATTAACATCCTATATCTCAAAAGCATTTAGTGAAAGCAAAACTGTTGATGTTATATATACTGACTTCAGTAAAGCATTTGGCAAAGTGTGCCACTCGTTGCTCATCTACAAACTTGATCTTCTTGATCTTCCACCTAATTTTCTACACAAAGGGTAATGTTTAAAAATACTATCTCTGATGTCATTGATGTTACTTCAGGAGTCCCTCAAGGTAGCCACCTAGGCCCGGTTCTGTTCTTGCTTTTTATAAACGATATTTCTACAAATATACAATTTTCCAAAATTTCAATGTATGCAGATGATGTAAAGCTTTATAAATCGTACGTTTCAATTAAAGAAAGGTGTTTATTACAATCAGACTTAGACGGCATAGCTTACTGGTGTGAAGTAAATCTTATGCCTCTAAATCTTAAGAAATGTAAAGTAATGAGCTTCTCGCGAAGAGCTGTTCATCCCGCTTCTTGTATAATAGGTAACCATAACCTGGAACAGGTATACAATTTTGTGGACCTTGGTATCACAATGGCTCCTAAGCTCAATTTTAATCTTCATATTAATGTGACAGTCAACAAGGCTAAAGGTGTACTTGCTTTTGTGAAACGATGGTCAAAAGAGTTTTGTGACCCTTATATCACTAAAACCCTGTTTACAACATTAGCTAAGCCAATTCTGGAATACGGTTCGGTGGATTGGAATCCAAGGTATCAAATTTGCTCAGACAAGATAGAATCAATTCAAAAACAATTTCTACTTTTTGCTTTAAGAAATTTCCGTTGGGATTCTCAATATAACCTTCCACCTTATACGAGCCGATTAAAACTTATTAATCTTCCTACACTTTCCAGCCGCAGGCAATTGCTTGGTACAATTTTTATAGTTAAATTACTAACAGGCTCAATTTCAAGTCCGATTTTTCTTGGCGAAGTTAGCCTTAATGTTCCCTCCCGGGTATCAAGACACTTTTGCCCCCTATTTCTGAAAGCTCGTAAAACTAATTTTGAATTGCACGACCCACTCCGTTGCTTATGCCAGGATTTTAACTCTCATTCCAGCACGTTTGATATATCGTGCGGATGGGCGGGAATGGAGGGTAAAAACCGTTGGGATATTATTATTATTATTATTATATCCGCCAAAAAAAATTCCACATAAGGCAAGTATATTAATAGAGTGATAGCCGTGATGATTCACATAATATTCCTCATGCTCGTACGGTCCTCGTATGGCAACATGAGTGCAATCTATTGCCCCTATTGCCCCTGGGAAAGAATGTCGAGAATCAGTCCATTATTCTATAGCATCATGCCGTTCTGTTACCGTCATTGGAAAGCGTGCATACTGCCGGAACATTATTTTATGTATGGCATTTGCCACTTTGTCACACCAATATAACGTATTTCCTTGGCGGCGTTTCCACGTCACACCATATAAGTACTACTTGGCAGCGTTTTCACGTCACACCATATACCTTAACTACCTACTAAGCAATTTAGGCTTCACAATCGTTGCTTAGCCATTCTAATCTGCGTTTTCAAGATCGACTGGATTATACGACTACTCTACCAGAAGTGATTTCAAATTACATTTGATGCTCTATTTATACTGTCCTGCACGCAGGCAGACAGTTATCCTAACAACATTGTTGCTAATATTTTCTTTACTTCCTTTTACTTGTTGATACCTAAGTACGTAAGTATGTACTTCAAATTTCAATATAAATATGTACATATGTATTTCGATCTCACGTATGTATATAATTAACAATTCATTTAATATGTATATCTAATATATAAAAATCTCGTGTCACGGTGTTAGTGGTCGAACTCCTCCGAGAAGGCTGGACCGATCTTTATGGAATTTTTTGTGTATATTTGGTAGGTATGAGAATCGGATGTAAAGTAT
>NW_023458563.1:6767731-6770442 GCF_013731165.1 Rhagoletis pomonella | reverse complement strand
GGTTCATTCCCTCTCCAAAAAGGTGGGTTAGAGGTGCCACGCCCACTTACCATTCGCCCACCGCCCCTTTAACGAACGGCCATAAAGGAAAGCCAACCCTTTTTATGATTTTTATTCATGTGATTAGCAGTGGCAAAAATGTATGTATTAAATACGTATATTTATATTTAAAATTAAGTGATCCGTTATGAAACATATAAATCTTTACATTTTCTGTTAAAAAATATCTAAAATAACAAGCGAAAATCCCCAAGTTCTATATCGTAGCAGTGGCCACATTGCGTGTTTGTCACAGACACGGTTTATGTCAAAAATTTTGAAGTGAAACTACCTTCTAAAAATTATTGTATCATGTGAAACAGTTTGTTTATCTATACTATAATAAAACTGTAGATTGTTTTTCTGTTTGAACTCACTAATCTCCGGAACTACTGAATGGATTTTCATGGGGCTTTAACTGGTATCTAGACAGTGACCTCGGACGTAACATAGGCTATATTTTATCAAAACTGGAATGTGGACGAAAAAGATATACCAATTATTGCAAACAAAATTTACTTTGCACCAAATTCTTTTGAATACAATTTTGCTTTTCAACGGCATCAACATATGCCAGTGTTTATTTTTCGTTATTGATATTTTTTTCAACTGAAATAGTAATTAGTGTCGTTCATAACGGGTGATTTTTTAAGAGCTTGATACCTTTTTTTTTAAAAAAAAACGCATAAAATTTGCAAAATCTCATCGGTTCTTTATTTGAAACGTTAGATTGGTCCATGACATTTACTTTTTGAAGATAATTTCATTTAAATGTTGACCGCGGCTGCGTCTTACGTGGTCCATTCGGAAAGTCCAATTTTGGGCAACTTTTTCGAGCATTTCGGCCGGAATAGCCCGAATTTCTTCGGAAATGTTGTCTTCCAAAGCTGGAATAGTTGCTGGCTTATTTCTGTAGACTTTAGACTTGACGTAGCCCCACAAAAAATAGTCTAAAGGCGTCAAATCGCATGATCTTGGTGGCCAACTTACCGGTCCATTTCTTGAGATGAATTGTTCTCCGAAGTTTTCCCTCAAAATGGCCATAGAATCGCGAGCTGTGTGGCATGTAGCGCCATCTTGTTGAAACCACATGTCAACCAAGTTCAGTTCTTCCATTTTTGGCAACAAAAAGTTTGTTAGCATCGAACGATAGCGATCGCCATTCACCGTAACGTTGCGTCCAACAGCATCTTTGAAAAAATACGGTCCAATGATTCCACCAGCGTACAAACCACACCAAACAGTGCATTTTTCGGGATGCATGGGCAGTTCTTGAACGGCTTCTGGTTGCTCTTCACTCCAAATGCGGCAATTTTGCTTATTTACGAAGCCATTCAACCAGAAATGAGCCTCATCGCTGAACAAAATTTGTCGATAAAAAAGCGGATTTTCGACATTTCGAACCAAACACTGATTTTGGTAATAAAATTCAATGATTTGCAAGCGTTGCTCGTTAGTAAGTCTATTCATGATGAAATGTCAAAGCATACTGACCATCTTTCTCTTTGACACCATGTCTGAAATCCCACGTGATCTGTCAAATACTAATGCATGAAAATCCTAACCTCAAAAAAATCACCCGTTACATATTGAAAACGGTCTTCAACATAGATACATACGAGGTTAAACGTTTCTCGCGGAGTTTTGTGTCTTACAAGAGTGGTGTGTTTCTAAGAATCCGTAAGTCAAAAGATAATCGGTAGGTAGAAACTGATTTATTTAAATTTCTTTGTGTTTCGTGTATCACTATGGGATTTTGTACATACAAATTAATTAGATATTTTGAAAACGCTCACATGAAAAGCATGTTCTGTGAATTAAGCGGATATAGTTCGAAGCATTCCCTTGAGTCAAGAATTGACATTTAATTATATATTTACATTTCTAGCGAATTTCTAATTTGCGGAATTAAAAGAAATTTATTTAAAAGGAAATAAAGCGTGTGGTTTCAGCATTGACTTATCGAGAAAAACGAGATATGTACATATCAATGAAATATACATTTGGAGTCATAAATGAGTCTTTAAGGAGTCCCATTTCGCAGCCTTTACGCTCATAATGAGCTAATTTAAGAGCCCGAAATTAGTGTGTTTTCCTTCCTCCGAAGGTCGACTTATATGAGCTTAAATTCATACATCAAATGAGCCTCCAAATGAGTCATATTGGCTTCATAAACGGCTCATTTTGGACTCTTTTTAAAGCAATTTTTGGCCTCATATATGAATCGTTTCAGAGTTTTTTTGAGGCTCTTAAATGTGTCTTATAGTCCTAATAAATAACTACATTCGGACTCTTATTTTATGTTGTCCTTTGAGCCATATTGGCCTTATTTTTCAACTCTTATTGAACTTCAAATACTATACACATGTATGTATACATACCTCAGTTCATATAAACATTCCAACATACATTTAATAGCAGCAGCTGCAGCTAAATTTTATATATTTTTTTTTTCTAAATATTTTCAATTTCTGTATAAACAAGTTTAGATATAAATTTCGAATCTTTATTGTTTTTATATAGCCACAAATTGCTGGCTCCTAACTTCGATCATTTATAACTCCTAAAATATTCATATAAGAGTCACACATTTTTTGTTTTTGAAGCTCATATTTCTTACCCACCTAGGACTCCTTTCAGACTCATATATTCTGAACGCTCAGAATATGTTT
>NW_023458563.1:6759471-6767631 GCF_013731165.1 Rhagoletis pomonella | reverse complement strand
TGACACTGAAGATGGCACAACGCCGAAACCGGTTTGTCTCCAAACCAAATTTGACAAGGGATGACGGAAAATCGTTCCATAATACATCGTACATAGATATGTACGTAAGGTATATTAAAATGTCATTTCGACAGAGCACATTTAAAATTCATTGTAAACTGGTTTGAGATCGTTAATATAAAAATCATTTTATACATATACTTGTGACCAGCTGATTAAGTCATCAACATTTCGATCGATTTTGGCTGTTTCTCTTTTGTTTATTTCATGTTTATTATTTTTCCATAAAAGCCAAGCTTATTATATAATAAACAAAATATAAATCCACATTTCAAACTTTGTGCAAAAGTTATAAAAAATCTGTAATATTTCAGCTAGATTTTCAACTTTTTATTCAGATTTTTTAGAATTTTTTTGACTATGCAGTTTGATAGCGCATTAAATTTCAGGGCAATAATGTGCAAGTTTGAATGGGCTAAATAATCGCGTTGATTTTTAATAATTTATTTGTATTTCTTGTAGACATTTGGTTAGAGGGTCGGTTGTCGAAAATGCTAAATTACGTTCTGCTAAGAAGGAGCATAGCAATATTTCAGCCTTTTTTGCGTTCGTTACATTTTCAATGAAGTCTTAAAAGAGTCGCCTAGTTTTTTCTGACTTTTTATGCCGCTACAGCTTTTTTGATGCTTTTGCGAGCGTGCGTGTTGCAATAGATCAGCTTTTCCTGATTTAGCTTTTAATGTGCCTATTGCAAACATTACAATAAGCCTCGTAACCTCAAGTTTTACACAACCAGCCTTTGAACACGGGATCCTTAGTCCAAGATCCAAAAAAAAAGTGCGCGTACGCTTGGTTTGCATCATATTTAAGTCATCTGTGTCCAAAGAATAAATATGTTTTGAAGCAGCTGCTTCAAAACACAAAGCTTGTAAAGATTTTTTAAGAAAGTAGTTCAAAATCAGTTCTACTTACAAGACCCTTACCGTCAAAAAGAAAAAATACTGGGAAGTTAAAAAACGTCATTTTTTACACAAAAAACGTCCAAACGTCAACGGTATACAAAAAACGTCCAAATGACGTAAAAAACGGCAACCTGGCAACGCTGGTTGTGTACAATGAACTCATTGATATATTTTATTATTTTTAATTCAATTGAAATTTCTTTTTTTCGCTTAAATTGATTTTTATATTTCCTTACTTTACTATTGTTAAATTTAATTATAAAATGTTCATGGTCGTTTTCAGCTTTGACTAATTCTACGTTTCTCAATGGGTTTTTGGTTTTGTCGAGACGTTTTCTGGAATTTTCAGCATTAATTTAAGTAGTATCTATAGGATTTTCTGTTCGTGTCTTATTCGCATTGGTTATTCTGTTTACTTGTATAAGTTGAGCATTAAATTTAGGAGATAAGTGATTGAAAAAAATGTTGTATGGAGTATCACCGGTCATAGAATGTATTATGTTACGTAAAAAGGGTTTGTTCGATTTGCATGTACTTTAATTCTTTATCATCTGAGCTATTAATTATTATTAAAGCTATTATTATTATTAAAGCTATTTTATTAAGTGTATTGTCTAGACCTTCAATATCTGCAATGCCGGTCTTTCCAGTGGTTACTTCTAATTGAATATTGAGCTGATCACACCACTGCTTAATGTTGACATTATTTATGCCTTGATCCTGATCAATTTCAATATTTTTGGAGCTCCCATCGTATTAAAAACTTTTATTAACGCTCTTTTTGTTTCTAACCAGTTCAATGTTTGTACTTCTTCAGCAGTTCCAAATTTAGAATACAAATCAATACAAGTAAGGTAATGTTTTTTCTCCCATTCCCAAAAATCGATCACAAATTTTTCCCTGGTTTCGTAAGCAGGTGGTGTGATTTTGAATGGCAATTTGTGGGTGATGTGATCATATTTACACCTATTGCAAAGTTCACATTCGTTAATAATTTTACGGATTTCCTTTAAGTAGTTTGGTAATAGTATTTATTTTTGAAACGATTAGCAATCTTTTCTATGCCTTGATGAAGGCCTTCTAAATGAATTTCAAGGATTTTGTTTTAAATTCGGGATAACTGCTAATATTTTCGAGTTCTTTAGTTGCTCGCAATATTTTGTATCGTCTATTGTTGACTAGGGTTTTAAAAACATTTTCAAACTTTACAAAATCAGGTGCAGTTTTTACCTATTGAAAATATATTTATTACATCATTTATTTGATCACTATTAAGTCGATGTATTTAATCGTTGTGACACTATTTTTAAATACAATTTTCATTTGCGAACAATTTTCATCACTTTTTATCAATCCTAATTGTCGTTTAAATATATTTGGGGGTCTTTCTGAAATGGGAATATAAGATTCAGAATCTTCTGTTGCGGAATGAATAGTAGAGATATTAGATGAAGTGTCGCCGAAATAACAATCTTAAAGTTCAACACGTGATAACGCATCGGCTACGTGGTTTTCATTTCCCGGTATGTATTTGATGTCAAAATCAAACTCATTAATTTTCCACTTCCACTTTTGCAATTTAGAGTTTGGTTCCTTCAAATTGTGGAGCCATTGAAGAGGTCTATGGTCGCTATTTATGACGAATTTTCTACCGTATAAATATGGGCGAAAATATTTGGTTGCCCAAACAATAGCCAGCAACTCTTTCTCCGTTGTGGAGTAATGTAACTCGTGTTCATTAAGAGTACGGCTTGCAAAGCAAACATGATGACCCTGTTGACTCAAAACGGCTCCAAGAGCTACATATGATGCATCGGTGGTCAAAGTAAACTTTCTTTCATAGTCCGGGTATGCCAGAATTGGTCCTTTTGTTATGAGAAGCGTATCTACAACGTTTATATATTCTTCATTAATATCGATTTTGTTGCCTTTTTTAGGCACCGAGTTAAAGGTTTTGAAATTTTAGAAAAGTCTCTAATAAATTTACGATAAAAACCAACTAATCCTAAAAATTGCTTTATCTCCTTTTCAGTTTTTGGCAGTGGATACTTCAATATGGAATCTATCTTATTAGGGTTAGGCTTGATTCCCTGGGGAGTTACAATATGTCCGAGAAATCGGTTTATTTCTTTAAAAACTCGGTTTTTTCGATGTGCACTTTTAAATTTGCTTCATTCAGCCTATAAAAGACTCTTTCAAGAGCTTCGATGTTTTCTTGAAGGGAAGTGCTAAAGACGATAATATCGTCTAAGTATACCATGCAAACCTTTCCGATCAAACCATCTAAGACTGTGTTCATTAGCCTTTGGGATGTCGACGGCGCATTCTTAAGACCGAACGGCATACTTACAAACTGGAAATGTCCACTCTGTGTGGAAAACTAAGTTTTATTCTATCCTCTGGATCCATTTAAATTAGGTGGAATCCCTTTGTTAAGTCAATTGTGCTAAATTACATACACTTGCCAAGCTTATCGAGTATTTCATCCATAATGGGAATGGGATATTTGTCACTTACAGTGATATCGTTCAACTTACGATAATCGACTACAATTCGCCATTTTTGTACTTTAGAGGCATCCAGCTTCTTTGGTACAACCCAGATTGGTGCGGAATATGGCGACTTGCTTTGACAAATTATGCCCTGCTTTAACATTTCTTTAATTTGTTTTTCGACTTCTGAGTTATGTATTTGAGGATATCTGTAGGATCTGACGTATATAGGGTCCTCGGGGGTTCTCTTGATTTTGTGTTTAATTTTATTTGTGAACGGTAATGTGTCACCTTCTTTATTAAAAATATGCTTGTATTTACTCAAAAGCTTTTTATACACACAATCTCTTCCCTGTTGAGATGTTCGAGTCTAAATGTTGGTGCTTTGGAATCACTATTTGCACTTAAACGTTCTAAAAATATGTATGTCTTTGAGTCAGGATTATGTACGAATTTATAGGTGACATCATTTAAAATTATGTTTTCGTTAACAATATCAATTTTAGCGTTAAGTTCCTGAAGGATATTATAACCCAACAAAGTATTTTGTGGAAAAGTCAAAAGCATAGAATACCAACTCAGCTTTTTCTGTTTTAGTACTTGTATATACTTTTTGAGTTTTGTTTAATGTTATTTCCCCTGTACCAGTAGTTAAGGTAATTGAATTTGTTTCAAAAATTTGTGTTCTGAGAACATTAGGTCTAATCAAACTTACTGATGATCCTGTGTCCACAAGAAATTTTAAAGGGCGATTTTCAATTATTAGTTCTACTTTTGGTAGGTACCCGAGGCTTCTAGCCGAAAATTCTCGTTATCCTGTTCCATAGGTTCGGCATTGCCGTAACGTCGAATTCTAGATTGATTTGAACTGTTTCCACAAGTATTATACATTGGTTGTGGATGCATTACTGGGTTATTATTTGAATTTCGAAATGGGTTACTAACATTATTATTGCTGTTATATTGTGTGTTATGGTTTTGGTTTTGTTAGTTATTGTTAAAACGAGCATTGAAAAGAGGGGTTTGTTGTTGCATGTCTGTGAAACCATTATTGTAAGGGAGATGTTGTTGCGTATTAGTAAAGTTATTATTGTTAGCTGAAGTTGGGTATGAATTTGTATTTCTTTAACTGCTAATTTTTGTTGTTTGCTTTGTACTAAATTTTGTTTACTTTAGATATTTTTTTTCTATTACAACATTATCGTAAACATCGTTTTCTTTTAATACTCGGAGAGCAGATTTCACGTCTGTAACCATATTGGCATTAATTAAAGCTACTAACTGAAAGGGCAATTCTTTCTTAAGAGTTTTTAAACTTATTTGTTGTAATTCACAACTAAGGAAATTTACATTTAAAATATTTGATTCTTTTAGCTGTATACTATCTTTAATTTTACATACCTCTGCATTTAGTTCCTCGCAAAGTTGCTTAACACTACCACTGTTTTTTATATTACTAACTAATAATATCATAGTGGTAATAGGTGTGGGATCAGCAAATTCATCTATTAATAGGATTCTCAATATTTCCCAACTCGCAGGTTGTTCTCTTCTCACCACATCTAACGCCGGGCCACGAAGAGTACTTACATCACATTGGAGCACTGATGAATTGATGGATTTTTGGTACATTTTGAAAGCCAAAAGTACATTGGTACTACATCGACATTTTTGATATATTTTTGTCAAGATACGGTACTGCACCACAATTATGTCGAAATACCACACTCTATTTACTTGGAGATGCGAATTTTTGTGCATAAAAATATAGTAATCTTTTTCTACCTTATTTAAGTAAATACGTGGTGTTTATTAAAAACGAAACTCTTTTTTAAATCAAAAAAAGTTGCTGTCATAATAGGTCTTTTCATACAATTTTCTACTAAGACTAGCGGCGAGAGAATTAAAGAATCATAGCGAGTAAAATTGAAGGGAAGACTAAATTATCAGAAAAAGTTATTGAACGCAAAACCAGTAAAAACTGGCAACTTACGCCATTCTGACTTTCTGATAGTTAAATTTGGTAGAAGTATTTTTGTATTTTCCACACAAAATTATCCAGCAGCAAAAATTCTGAGCAGTTTGCAAAATTTGCAATAACTTGCAATCTTCGAAACAGCTGATCACTTTCACAGTTGCAATAGGTGGTCCATTAGGTAATTTATTATCCGCTTGGTGCATTGTCCACGATTTGGAATTTTTTACTATTGAATACTTTTGTATAGGAAAAATTTTTTTAACATATAATTGAATTATCTCAGAATGAATAAGTTTTTTTTCTAACAAATATTTTGGATACCACACCATGACGCATTCAAAAGTAAAAGAATATCCTCCAAGCACCCTTCCTGGTTTCACAAAAATTAAGCAGATATAGCTACAAATGTGCCTTTAAAATTATCCCATTTTCGTTTTAACGATCAACTGACAAATTCGGTCAGAACATTTCATATCTCATAATATTATCTATTTTGGTATATTTCTGGGAAAAATATGGTACAATTGAAAAATTTTATACGGCAGCCATAGTTGACACACTAAAATTAGAAAATTAGAGATTAATAGTAAATTAACTAAACTAAACTTTTCTTCCTCTCTTTTGTTTATTCACGAACACATGTTTGTGATCAGCAGACATTTTTACTTGTAAGTTTTCGCAGGTAAATTTTTTTCCAGCAGCGCTCTCGATTTCCCCCACTTCGCAAGATTTTAGGTACGAGAACACTGCTATTAACTTGTTTATTTCTATAAAATAAAATATTTTGCTAAATATTTTTGTGAAACTTCCATTCCGCTAAATGCAACGGCTTTTTTGGAAAATTTTTGTATTACTAGCACTTAATAAGTATAACTTGTATACTTTTGTTGATTAACTTGGCGTTTTGGTGGTCTTTTCAAACAATTCATTTGCACTTATGTTTTCCACCTTCGACACGCTATGTTTTATATCTTGATTATTATACAGAAAATCTAAAAATATATGTATGTATATGTAACTATGTATGTATAGTGTTTTAAATGTTGGTACTTTTTCGGCTTATTTAGTACACTTTTTTAGTAATTTGGTACAAAATTAAAAAACTCATTTATCATCCCTGATTGGAAGTAAAATGGTTTTTCATCTTATGTAAGAGACGACGACGCGGGCATTAAAGCATTTAAACTGCCAATATATAACGCCAAGTAATTTTTGTCGCCGTCGAACGGAGCAATCAACTTTATGCTTTGCACGTAGTGTTGCCAACTTTTCATTTTCAAAAAGCACCAAAAACTTGGAAAAAAAGCGTTTTACCACATTAAAAAAAATGGTTTTCAATCAATTGATGCTTTTTTCATAACAGTTTGTATGCATTTAACAAAAACAAAAAATTAACAATATTTACAAGAATGCATACATAAATCAATAAACAAAACTTTTTCGCTCATAACGATTGAAAAGCCACATGCTATAATGACTCATGCTTACGACGTAATACCGAAGTACTGCACATTAAAACTGATATCCCTCAAGAAAGAAAAATCGAATCCCAACAAACGAAAATCATGCCCTAAGTAGAAATGAGCAAACAAAATTTTGTGTTCATTATATAACCTCAAATATCGCCAACAACCGTGATTTTGGCACTTTGAGGTTAGGATAACTCTAAATTCTAGTGCTAGAGCAATTGTGCGGCCAGATTTGGAATCAGCACCAAAAAACGATGTGTTTTACTCAGGTGGTACAAAAATAAAATTTTTACAAATAATTAGAAAAGAAATAAAGAAATACTTAACTTACTCGCATATCTACTAGCATTTTCAACGCTAATAGAATTGAACAAGGTAAATTTGCAAGTTCAGCTTTTTATCAATCATGGTTGTATTTAAGTGCATTTAAATTTGTAGATTTTTGTAAATTCAGTGCTGCCACAGCTTTAAATATTTAAGAATTATTTCAGGTTTTAACTATATCCGAGTAATTTTAGTTCAGAAAAAAGGCACTAGGCACTAAATTTTTTTTTTTAAATTTTCAAAAAGCACTAAATCTAGTGCTTAAAGCACCAAGTTGGCAACTATGTTTGCACGGTTCGTTCCCTTCTCTCCTTCGCTTCAGTCATTGTTAATGTTGTTAGTGGGCTTATTAGGGATTCCGATAATTCAGCTATTGGCACTATATCTCTTACTTGTTCTACTTTTGTTGGCAAAGCGGTTGATGCAGTTACGATGGTCATACACAACAATTGCTGACAAAGAGCGTCAACTGCGCTATCACACATATATTGGTTAACTAGTGAGAACTGCAGTTAATGCACGAATGTCACGAAGATATTGATTTATGATCGTATTCTCTTCTTAGATGTCATTGAAGGTTACCTTTGTAATACACGTGGCTTCCATGTATTATTCACCATAATTAACGACTTTTTATTAATGAAGTTTTTGTGGGTCCATACACTTATTTGCCACTTTCTGCAGTAGTTTCTTTTATAGGATCGTTTTTGGAAAAGTGCCACTTCACAATAGTTAACAAACTTTTATTAATGCAGTTTTTCTATGTGTCCATAACCTTATTTTCAAATAAATTTAGTAGGTTCTTTCATAGGATCATTTTCGCTGATCCTACCGACTGCGCCAGTAACAATTTACACATCAAGTTGCGTAATGCAATACAGATGAAACAGCATGATACAATAATTTTTAGAAGGTAGTTTCACTTCTTCTTCTTA
>NW_023458563.1:6756701-6759371 GCF_013731165.1 Rhagoletis pomonella | reverse complement strand
GCTTTTGTAGTTGTGACAATCGGTCTAACAGCTGTTGCTGTGTCTAGTAAAAAGTCGAAATGTATGGAAGCAGTCAAGAAAAGAACAACTGAAGCGCATTCCGCCATCGACACTCCTTCTAGTAATACTTCGCACTCCACTGTTGACTCCAACTCACAAGCAGTTATTCAGCAATAGTTTGAGGGGAGAAGCTTTATCACTTGTTTTGATATCGCAGCGAATTGGCAACGCATCTTTGCGCCACCAAAATTCGCTCACACATTTGCCGCCCTCAATGGTTTGCGTTTTGGTAGCGCTCTATGCGTCACCCTCTATCATTACTTGATGTTTCTCCGCACTGGTACCAGAAACAAGTTGACGCTCTTCAATTATCAAGTTCGGATCGGAAATGTAGATATATTCGTGGATATATTCTTTGCGCTCAGGTATTACAAATTATTACGAGTATTTAAGCCTTAATTTTATGTTTAAACTTGAAACTATTTTTCAAAAGCGGCTTCTTGCAAGCATACAATCATTTCCGGAATGCCAAATTATTGAAGATTATACGTAAGAACAATTTCGTACAAAATTTAAAGTTAATTGGAAGCCACTTATTTCATCGCTATTTGAGGTAAGTAACATCTTTGACCCATTGTTATTATTATTATTATTATTTGTGTTGCATATGCAGGTGAAAAACAAATGCGAGTACAAGAATGAATGCATTAAATGTACATATAGTACATTCCGTTGAACCTTACTCGAGTTAAGGTGAACTACGGCCTAATACGAGCCAAATCAAAAAGTACCGGCCGAATTTCGAGAAAATACACGTAGTTTTCGTCGCCCAAGACAATCTTGATTTGCAAAATTGATATTTGATTTGGTTAAGACGAACCGTATATTGAGTCACTAACAAAATCTGTTTCAACATTTTAGTCAGATTTAAGTCTCAACGATGAATAATGGCAGCACCTCAATCATCTGTACATTTCGTTATTGGTGATTGGCTTATTTTTTAAAATACATACATATTTTTTAATTCTTACGTTTGTCCTTGAAAAATTTACATTTATAAAACAAAAGTGGATAATCGGATATAAAATAATAATTTTCGTTAAAAGAAAAAATACGGCATTATAAGACGACTGTAGCAAGGCGTTAGATATAAGGAAATGTAGTGGGAAATGCCACCCTACCGAATGGTAGCTGCCCGGAAAGCTGAGGAGAAGGCGAACCGGAGCCCCCAGTCGACTATGACAGAGTCGATGTTCCACCACCTGACCATGACGAGGTACGGATTGCAATAGCGTGCTTGAAAAACAACAAAGCCGCTGGAGTAGGCAGCCTGCCAGCTGAGCTTTTCAAGTACGGCGACGAGGAGTTGTTAAGGTGCATGAATGAACTCTAAAAATATAAACAGAACCAAATCGCTGTGCGAATTTCGTCGGTCGAAGCGATGCCCCGGGTGATAAGACTTTTAATACGAATATAGAGTTCAGATAATTTCTGAAGGTAATTGGTAGAATTCTGCCCATATATAAAAAATTAATATTGTCAAAATTTGGAAAGCCTACTCACAGTGCTGACAAAGTGACACATTACAACAAGCCAGGGATGTTTTCTGTTTTATAAGCAAAGAAACCTACCAAAATTTTTAGCGTCCTACCATCCTACCGACGAGAAAAACACCTACCAATTTTGGTAGGAAAAGCCCAAAACGGCAACCCTGACTTCGTCGCCACTTTGGTTGTGGGCAATCTCATATACTGCAGTGTGTTTTAATTTTGGCAGCGAACTTTCTTCCAACGAATTTCGTTAAGCGATTTGTTACTGTTTATACTTTTACAAAATTCAATAAGTGCTTTCCCTATGAGCGAGAGATATGTACATATCAATGAAATATACATCTGGAGTCATAAATGAGTCTTTAAGGAGTCCCATTTCGGACCCTTTACGCTCATAATGAGCTCATTTAAGAGCCCGAAATTAGTGTGTTTTCCTTCCTCCGAAGGTCGACTTATATGAGCTTTTCATACATCAAATGAGCCTCCAAATGAGTCATATTGGACTCTTATTGGCTTCATAAACGGCTCATTTTGTACTCCTTTTAAAGCAATTTTTGGCCTCATGAATGAATCGTTTCAGAGTTTTTTGAGGCTCTTAAATGTGTCTTATAGTCCTCATAAATAACTACATTCGGACTCTTATTTTATGTTGTCCTTTGAGCCATATTGGCCTTATTTTTCAACTCTTATTGAACTTAAAATACTATACACATGTATGTATACATACCTCAGTTCATATAAACATTCCAACATACATTTAATAGCAGCAGCTGCAGCTAAATTTTGTATATTTTTTGTTTTCTAAATATTTTTAATTTCTGTATAAACAAGTTTAGATATAAATTTCGAATCTTTATTGTTTTTATATAGCCACAAAGTGCTGGCTCCTAACTTCGATCATTTATAACTCCTAAAATATTCATATAAGAGTCACACATTTTTTGTTTTTGAAGCTCATATTTCTTACCCACCTAGGACTCCTTTCAGACTCATATATTCTGAACGCTCAGAATATGTTTTATAAACCAATAATAATAATAATAATAATAATAATAATAATAATAATAATAATCGGCTCCAGGCCCAGATGGCATACCAGCGGAGGCAATCAGGTTAGCAG
>NW_023458563.1:6753621-6756601 GCF_013731165.1 Rhagoletis pomonella | reverse complement strand
TAGGACTCCTTTCAGACTCATATATTCTGAACGCTCAGAATATGTTTTATAAACCAATAATAATAATAATAATATTAATAATAATAATAAAAATCTATACTATAATAAAACTGTAGATTTTTTGTTACGGAGTTCTTTTTTTTAATACAAACCTGTGCTTGGGAGTTTATTGATACGAAAAATTAATTTCTGATATCTATTTTTTATTTAAAGAACCGGAAGATTACACTACAAAGCAAATTACATATTTTTTACTATTGTAACAGGAGACGTTACTGTATGTATTTTTTTATATGTACATACAGTGTCGAACAAAAGTTTTGGCACAGTGAATTTTCGCAATACATATATGCAAAGTTTTTAATTTGCACTTTGATAAACTAAAATTGAATGGATTGTTAAACTGCATACTTGGAAATTTTCTGAAAAATCTGTATAGAAAGTTGCAAATTAGTATGCAAATTTATTGAATTTTCCCGAGTTTTTCACAAAGTTTACACATTTGATTTTTATGTGTTTTGGTGTAGTATGAACTATGTTTTTATAAAAAATTGTCATAAATAAATTAGAAACTTTGCCTATATTGCGAAAAATTCACTGTGCCAATACTTTTGTTCGTTACTGTAAGTAAATAAAACTTGAACTTTAAAAAACCAAAAAAATGTAAAATTTTACAATATTTCAAAATTGTTTTTCGAATCACATTTTTTTTATGATTAACAATGTATTTATAGTTTTTTTGGTTTTAGATCCTTTTTGCTTTCAACTCGAGGTATCATTTTTCTACATTCTATTGTCATAGCTATAACTCCCTCTCTATTTTTGTCCATCAATCAATCAAATTTATAATTTTTTTTCGGCATTTTTCCTAGTTACAAGTAGAGCTTTATAAAACTTTTATAACACCAAATGTTTATAAAGTTTAGGATTTTGTGTTATCCGGGCAGGTTTATTAATTTAACCAGAGAATATGTTTTCTTTATTAAGTTTACCCAGTTATCCATTTTAAATTACAGGTAGCAGGTACTGTATCAACGGTTAAAACTTGTCAAATTTTTACTTAAAAATTTTAGGTAAGGAATAATCGAGTGGATGAAAAATATATAACGCTATCCTGCAAAAAATTGTGCGACTAATCTCTAAAGAGAGTATTCCGAGATCTCAATCGGGTACAAATCAGCGTTAATTAGTCGCAACTAGTCTCATACGGGTACTAATGGAGGTCAATTAGTCTCGACTCATCCCTTATGGGTATAATTGGAGATCAATTAGTCCCCAACTCATCTCTAACGGGTACTGTTAACGATTTAATGATATGTACGCACTTAGTCAATGAAATTTCATGTGCGGCGTTGGGACACAGAGAGAGTATTCGCCTAACAAAACTGAGCACCCGGGTTCGAATCTTTTTTAAATTTTTATTTTTTAAAAGTGACTAGTCGCTTTTTATACCCGTTCGGGTATAAAGGTGAACAATTAGTCTCTTCATAGGACATGCTCGAACAAACGCGAACAGTTCATTCCAAATAAAGAGATCAAAAGTGGTATTAGCCGCATGCTCCTTTGTGATTGCTCCCGGAGTCAGCCCGGATGAGTCCATTTTTTGCAGGGTAAGAACGGCCCATATATATGTATATGAAAGAATACACATATGCGACGACTCTAGCCATTGTGAGTCACTCCTTTAAATTATAGTTATTTTTTTCTTATTGTATTAAAAAATAACGTTCGTAACACTTTAGTAAATATTTCGTATATTAACTTAGTATATATTAAAGACTAGAAGATGACCCGGTGAACTTCATATCATCTATAATTTATTTGAATTTCACTTTGATCAATTATACCAAATCTTCAAAATGCAATTCAATGAATTCACTAATAGCTGTTATAGCTGATAAAAGATTCCACACCTATGAGATGTGCCACGCCCCCTTTTACAAACTCATTTATATACATATATCTTTCTATAAGCACCTACCATAGGTATCTGTGCATTTCAAATTTCGAGTTCATGTGACTATAATTCCGAAGTTAGAGCTGATTAAAAATTTTTACTATGGGAGGTGCCACCCATAAATATATAGTAGATTTGCTTTGAAGCGCCATCTTGCGGTTCTTTAAATAAAAAATAGATATCACAAATGCATTTTTCATATCACAAAACTCCGGAGCACCAGTTTTTTTGAAAAAAAAAAACATTCGTAACACTTTAGTTAATATTAATCTGATTATTCACTTAGTTAGCAAATGCCTGGCTTGCTTCGCGACGCCTTATAAGAATATACAATATATACAAAAATGGGGTTGCTATACAAAAACGGTTTGTAATGTAAAATTTATTAGTTTAGGTTGAAAGGACTAAAGAGCAGAACCTTGCTTACTCATAGGCCAAGAATAATAGCCCTGAGATAGCATTTGGGTTAAGTACTAATATTCTTCGATGTTATGAGCTCTTATTTCCACCTGTGAGATATCTGTACGTATTGCAAGGTTTGCCAAGAGTGCGTAATTTTCTATAATCCTCCTGTTCCCAGAATGAAAGTTTACCCGTTCAAACGGGGTCATTGATATTCCTACCGTATTCTTCATAATCATTGATATTCCTAGCGTAAGTTAATACCCGTTACTCCTGGTCATACGATAAAGACGGGGTCTCTAAATATCTCGACTCCGGCGCCATCTGTCGGCACCATTTTTTGCGCTGCAGAGCAGAGCTTCAAATTCATGTGACGTATGATTTCGAAGTTATGGTTGATTAAAAATGTCACGCCTATGGGAGGTGCATCGCCCTTTGTCAGGTTTTTTTTTTATACCCTAGGTTGCGTCCGAGGTCACTCTCTATATACCAGTTAAAGCCCCATGAAAATCCATTCAGTAGTTCCGGAGATTAGTGAGTTCAAACAGAGAAACAATCTACAGTTTTATTAATATTATCTTCGACGTTTCCACAGTAGTGACAGAACGGTGAGTCCACCCT
>NW_023458563.1:6744035-6753521 GCF_013731165.1 Rhagoletis pomonella | reverse complement strand
AGTGAGTTCAAACAGAAAAACAATCTACAGTTTTATTATAGTATAGAATAAAGATATTTTCTTTCAAAATTGCGCAGGCTCGAAATTGATTTTAGAGCTATGGTCTAAAGGACTTTTTTTCTTAGAATTTTATGTAGAATCCGAATCTGCTAGGAACGATGTCGAAAAAAAATTTACCCGCCCTAATACATATGTATGTTGATAAAAGCTAAATTTGCATTGTAACTGTTTTTTCGCTAAAGAATTCAAAAAAGGTAGTTTATAATTAATGGTTTAAGACAATTAAGTAAAATCTATATTTAACATGTTTTGTCTTATAAATTGTATGGCCTTTAGTTTCTTGGCAATGGATTTATCCACAAGCGTGATGCACAGCGTAGTCGATCGCACACACTTGCGACAGATTGAAGATCCATTTTTATTGGAAAGCGAAGAGTTCGCAAAGCTATATCGTCTTACTCCCGATGCAATGGAAACAATAATTGACCACATTTATAGTGAAATCAAGGGAGCACGTATAAGCGCGTTATCAGTGGAAAAACGGACATGGCAAGACTCGTATATATATACATACATAAATTCAATAAATAAAAAGTACCATAAATACCATTGTTTAGGTATTAGCTGCTCTACGATTTTATGCAACTGGATATTACCAGCGGCCAGTGGGTGAGCAGTGGGGAATATCGATGAGTCAGTCTTCAATTTCAAGCAGTATTCGCAAAGTGACAAATTCCATAAATAAAATAAAGTTCGGGCAGTATGTACGCTTTCCAATGACGGCAACAGAACGGCATGAGGTTATAGAACAATGGACTGTTTCTCGACATTGTTTCCCAGGGGCAATAGGAGCAATAGATTGCACTCATGATGCCATTCGAGGACCTTACGAGCATGAGGAATCTTATGTGAATCATCATGGCTATCATTCCATTAATATACAAATGGTAGGCAATCAAAATTTATCTTCCTCCTCGTAATTGTCTTATGTGCATTTTTTTTGGCAGATATGTGATCCTACTTTGAAAATTTTGAATGTCAATGCGCGTTATCCCGGAGCACGTCATGACTCCTTTATATGGAGTGCATCCGCTACCCGCAGAGTTATGAGATCATATGAACGAGGAGAACGTGGAGTTTATTTGATTGGTAACGTCATAAATTATTAATTATATATAAAAAGAACGAGTAATATGTATTACAGGCGGTTCCGGTTACCCACTTGAGCCTTGGCTTATGACCCCACTACCACATGAACAAGAAGGCACAGCGAGGTACAGGTAAAATGATGCACTCTGTAAAGCTAGTAACGCTATAGAGAGTCTTTTTGGAGTGTTGAAAAATACATGGCGTTGTTTATCAGAGCAACGGGTTTTAGTTAACGATCCAGGATTTGCAGGCAGAATTGTTAACGCCTGCGCAGTACTTCATAACATACGCATCTCAGAGTGGGAATATGAAATTCTTGATACCGTACCGGAAACACCAAATCACCTTTTCAATGAGCCCCTTGAGGAAATTTTACGACCATCTGCAGCTGCAAGGAGAGTGCAAGATCGCATTATTGCACGATATTCTAATGTATAGACGCTCCCTTAATCTTACTAATCTTACTATCTTACTAATATTATAAATGTGAAAGTTTGTATGTTTGGATGTTTGGGAAATCATCACGCGGAAACGACTGAACGGATTTGCATGAAATTTGGTACGCAGATAGCTTATGGGGCAGATTGTTTAATCGGCTATTTTTTTTAAGAGTTGCCACCTGTTAAAAAAGTTTAATTTATTTAATTTGCGGGAACGACTGAATGGATTTGCATGAAAATTTGCACACAGATAGCTTATGACCTAGATTGGAAAATAGGCTACTTTTCTTAAGAGTTGCCACCTGTTAAAAAGGTTTCATTAAATAAATACGCGGAAACGACTGAATGGATTTGCATGAAATTTTGCAAGCAGATAGCTTATGACCTACAGTGAAAAATAGGCTCATTTTTGGAAGAGTTGCCACCTGTTAAAAAAGTTTAATTAAATTAATACGCGGAAACAACTAAACGGATTTGCATGAAATTTTGCACACAGATAGCTTATGACCTACGTTAGAAAGTAGGCTACTTTTTTAAGAGTTGCCACCTGTTAGAATTGTTTAATTTAATTAATACGCGGAAATGAGTGAACTGATTTGCATGGAAGTTTTCACACGGATAGCTTATGAGCTAGGTTGAAAAATAGGCTACCTTTTTTAAGAGTTACCACCTGCTAAAAAAGTTTAATTAAATTAATACGCGGAAAAGTCTGAACGGATTTGCATGAAATTTTGCAAGCAGATAGCTTATGACCTACAGTGGAAAATAGGCTAATTTTTTGAAAGAGTTGCCACCTGTTAAAAAAGTTTTAATTAAATTAATACGGGGAAACGACTGAACAGATTTGCATGGCATTTCGCACAGAGATAGCTTATGACCTATGTTGGAAAATAGGCTACTATCTTAAGAGTTATCACGTATTAGGAAAGTTTAATTAAATTAATACGCGTAAATTACTGAACTGATTTGCATGAAAGTTTGCACACATATAGCTTATGACATAGACTGGAAAATAGGCTACTTTTTTAAGAATTGCCACCTGTTTGAAAATGAAATTTTGCTCAAAGATGGTTTATGACCTGGACTGAAAAATAGGCTACTTCCTTAACCGGGTTTCCGATCAGAACGAAATTTAGTACACTTCCTACGGATTTCGGAAGGATGGTCTTAGACTGAAAGTAAGTCCGATAACTCAAGGCCCCTCCCATACAAATTGGAATTTCCATATTACATACATATCTCTGGAAGTATTTGTGGGAGAGAACTGAAACTTGGTATAGTGACATGTATGTGAAATCAATGTTGGCATTAATCGATTGATGTTTTAATTAGTTAGTTAATTCGATTAAATTCAATCTGATTACAGTTAATCATGATTAATTTTAATCCGACTAAACAGTTAATCGTAACCGCGATTAAAAAATTAATTTTTAATTATTAACTCTTAATTTGATCAAGTAGGTTTGGTGATTAATTAAGTTATGCTGGAATTTCCCTGTGCACACAAAGCAAGTTAATCCGGTATGGCTAAGTCGGGTTTCCTCATCAATCTAAGCAATTTGGTGTGCATTTTCATTAAAATATATACCAACAAACGTTTTACAAACTAGGTTTGTAAAAGTTCCCAGTTTATGTATTACTAATAATAATAATTATATTTTTTTTTATATTTTCTGCTTTTTATAAGCGTAAAACACAAAATAATTACTATAACTGGTGTTTGGTTTCAAACTCGGACAAACTAGACAAATTAATCAGATTTTATTTTTAATTGGATTAACGATTAATGTTTTAAATTAATTAAACGTAATCGCAGCCAGCGGTTAACGATTAAAAAAATTTTATCATTAATCGTACAGTTGATTACGACTAACTAATTTCAATCGTCAAACGCCATTAACGTTTTAATCGTTAATTTTTAATCGTTAATCAGATTAACAGTTTGCCAACACTGTGTGAAATCATGTTCATATTCACGGAGAAAAATGGACGTTTTTGGAAAAGAGGCGTAGCACCTCCCATACTGACTGAAAGTTTCATATTGCATATCTCTTCAAATGTTTGGGGTAAAACACTCAAGCTTGGTATGGAAATACATATGTATGTATGTATGTGAAACTAATACCATACTCATGGAGAAAAATGAGAGTTATTGGAAAAGGTGGTGTGGCAACTCCCATGCAAATTGATTTTTCTATGCTGCATATCTCTGGAGGTGTTTATTGCAGAGGACTGGAACTTGGCACCGAGATGTTTATACAAAATTAATTCCATACTCATGGAGAAGAATTTGCGTTATTCGAAAAGGAGATATGGTTCCTGCCGTTCTCTAGAGGTGTTCATGGTAGAGTACTGGGAATCAATTCTAAATTCATGGAAGAAGATTAGGGTTATAAGAAAAAGGCGCGTGGCACTTCCAGTACAAATTTACTTTTTCTTGCCACATATCCCTGGAAGTGTTTGTGGAAGAATACTGGAACTTGGTATGGAGTTGTGTATACAAAATGTAGCAATTGCTCATGGAAAAAATGTGAGTTATTAAAAAAGGAGGCATGTCGCCTCCCATACATACTAAAAACTTCTTAATACGTATCTCTGGAAGGATAGAAAATCTCTCGAAGTATTTTAAATTTGTTATGGAGATTTATTTTATAAGTGCCGTACTGACAGAATAAATTTCATTAAATGGAAAAGGGAGAGCCGGGTTCGGCCTTATAATCTAAAGCTCTCTTGAGGCATTTGCTACAGTAATGAGAAGTTGTATTTTATCAAGGCCAGGTTACTAAATTTGTGTTGGAAATATTAGAACTCGCCGTGGCACCTCCAAGAAGGTTACACGTTCACGCGTCGTATACCTGGAAACATTTTAAGGTAAACTTAGAGGGATTGATATCTTTCGTATGCCTAGCGCGCAGACGAGATTTTATAATTTCATAGTTTTAAACGGCCTAAATACCTTAACTCGCTTAAAAGATAACGAGCTATAACGAAATGGGCACAGAAATAAAATCTAACATCATTAAATTATTTTTCATATTTGTATAAAAGCGCGGGGTGAAACCCGCGGGTATAAGCTAGTATTCCATAATTCAAATAAATGCGAAGAAAAGATGTTTGTTTTAATCGTGGGCCTTCAAAATTTATCTAATATATAAAAATCTCGTGTCACGGTGTTAGTGGTCGAACTCCTTCTAAACGGCTTGACCGATCTTTATGAAATTTTTTGTGCATATATGGTAGGTATGAGAATCGGATGTAAAGTATATTTCATACCGCTAGGTGCAGGGGGCGTGGCACCTCCCGTACAAAACGAATTTTTCACACTTTATATCTCTGCAAGTGTTAATGGTAGAGTACTGGAACTTGGTATGTACAAGACATATAAAATAAATCGCATAGTCACGAAGAAAAATTGGGGCTATTGGAAAAAGGGGCGTGGCACCTCCTATACAAACCGAAGTTTTCAGACTGCATATCTCCGGAAGTGTTCATGGTAGAGTACTCGAACATTGTATGGAGATATATGAAATCAATCCCATACTTTTAGAGAACATTGCGGCTATTTTATAAGGGGCGTGGCGCCTTTCAAACGCACTGAAGCTATTACGTATCTTTGTATGCATATACACTTCTGCTAGGATACTTAAGATAGCAATGGAAATATGCCTTCCGACAACCACCAAACCGTAATATTAGAAGATTAATGCGTCACTGAAAATCATCAACGTGGACTGTTGGTGAAAATATTGGACCAAAATGTTTCAATACAAAAAATTAATTTCGTGCGGGACGAAGTTCGCCGGGTCTGCTAGTTAATATATACAATGTATGCATATGTACTTATCTATATATCGAGCCCGGCCCGCCAAAAAGATATAAACGAAGTTTTTTCAAATTTTGTTTTTGATGCAGAAAGTCTCGATGCATTTCTGCATCAAAAACAAAAAAAAAAGATTTAAAACAAATGTCGCTTACATGTGTACATATAAATACCATATACAAGAGCAATACAAAATCTGTATATGTTTACTAGAACTCTAGTGTAATAAACTAACGTTTGTACTTCTTCAATAACAAAACATGATTTTTATAAAGCACTGCGAGTATTATTGCAAAAATTATAATTAATCTATAAACATGTATGTTATGAAAATATGTATCAAATAATAGACGAATGTGAGGGAAGAAAAAATAAATAATAGTTTATTATGTTACACTCCCAGTTATAAAACTAGCTGACCCTTTTTATCTTCAGTATGTACAGTTTTTGTGCTGTTTGTTTAAAATTCGTACATTCACATTATAAAAAAAAAAATTATTTAAAAATGAAATAAATGTTGAACCAAAATTTTTGTCAACTTCCTATATTTGCAGTTTTCGTGTATGCATAAACATATGTAATCTAATAAGTGTTTCTAGAAGTTGTACCTGCTTTGTGTTTCCATACTCATTTGTATAAACAAAATTTTTCCACGGCGATGGAAAGAATGGTTATTCTATTAGAGCAGCTGAAATTGTTCCCAAATTTGCAAAAATTGGCTAACTATATCTAATACTAAAAAAAGAGTAGAATATTTTGACTAAAGACCAGTGCAGTTATCAACAAAAGAATTACAATTTGGTTGAATAATAAATAACTTTGAGATTACCGATAAGCTAAAGGGCTGCGAGAAATAATATTTGACTTTATCTTTTGTGTTAGCGGATTGATTATTTAATAATATGCACCAAACCTTTTTGCTGAACCCAGAAACTTTAACAAGAATTGATCTTATTCGACCAGTATGCTGTGTGTCACTTGGCGGTCGATGCGCGGGCTCTTACAATTAAAATAAAATACTAATATTTTGCAGGCTTGTTGTTGACTTCATGATACAATATATTTTCACTATTCCAAAGGGATTTGATAAAAATTAGATTTTCGACCCGCCCTAATACATTTGCTGCTTGAAGCCAAAAAACATTGATAAACATTTGTTCCTTAACAAAACAATCGACATATTTTAGCGATTCTGTAGTGCTATTCTGTAACTCTTTTACCGACCGACAATCGATATCGCAATATACGACAGTCATCGCTTGCGTTTGCGACGAGCTTATTCTGTAACAGTGCTTTAGCGATAATTTTCCTTTATATTTTATACCGACAATCATATATGTAATACTTCTATATTGCTAGTACAATATGATCACAATGTGTTTTCAATTCGAAATCAAAGAAAGACAGCCTATGAAAATTTTTGTGATTGTGCCTATGAAAATTTTTGTGATTGTAGAAGTATACGTGTATATTTGTAAACTACTACATAGAATGAAGTGCCATATCATAACAGGGGCGGTTCAGAGGATTAAACAAACAAATAAAAATTTTACGGTCTCATGTTTCCTTCAAACCGCAGTTAACTCAAACGAATTTTGTTCAAAATTGATTTTGATGCATAAATGCTCTTAGACTGCCTTTGCACCTGTGCGAAGTTGACTTGACAACTTGAAGAACGCATGGACGGGCCATAATTCGAAAGTTTTTACAGCGAATATGATGTGTATTTACTGCTATCACCGCTAAAAGTGTAAATAAATTCTCGACAAACACCCTAAAGTCCAAACATACGCCACAAAAGAAAATTAAATGACCAATTTCTCATTTGCGGGGCGCTTCGGAATCGAAGCATTAAACTTTGCCCCTATTTTCTTATTCTGAATCGGCATTTCGGCGAAAATTTGCTTTCATTTTCTAAATATTTACTCTCCGTCAGATTTTTGTTCATCTAGACTCTAGGTCCTAGAGTATTTCTGCTTCAAGAAGTAAGTTTTAAAAAAAAATCCAAAATTTTTTGTGGTGAGGGCTCGATATGTAGACTTTTTTCGAGGCTCTTCGTTTTTTCGATATCCGAAAAATTGGAAAATAGGGGGTGTTTTTCCTAACTAATGGCGTTTTCTTTTCTACCGAAATATGTTGCCTTCTCAGTACCCTCTACACACAAATACTAAGGAGAGGGCATTGAAAAGGCAACAGTTTTTGTAGAAAAGAAATCGCCATAAGACAAAACTTATTTACACATGAAGCTGTGTGGCATATGATAGTTGGTCAAATCGTTCGTTTCTGTTCTGGGCTTATTGGCGCCAACTGGAAATGCCAACTGCTGCCAAATCCTTTAGTAACTGGTACCCTTATCCTCTGCCACCACAGCGGCTGCAGTGTTTCTCATACATATATTATTTTTCAATAAGAATTTGTTAAACCGCTCCTGAATTTTGAAAAGTAAAAATGTCAGTTTGAGTACATTCTCTTATCGGATCTCTCTTTCTTTTTTGAATATATCGACACTCTGATGTTGGGGCCAAGCGAGTCCAGAGGGCAACAAACCAACAATTAAACATAATGTTGGGCTTCTTCCAAAGTATCAAAGGCTTGGCGGAAGGACGGTGTGCATCTATCAATGGGAAAATTGAAGCATCCAAAAAGTGGGCTTAATTGGAAAACATTTTGAACTCCGTTTTGGGAGGAGCGCAATGGCAAGTGGTAAGTAAAAAGATGCATTTGTTATAAAGATATTTACATTACAGCTATCTTTTACTTTGATACAAATTGTAGGTGTGGAGGGATCTAAAGAGCCGCGTTTCTTTAAAATCGAGGGAGCAACGTAAAGAGCTTTGTCAAACGGGAAATCGGGAAGTGATGCAAGCTCCGCTTTCTGAATTAGAAAAGCGAGTAATTGCCATCACGGGTGCTGACTATAGCGAGGGAAGTAAAGACTGCCCAGAAGAAGAGGTATTATTAATTTTTATGAAGTATTGGGTGTGTTAGAGCTATGTAATAATTACCGTAATATTGCAGCCTTGTTACTTTCTTGACATGTTGCTGGTGCTCAGCTCAAAATATTCCGAAATGGTGCAGAAATTGTGCACTAAAGTTTTTTATGTTGTTTAGTGCCAGTTTTAAGGTGCACGGCTACAACTACAGTTAAACCTGAGTTTAAAAGCCCGAGCTGGCTGATTTAAACTAAGATTAGCCAATCAAATGTCAGCCAGATGTTCAATTTAAACTCAGTTTAAGTAATCTAAGTTGAAACTGCCCCTTAGAGCCAGTTTTTCAGTGCATGGTTGTGGTTTAAACTCAGCTTAAACGCTCGATCTGGTTGGTTTAAACTAAGATCAGTAAATCAAATTAATTCAATTTAAACTCAGTTTAAGTTTAAACTGTGACTAGAACATGACTTTTTCATAAAAAGTAACATGGCCGCATTAATTGCAGATCGCATTAAGTACTACTAAGTAGTACTATTATTTATATTACTATTAGTTTTGTTAATGGTTATATCAGGAGCTTTAAATAGCTCTTGAGAATGGTGATATAAGCGTCCTAATAGAGAGTCCCAAAAACCCGTCTATTACTCCCATCCAAAACAACACTCCGGCTAAAAGACAAAACAGAGGATTAGAATAACCATCGTTTTCTAGATTGAAACGAAAGCGATAAAACAAAACGGACGTCTTTGAGCAGATTGCAAAGCAACAGGCCGATGCATTAACCGTAAGGGAAAAGTTTTCCATCGTAATTATTATTAAAAGAATGCATTTGTCTTCTTTTTCTCATTCGCAGCTGCAAGCAGAAGCCAGCAAGCAACATGCTGATGCCCTTCTTGTGCAAGCGCACGCCATTAATCGGTTTGTTGTAGCTTTTGAAGAATTTGCGAAGCAAAGGCCAAATAATAATTTTAGTTTTTATTAACATGTATAGCATTAAGTTTTAAATATTTTGTTTACATATTTCCCATTTTTTCCAGAACAGTCAGAATTCTTTTTTAATGATTTCGAAGTATCACTATTAGATGAATTGAAGCATGTTCGCGAATAAGGTTGTAAACGACAATTTTTTCAAAACTGTTTTTTTTTT
>NW_023458563.1:6740530-6743935 GCF_013731165.1 Rhagoletis pomonella | reverse complement strand
TTTTTTTTTTTATAATGTGAATGATTTTCATAATTTTATTATCATAAATCAGTAACAGTAAGCCTCGCCTTCAATTTGGTATTTATTACGTACCGATCGAGTAATATTTACCAAAGTTATATCGAACAACTTAGGTGAATCTCCAGTTTTTTTCAACAAACATTTCTCTTCAAAAGTGTGTTACAAAAAAAGTGTTACAGAAAAGTATGCCAAGGGAGTGACTAGTTTTGTTAAAGCTGAATGCAAAGCAATATCGTCCAATTGGAGAGTCCTCAATAGGATTTCCCATGATATGTTAAAGACTATTGCATTAACCTACAGTCACTTTTTCACGTAATCCAATTAACTAAAATATTTATATTTAAACACTCCTACTTTCATATAACGGCAAATTTAGAAAACGCGAAAAATGTGATTGTTCTGTGACTAATAAAACCATTCCGCTCCAATTTTCAAGACTGCATAAATGGACTTAGAAGGAGTTTCTTACCCTAATTGTATTTTGTTAATGTATATAAATACTAATGTGCTAGAAATTACTATTAATTTATAAAACGATTCTTAATCTTGGACAATACATGCTTGACTCCATTCACCACGATTTTGAAAACTAACCAAATCGGCGTGACCAAATGCAAGGTCTTTTCAATATTATGCATATAAACATCCGAAAACAAAATCGTTTGAAACAAATCTCGTCTCACTTTTCATAAGGGAAAATTATCGTTTTTGTTATCTTAATATCTTAAAAACTTGCAGCCTAATTAAAAAATGATATATGCATGAAGGTGAGATACTAAATTTAATAACCTTTAATTTGATATATCGCCCTGTTTATAACAATTAACACATTCCATAGACATTACGAGCCAAAGTTTCATTTTCGAAATTCCTACACTTTGAATCAATTGCGCGGATAAAGATAAGTTTTAAATTAATCTTTCGTGGCCAATAACAATTGGCTTAGACCTAAGACAACATAATATTACTATTACAATACCGTCAAATGCCTTTTATTTTCCCCCATATAAAATCGACCCAGCCTAATATGTATGTATATACGTATGTATTGGTGTAAACTATCGATAGTGCTTACAAAACCATCGATGTTTTCGATAGTCAAAAACCATCGATACTATCGATAGTGCTATCGATAGTTTTCCAGCTCTAATGTAAGTCTGAGATGCTGTTTGTGTAACAACGTTTAGTCGCATACAGGCTGGATCTGTATCTATTAAAGCAATCTCAGCGACGATTACCCGATTACAATTAACACAAATTCTAGAGTTCTCATCTTGGGCTAGAAGTGGATGATTACGTTCATCTCTTCTTGTGATTGCTATTTGTCTTTTATTGATATTCTCAATATTATTCATAAATGCCAACTGACGTGCATTGAACTGCACATTGCACACAGTGATCGGACTTCTACCACATTGTGGTAGATCTGCCACTTTTTTGAGCATCTACCACATCTACCACACAAGGTCCGAAATCTACCACATATTCGTGTTTCGTGGAAGGATAAAATAAACTGTAAAATAGTAAACTTTTTCAATATTCAATTTTTCGACAGGAGACGTGGTTTTATTGTTTTAAATTGCAAAATATATGATTTATAAAAAGAATTGATAGCGAAAATGATAAAAAAAAACGGTGATTGTTGTGAAAGTATTAGCAAATTTCAGTGCATATGAAGTTTCTAAAGCGTTGTTTACTACATCCTGATGTGATAAAAAGAAAAGCTGGCGGCACTCCGCAAGGTTGCAGAAATTTTTCAAAATATGTTTGAAAAATATCTTGATATGGAAGGAACTGCTTTACAATGTCAAGGAAAAAATTTTCCAAAACTCAACGCAAGTTGCTATTTCAATTTGCACTTTATTATACTAAAATTAATTTTTTTTAGATTTTAATTAAAATGTTTGCAATTTGGGTGAAACCGTGCAGACTTTTTTAATTTTTGTACAAAGTTTGATCGAAAACCTGGTATCTACCACATTTTATTGAAATCTACCACATTTTTTTCCAGATTCTACCACACAAATTTTTTTTTGAAGTCCGATCACTGATTACACACGTAGCAACGCATTTTCAAAGAATTTTTGTTTGTCAATTGTAAGTACCACCATTTATAAAGGTGAAATCAAACCAAAATCTGCAAGCACCTTGCACCATAGTAGTTTCAGTAGCTACAGCGCTATATAGCTCTACAGCACAGTATACCAGTAGAAAAGGTTTTTGTTGTTGTGTTGCTGTTAATTTGGTCCCCATAAAGGACTTGAGGGTTGCGAGCAACTGTTTTACCGCATTCAGGGTGTTGTGCAGCAAAATAATGTGGTGAACAATTTTAACATCGGAAAATGGCGAGGGAAATATTGTTATGCGCTTTACAAGTAAACATGAACGTAATAAAATGTTTTATACTTCAATACAACTAATTAGCGCTACTTTTGCAATTCAAAATGATCTTAAAAATATTTCTAGTGAAATATGTACTTTATGAGTTAAATGGAAACTATCTTATATGTAAAAATATATTCCGATTTACTTCAAATGACTGATGTAAAATGTTTTATATACGGATCTAATTTTAATAATAATATTTATTACTTTCATCTACATTGCATTTATTGTAAGTTTTCACGAGTAGTTGCAGTTTTCTGCAATTGTCTCTGGCGACTATACATGCTAAAGCTAAATAATTTCACAATTTCTACCCTATTAAACGTTTATATTTTAATAAAATGTGATCAATTACTATAGTACTGAATGCTTGAGAAACAATTATTTAAAACGAATGATCAATAGTGAACGCACTCGGAGCGAATTTTGGAACACGAAGCGAATTATGCATATTAACACTAAATAATTTCTAACTATCTACCATATTATGCGTTTATATTTCAATTTAATATGATTAATTACTGAATAATATATATAAACTCCGATCAAACTTCACTACTGAATACTTGACAAACAATATTTGAATCAAAAGATCAATAGTGAACGCGCTCGGAGCGAATTTTGGTTCACGATATAAAATATGCATGCTAAGACTAAATGATTTCTCTTAAGCTTATGTTTTAATACAATATAATTAATTACTGAAGAATATATTAACTCAGATCAAACTATAGTATTAATTGTATGACAAACTATTTAAATCAAATGATCAACAGTGAACGCGCTCGGAGCGAATTTTGGAACAATTCATAAAATATTTACAGAGGAAGTATATTATTTAGTAGAGATCAAATTGTATTTAACAAAGCGTGATTGAATTTGACCATGCTCTCAGAAGAACCATCCATTTGTATGATTTTTGAATCGTTTGTTTATATATTTTTCTACATAATAGTATCTTAAAAGAGAGCCGCACTGAGTTGTTAATTACACCTTGGG
>NW_023458563.1:6734712-6740430 GCF_013731165.1 Rhagoletis pomonella | reverse complement strand
AAAAATACAATCGCCGTTCGGAGTCGGCGTAAAACTGTAGGTCCCTCCGCTTTGTGTGACAACATCAAGGCGCACGCCACAAATCGGAGGAGAAGCTCGGCCAAACACTAACATATGTGTAAGCGCCAATCTATTATTATTATTATCCTAGCGAAGAAATATCAAGTTTTGTAAGTATTTTTGTTAATTTGCTGGTGTATTTGAGCAAAATTTAGAAGATCGCCAAGTGATAAAAAACTGCTATGTGGTTTTACCAGTGTTTACCCGAAAAGCGTTCCCGTACTTTTTGGTTTTTCACTCTTACTCTGAGAGCAATTTTGCTTTTTGACAGTTTTACAGGTTTTATCCAGAAAAGTTGAGGAACGAAACTTTAGCATCAAAGCTATTTCAAATATTCGAATTCGCTAAATATTATCAATATTCAAAAACAGCCTACTGAGATTTAAAAATATTAACGTAAATTATTAATACATACATACATATTTACGTTCCCAAATAGAATGTCAATCTTAGCATCAATGCTATTTTAAAAATTCTAATTCGCTAAATAATTTGAATATTCAAAAACACACTACTGAGCTTTGAAAATATTAACGTAAACGTTATTAATTCATACATACATACATATGTACATTCGTAAATAAGAATTTAAATCTTATCATCGATGTTATTTTAAAAATTCAAATTCGCTAAATAATTTGAATATTTAAAAGCAGCTTACTGAGATTTGAAAATATTAACGTAAACGTTATTAATACATACATACATACATTCGCAAATATGAATGTATGTAAATCTTAGTATCAATGCCATTTCAAAAAATCAAATACGCTCAATACTCTCAATAATCAAAAAAAGCCTACTGAGATTTGAAAATATTATAGTCAGCGTTATTAACACATACATGCGCAAATATGAATCAAAATCTTAGCACGCCTATGGAATGTGCCACGCCTTGTTTTATAAACTCATTTATATATGCCATACTATAAGCGCCTACCATAGACATGCCTGCATACCAAATTTCAAGTTCGTGGGACTTATGGTTCCGAAGTTATAGCTGATAAAAAACTCCACGCCTATGGGATGTGCCACGCCCCCTCTTACAAACTCATTTATATATGCCATACTATAAGCGCCTACCATAGATATGTTTGCATACCAAATTTAAATTTCATGTGACTTATGGTTTTGAAGTTATAGCTGATAAAAATTTCCAGGCCTATGGGGTTTGCCACGCCATCTTTTACAAACTCATTTATATTTATATTTTTATAAGCACCTACCATAGCTATACCTGCATACCAAATCTCAAGTTCGAGGGACTTATGGTTCCGAGGTTATAGCTGATAAAAAATTCCACGCCTATGGGACGTGCTACGCCCCCTTTTACAAACTCCTTTATATACAGGGTGTCCCAGAAGTAACGTGCCAAACTTTAGGGGAAGGTAGGTGAGGGGGTGAGCTCCCTGATAAACAAAAAATGTTCAGGTAAAAGTGTCACCGTTTTTGAAATATTTACATTTTTTCGAATTTAAAAAAAATCGTGCCTTTTCATGTGTTTTCTTTAACTGCAACTACAAACCGGGCAATACTTAGTAAATTTTTTATCTAAAATACTTCCAGATAGTTGCCATACTCCATACTCCATACTCAAATGCAATGTAGTTAAAATATATTAAGGAACCATCATAAAATTAGGACTATTTCTGGATTTTTAACTTTTTGATATTTTCTTCCCCAACTTTGACTATCTCTGGTGAAAAAATGTACTGAACTGTAACTTTACATTACATAAAAAAATTGCTCATTTAATAAAGATTTCAGAAAGGTGCCACTCTTACTGTTTCGAGTAGAAAAAAAGTTATAGCCGCTTTTGTGGGCAAAGGACTGAGACACGCTAGAATGTATTTAATAGATTTAAATTTAAGTTGCTCTTGTTACCGACCAATGACATGCTAAATAGTACAAAGATACATTATTACCTGCTCCTGACATTATTTTATGTTACTTACCGGAATTAGTGAAAGTGGATTTTGTGAAATTGGACCCTTCGAACATTGTGTTATTAATACTATGACAGAGAACACGCAGTATACGTCGCATGAATATGCGGATATTCACCTAATTTACGGTGAAGCTTGCTGTAATGCCAGAGCTGCTCAAAGACTCTATGCAGAGCGATACCCCAATCGTCGGCATCCGGGTCGTGAAGTATTCGCCCGGACCCATAGAGAAATATATGAAGGCAAGTGAATTTTACACCTTTCTTGTTTGCTTGCTTGTTAACTATAATTTTTCACTTTTTTAAGGTCGC
This sequence comes from Rhagoletis pomonella, assembly GCF_013731165.1. Lineage (NCBI taxonomy): Eukaryota > Metazoa > Arthropoda > Insecta > Diptera > Tephritidae > Rhagoletis > Rhagoletis pomonella. The sequence continues at coordinate 6,738,113 of NW_023458563.1, read as the reverse complement.
ATACCTGGAAGGCGTGGCGGTCAGACAGGATGTCCTACAACGGTAGACGTTGAAGTTGTGTTAGACGAAGTGAAACTAGGTCCATCGACTTCAGTGAGAATGATGGAAAGACGGACGGGAATACCAAAAACTACAGTTCACAAAGCTTTAAAGACCATCGATTTCATCCCTACCACATTCAACGTGTTCAGGCTCTACAAGAAAGAGATTACCTGTCGAGGGTTAGATTTTGCCTTGAAATGTTGCATGCATGCATGAATCAGACCCCAACTTTTTTAACAAAATAATTTGGAGCGATGAATCATCATGCAAACGTGATGGTTATTTTAATTTGCATAACCTTCACAGTTGCCAGATAGACAATCCTCACGAAATGAGAGAAGATCGTTCGCAGTACCGGTACAAAATAAATGTTTGGTGTGGTATTTTTAATTGTCAGATATTGGGACCTGTGGAACTGCCGCCAACGCTCAACTCTCACATTTATTTAGAGTTCCTTCAGGAACGGCTTCCAACTCTTTTAGAAGATGTACCCTTAAACATGCTACGGGCGTGAATTAAGAGCTCATTTAGACGAAACTTATCCTCGCCGATGGATTGAACGATACGGGCCAATCACGTGGCCCGCTCGATCGCCAGACCTGAATCCATTAGATTTTTTCTACTGGGGCTGTCTTAAGGACAAAATTTATTCAAAAACAATTCAAAACGAAGAGCATTTGCGGGAACAAATAAATGGAGCTGCTGCTGAGATAGCCCAATTGAGTTTAAGATCTCTAAAAGCGTCTTTTCTTAAAAGGTGCCGAGCTTGTATTAGAGTAGAAGGTCGCCAATTTGAGCATATTTTATCAAGAAATGAATAAATTTTTCTTCAAACAACTCATGTATATCTTATTTCACGTGAACCCATCCTTCACACAAAATATTGATATATATAGCCCTTGTTATAGACTCTAGTCCGAATTCCGGTAAGTAACATAAAATAATGTCAGAAGCAAGTAATTATGTACCTTTGTACTATTTAGCATGTCATATGACGGTAACAAGAGCAAATTCAATTTAAATATATTAAATACATTCTAGCGTGTCTCATTCCTTTACCCACAAAAGCGGCTATAACTTTTTTTTTCTATTCAAAACAGTAAGTGTGGCACCTTTCTGAAATCTTTATTAAATGAGCAATTTTTTACCAGTATTTATAGTAGTCTCATGTCCATTAACAACACAGTGCAAAATCTTTTTATATTCTGAAAAAAATAGCATCAAATGTTGCCGCTTCTTCCAAAAGTCGCTATCACAATTATTTATAAACTTTAAAAACTATACATCTTCTGATGATCGTAGAAAACTGCTTCAGGTCGTATAGACTGTTAATGTTATCTTATGTCATGTTATGTTCTGTTACAATTTTATAAGGCTCTTATTTATCCAAATTTTCAGGTAATAATATAAAAGATTCAATTTAAATGTTACTTGTTGCCGTAGTCGTTTTTTCAAATTTATGACTTTCTATTATAAAATCACATAACGCTGTTTGCAAGTGGACTACTCATTGTACCTATTTTACCTATATAGTAGATATTGTACCTAAAAATTATTATTTACACATTCGCTACCGAGCTGTCAAAACGTACGGTCGGATTTCTATTGTCTGTGCATTATACTCGCTAAATAACTACTCGCTACTTTGTGGGCGCGCTTCTTAACCTAAATTTGTATTTGAGCGTTATATTTTCCACGTTTTTTTTATACTTTTGGTTAAAAGTTAAAGGACCCCGAAGAATTTGTATGGAAAATGGCTTTCGGCTAATTTCCTTGAAATTATGTAGGATGGTAGTCCTCAACACGTAGAGAAAAAGTCTCCATAGGGCCAAAGCTCCAAGGTTCTTAATTTATGAACGACAGCCTGTCAAAGTCAAACTTTTTTACCCATACGCAGTAAAGCCACAGTAGAGCACAGTATACCAGTAGAAAAGGTTTTTGTTTTTGTAGCTGTTTCGTGGTGAAAGTCCTTTATGGGGACTAAATTTTCCCACAAGAAATTGGACGCATGGTTGCTTTTGCGTCCCAAAAGAATGAATATTAGAAAACATTAAAAAAAGTCTAAGTTAATACAATTATATTCAACTAAAAATAATCACAATAATTTGCACTTATGAGTTAATGTGATAATCATGTGTAAAAACTCTTTTCAACTATTATTTTTCACAAAATAATTTTGCGGATCAGATTGCTCGGAGCGCTTGTATTGTTTACCAAGAAAATGCAGCCCTGTTGGTTTTTATTTCTATATCGCATCGCGGTGAGTTTCTATTTCTTGGTAATTCGATTGTGAAATGGTAAACAAATTATTGAAATTTATTTATTTGATGTGTATAACATTTCATTAATGCAATTTTCTGTATTTGCAGACTATTAATTACAAACACAGCATCATCAACGGTGATTGCAAGAACTACTGCAATCCCTGCGGTTTTTCCTCTTGGTAAATGCGTTCTGGTCGTGACCAAGGGTGGTCTCCCAAATCGGCCGGGAATAAGGTTAGTCATTTTAAATTTTATATCTTTGTTCGTCGACATTATATGACATGTCATCATTGCAGGCTATTGTTGCAGAACAAAACGCCGCAACCACTGCTGTGGTAAATATGTGCCAGCAGAACTGCCCACCACCGTCGGTGTAATGATTTCGATAGCTGAACAAACGCCATCTCCTGGGCATTCCCACAGCTTGCCGACACTAGCTATTATAGCACGTGTGAATGCAACTGCGGCTAAATTTGGTTATTAACAGTGCAATAGTACCATGTCATTGGCAAAAACACTAAGGGCTGCTGGCACATAGAGGTTGTAAAGTTTTTGGTATCGATGATCTTACTCGAAGAAGACGATGGCCGAAAACATATGATGAAACATCTTCTGGCCAGCCTTTGACAATCGTTAAGTCAGACGGAGTCTTCACATACGATATTTCACACATGGTTGGAATTCGTTAGCGGACAGAGCACACATTTACAAAATATTTATCGTTCTACAGAACGTTCATGCATATTCGATTCCGATTTTATGGGTTGATTACGGAGGACAACCGAACTTCAGTTGGTTGGCCAGTGGCTGAAATGGTATTACCGATGGCAACTAGCAACTGAAAGCTGGCAACTAAGTTGCTATATTGGCAACTGCATTCCTGTGGCTGCCGGGAAATTTTGATTGAGATACTTTATTTCTTTTTTCAACCTTTTTTTTTTAATTGTACCACCTTGAATTTTATGAAACTTAATTATTGCTCTTCATAATAAAAAACATTTTCATTTCAGTGGCGCTGTCCATCGGCAACCCAACTGAGGTTCCGTTCCCATCCATAATCGATCCATAAGTCATAATCGCACGAACTAATCAAGG
>NW_023458563.1:6710417-6734612 GCF_013731165.1 Rhagoletis pomonella | reverse complement strand
GGAGTTCGACCACTAACACCGTGACACGAGATTTTTATATATTAGATTATAATTCTTCTAATACTGAAACTTCGAAATCATTAAAAAATAATTTTGGCTGTTCTGGAAAAAATGGGAAATATGTAAACGAAATATTTAAAATTTAATGCTGTACAACATGTTAATAAAAACTTGAATTTTTATTTGGCATTTGCTTCACAAACTCCTCAAAAGCTATAACAAACCGATTAAAGGCTTGCGCTTGCACAAGAAGCGCATTACCATGTTGCTTGCTGGCTTCTGCTTGCAGCTGACAAAAGGAAGATAAATACATTTTTTAATAATTATTACGATGGAAAACTTTTCCCTTACGGTTAATGCATCGGCCTATTGCCGTATCGGCCGTTTTGTTTTGTCGCTTTCTTTTCAATCTAGAAAACGATGGTTGTTCTAATCCTCTGTTTTGTCTTTTACCCGAAGTGTTGTTTTGGATTGGAGTAATATACGGCTTTTGGAGCTATTTAAAGCTCCTGATATAACCATTAATAAAAATAATAGAAATATAAATAGTAGTACTACTTAGTAGTACTTAATGCGAATAAGAGATGTATTCGAGCTGCAATTAATACGGTCATGTTACTTTTTATGAAAGTGTCATATTCTACGCAAAAATATGGGCGACTAAGGGCCAGTTTTTTAGTGCCAGTTTAAACTTAAACTGAGTTTAAATTGAACAGCTGGCTGACATTTGATTGGCTAATCTTAGTTTAAACCAGCCAGCTCGGGCGTTTAAACTCAGGCCGTGCACCTTAAAACTGGCCCTAAACAACATGAAAAATTGAATGCAGCATTTCAGAATATGAGCACCAGAAACATATCATCAAGAATGTAACAAGGCTGCAATATTGCGGTAATTATTACACCCGCACCCAATACTTCATAAAAATTAATAATACCTCTTCTTCAGGGATACTGTCATAGCAGTCCTCGCTATAGTCAGCACCCGTGATAGCAATTACTCGATTTTCTAATTCAGAAAGCGGGGCTTGCATCGCTTCCCGATTTCCCGTTTGGCAGAGCTCTTTACGTCGCTCCCTCGATTTTATAGAAACGCGGCTCTTTAGATCCCTCCACACCTAAAATTTGTATCAAGTAAAAGATAGCTGTAATGTAAATCAAATAAAACACCCCTTTCAGGTACAATTTTCTTACAAAAGTTCTATTTTTATACCCGAGCGCACTTGTGCACAAGGGTATTATAACTTTGTGCACATAACGGTTGTTTGTAACAGGCAAAACGAATCGAGATAGATATAGACAAATGTATACATAAATGATCAGAACGAAAAGAGAAATCGATTAAGCGGTGACTGTCTGTCCGTCCGTCCGTCTGAGCACACGATAACCCGAGTAAAAATTGAGATATCTTAACGAATCTTGGTACGTGAACTTCTTTTGGGCGTAGGTATTGAAAATGGGCGAAATCGGACAATAACCACGCCTACCTCCCATATAACGGTAATTTTAAGAAATACGAAATCTGCGATATTTTAGTAACTACTGAAGATACTTCACTTAAAATTGATTCTTACAATGAGTTTCAGACGGAAAACATGAATATTATAAATTTTTGGAAAATGGGCGTAGCCACGCCCACTTATGGTTACATGTGCATATCTTCGTAACCGCTGCACGAATTTCTTCTAAACTTGGCACAGTTGTTGGCCTTAGTACAGCATACTAAATGGCTGAAAATCGGACAATAACCACGCCTACCTCCCATATAACGGAAATTTTCAGAAAAACGAAAACTGCGATATTTTAGTAACTACTGAAGATAATTCACTCAAAATTGATATTTGCAATGAGTTTTAGACGAGAAATAAGAATATTACAAAATTTTGGCAAATGGGCGTAGCCACGCCCACTTATGGTTACATTAATTAATTAATTAATTAATCCCAACGGCTTTTTACCCTCCATTCCCGCCCAACCGACACGAGGGGCGCAGTCCGCATGACGTACGGAACCTTTTTTTTTTTTTTTTTTTTTTTTAGTTTTTTCGTGCCGAGTAGTGGAAACAGGAGTTTGTTAAGTGTCGAGATCTAAAACTATTCAGCTACAGAATCAAATTCATCAGCTGATTGGATATGCTAAAGATAGTATTTCAATTATTGAGAGTGGAAATAATAGTTTTCTTTATAGTAAAAATCGAGTCCGATACGTCAAACGTGCTGGAATGACAGTTAAAATCTTGACATAAACCACGGAATGATTCGTTTAGTTCAAAATTAGTTTTGCATGGCTTTAAAAATAGAGGTCGAAAGTGTCTTGACATTCGAGAAGGAACATTAAAATTTACCTCAGCCAGGAGGGCCGGGCTATTAATCAAGCCTGTCATTAATTTTACGATAAATATTATACCCAGCATTTCTCTACGACTTGCGAGTGTAGGCAAATTTATGAGCTTTAGACGACTTGTGTAAGGGGGGAGATTGTAATCTGAATCCCAGTTAAAATTACGCAATGCAAAAAGCAAGAATTGTTTTTGAATTGATTCAATCCTTTCTGAATGAACTTGGTAGCGGGGATTCCAAACAATAGATCCGTATTCTAGTATAGGTCTAACTAAACTGGAAAAAGAGCTTTTGTAACATAAGGATCTTTGAACTCTTTTGACCATCGTCTTACAAATGCAAAAAAGCCTTTGGCTTTATTGACTGTAACATTAATATGATGGTTGAAATTCAGTTTGGAATCCATTGTGATACCAAGATCGACAAAATTGGATACCTGCTCCAGATTATAATTTGATATTGAATAAACAGCTGGTTGAACAGCCCTCCGAGAGAAACACATAACTTTACATTTTTGAAGGTTTAGTGGCATATAGTTTGTATTACACCAACTAACCACGTTGTTCAGATCTGCTTGTAGCAAAGACCTTTCTTCGATAGAGGACAATGTTTTAAAAAGTTTCACATCATCGGCATACATTAAAATTTTTGAATGTTTTATTATAGAAGAAATATCATTAATGAATATCAGGAACAGAATCGGACCAAGGTGGCTTCCCTGAGGAACTCCTGAAGAAACTTTAATGATGTTGGAAGAACAATTATTAACAATAACTCTTTGTGTTCTATCAGAGAGGTAAGATGAGATCCATTGAAGAAGACTGGGCTTAAAGCCGATTAGGTCGAGTTTACGGATGAGTAACGAGTGACATACTTTGTCAAAAGCTTTACTGAAATCGGTGTAAATTACGTCGGCATGAGCATTTTCTCTAAAACCGTTTGAGACATGAGTTGTAAACTCCAATAAATTAGTCATAGTAGATTTTCCTTTAGAAAACCCGTGTTGAGATTGTGTAATTGAAGAAGATATAGAATATGTCAGCTGGTTAACAATAATTGCTTCGAATAATTTGGGGATAGCGGAGAGTTTCGCTATGCCTCGATAGTTTTCTATAGACGACCTGCTGCCGTTTTTGTGAAGTGGTATTATGAAAGACTCCTTCCAGGCTGACGGAAAAACGCCATGTTTAAGTGACAAATTGAATAGAGTTGTTAAAGGCTCGCAGATGTTCTCAGCGCAGTTTTTAAGAAAACAGGTCGGAATATGATCAGGTCCAGGCCTAAATGACGCTTTTAAGGTTTTTAAAGAGTGTAAAACTTCATCGGAAGATATTACTGGAATATAAGCAGAGTTGATTGGACAAAGCTCGTACGGATAGTCTCCACTTATAGGGAAGTCTACATAATAATTGGACCTAAAGAACCGAGTAAACATGTTGGCAATGAGTTGGCTGTCGCTAGATACAGTGTTGCGATAATGCATAGCGGACGGAAAACCATGTGCCTTACGCTTTGAATTTACGAAACCATAAAATGATTTAGGATTGTTAATTAAATTCTTCTTAATTTTACATAAATATGAATTATAACATTTCTTATTTAATGCAAAGTAGCTATGCCGCAAAACTGAGTACCTTAGGTAATCACTGTGTAAGCCCGTTCTTTTATACAGTTTAAAAGAGTGCGACTTTTTATTTTTCAATTTTTTAAGCTCTTTAGTGAACCATAATTGTATTGGTTCTTCATGAACAATATTACGTATTGGCACATACTTTCGAAACAAATTGAAAACAGTATCATTAAAGTGCTCAACGCTACGCTCCACGTCATCTCTATATATTGGCCAAGATAACTTTGAAAGTTCTTTGTTAATTTTCCTGAAATTTGCTTTCGCAAAAACATATCTAGTACTTGAACTTGACTTATTATTATGTATTTCATTTATGATTTCGTAGCTTAACTCAAGAGCAGGATGGTATGCATCTTCCGGCAAAACTAGGGGATCACACCGATTAATAGAGGCCTTCGGAACATCATCAACGTAAACGAGATCCAAGACCTTTCCAAACTTATTTGGACATATATTTATTTGTTTGAGGCAAAGTTCAGCCATTTCCTCCAGAAATACATTGTAACTATCTCTATATGAAACTGGTACAACATCGGTGTCAATGATGTTCCATGAAATATGTGGCAGATTTAAATCGCCCAAAACAATCATAGAATCGGATGCCGTAAGCATTGCATTTACGGTCTCAAGTAAAGAAACTAGCTGCATATATACCGATACGGCAGAATTAGGAGGGATGTAGCAAAGAGCTAAATAAATATAAGTCTTTCCAGCCTGTACACGTATACATTTAAATTCGGTATATTCAATGACAGGAAGACTAACTTCCTCGGATGGTATCGATGAATGCACCGCAAAAAGAACACCACCGCCGATTCTGCCCACGCGGTCACTCCTGTATATTTGATATTCATTTGGAAGAATTTCGGAATTAAAAATATGAGGTTTGAGCCATGTTTCGGTCAAGGAAATAATATTATAATTGCAGTCAAAACCTTTTAAATATAAGTCAGTTAATTTGGTATTCAAACCTCTAACGTTTTGATAGTAAATACTTAAATTAGACTTGCGAGTTAGTTTTTTGAATCCGAATTAAGATTAGAAATTTTAGCTACGTTATTATTACTTTTATTAGGTTTATACTCAAACTCGCGAACAAACGCCCCGGTCGGCCAAAATGAACTTTTTAGTAGTGAATCAAAATCTTCGGAAGCTACATCAATTTTAAAAGATGAAATATCGCGATCGTATTTAAAATTAAATTTACGAATAAATACATCTTTAGTTCTAATTTTAGTCGATATGTATGACTTTATATCATCCGAAGAAGTATCTTTAGCAAATCTAGAGACAAAGATTGATCTTCTCGGAGGAATTACAACCAACTTTTTGGTAATGATGTCTGATGTGCGGGGCTCCGAATTATTCGGAGGAACTAAGTTAGACAGTGGAGTTTGAGATGTTGATGGCAACACTGTTAAATCAACTGTTTGACTATTTTTAGAAGTAGACCTAGTGGATATGGCTTTAGAAATCGGAGGCTCCAATGCCTGAGGGCATGGAGAAGATAAATTAATAAGTTCTAAAGACTGGGATGGAGGATTTTTTTTACTAGAATCCGTGGCTTTTTAGGTGGACTAATAACATGCCCACCTTTATTTTCTCGGCTATCCTCAGAGTGTGGAGGGTCGTCGAGACAAGTGAAAGACCTAAACATTTTTTCGTAATGCTTAAATTTCTCAACAAGCGCCGACAGATCCTTCCCGATCTCAGAAAAACCATTTCTGGACTGCCTGAAGAATTTAAATAAATCAACTTCGGTTGATCTACATTTTTGACAAGACCAACGAAGACCCTTACCCTCGTTAATAGCGTCTAAAACTCTACCGCTGAAACCAGCACATTTTATATGGGCAATCCCATCGCAGAGCCAGCATGACACATAGGAGTCGCTTTTAACGTGGCAATTGGTGTAAATACACGACATGTTTAAAATTATATTTATTTTTAGGTTTTAGAAGCAAAAAAGGTAAAACGGGTTTGAAAACGATGTATTAATCAGTGAACCAATCAGCTGGTAAATATCAGTTAACGAACAGTTTTAGATGCACTGTATATTTGACACCTAATAAACACAACGCAAACAGCTGTGACAAAGATGAAACAGCAGAAATGACAAAAAGACAAAAAGAGCAAAATCAATGTGCACAAACAAAAACAATTGTACAACAACAATATATTATATGAAACAAAATACTCGGCACATGCAATTAAGAATATCAAGTTAAATTAATCAAATTTACGGGAAATTTTGATGTTTTACTTATCTTTAAATTGTGCACCAGAAGTTTATTAACACTTTTTTTAATTTTTTACTTTAATAAGCGTAAACAGCTTTATCAAACACAAAATTTAAACAGATCACAGAAAAACACAGCTTCACAGCTTGACGTTTGCGTTCATGTGTATATCTTGGTAACCGCTACACCAATTTCTTCCAAACTTGGCACAGTTGTTGGTCCTGATACAGCATAACAAATGGCCGAAAATTTCTAAAATCGGACAATAACCACGCCCACATCCCATATAACGGTAATTTCGAGAAATACAAAATCTTCGATAAATCAGTAAATATTGAAGCTAATTTATTCAAAATTGATGGTTGCAACAATTCTTTACCAAGAAATAGGTTAGGTTAGGTTAGGTTGAAGTGGCTGCTAGGCCCAGAGGGCGCCAGCACACTTAGGCCCGATCAGAGCCCATTGTGATACCACATGGATCCAAAGAAAACGCCTATTCCTTAAACCAGTTTGTGGAGTCTGCAAACCTTAGCAACAGCCGTATTCCAAACTTAGCAGTCGCGCTTAGATCGTCTAGAAGACCTATACCTAGGAATTTCTGTCTTTTCCTGCCCAGTGCTGGGCAATCGCAGAGTAAGTGCCTTATTGATTCAGGCTCTTCTTCGTCGTGGCAGCTCCTGCAGTAGTCGTTGTGACTAACCCCGAGGCGTTCTGCGTGCCTTCCTATCAGAATATGTCCTGTGAGCAGACCAATGGCCAGTGACATATCGCCTTTGTTGAGAATGAGAATTTCTCTCGATCTCCGTACATCCCATTTTGGCCATGTAAGCTTCGTTGTATTACAGTTTTCAGTGCGCTCCCATCTGGAGTCCGCTTCTTCAAGGAAGTTCTCCCTTAGTAAGAGCTTGGAGGAAGCGAGTGGCATACCCACCCTCTTCCAGGCTGGTGAAAGTGGAGAGGAAGTACCCGCCCTTGCAAGCTCGTCTGCCTTCTCATTTCCTGGTATGTCACTGTGCCCCGGTACCCATACCAGGTGCAAAGCGAACTGCTCTGCCATCACGTTAAGTGATTTGCGGCAGTTGGCAACTGTTTCCGAATTTATAGTGACAGAGTCAAGCGCCATAAGGGCCGCCTGACTGTCTGAGTATATATATATTTCCGTAGTGGCGATAACAGCTAGTTTTAGGCTGTCAACGGCTTCTTGTATGGCTGCCAATTCGGCTTGAAAGACACTACAGTGGTCAGGTAGTCGGAATGATCTTTTTATTCCCAATTTCTCCGAGTAGACGCCTCCTCCTACCCTATTTTCTAGTTTGGAGCCGTCCGTGTAGAATCTTATGGCATCTCTAGACCCCGGAACTCCTTCGAGCCATGATTTCCTGCTAGGTAGCGTTACGCTCTAACCTTTAGTGAAAGTGAGCCTTGGTACACAGTAGTCCTTTGTACTCGGTAGTTGTCGGTTTCTCAGAATTGTAGTGTGACCACAGCGAGCCGCTTTCCAGTTTTTAAGCCCCTGTAGTCTTAGGGCTGCAAACGCAGCGTATTGTCGTCCCATAATATCTATGGGTATGATGTTGAGGATCGTATTCATTGCCATAGTAGGTGTTGTGCGGAGAGCACCACTAATGCAGATCAGGGCCGTTCTCTCCACTTTTTGTAATTTAATAATGTTTACTTTCTTCTCCAGCAATGGCCACCATACCACTACCCCGTACAGAAGTATGGGCCTCACCACGACGGTGTATATCCAGTGCACTAGCTTCGGGGTTAAACCCCATTTTTGGCCGATTGCTCTCCTGCAGCTGTATAGGGCAACCGTGGCTTTCCGCACCCGCTCTTCGGTGTTTTGAATCCAGCTTAATTTTTTATCTAGGACTATCCCCAGGTATTTAGCGGAATCGCTTAATTTTGGTGTGGTCTGTGCCAGCCTTGGTGTTATCAATGGGGGGATTTTGTACCTTCTTGTGAACAGTACAAGTTCTGTCTTGCTTGGGTTTACCCCTAACCCGTTATTTTTTGTCCAACTCTCGACTTCCTTCAGTTTTACCTGCATAATGTCACATAGAGTCTGTGGAAATTTCCTACTTACTGTTAGTGCAAGATCATCCGGATACGCAATAACCTTACAGCCACCCCCCTCCATGCCACACAGCAGTGAGTTTAACGCTGCGACCCATAGTAGAGGGGATAGGACTCCCCCTTGCGGGGTGCCCCTCTCTACGATTTGGTTTACGAGCGCAACTAAGCGTGAGTCGATGCCCAGGCCCGCCAGTGCTGCCGTTATCGCGCCCGGCATGATGTTGTTAAAGGCGCCCTCTATATCCAGGAAGGCTGCTAGCGTATATTCTTTGATGTCTAGTGATCTCTCTATATACGACACTATTTCATGTAGCGCCGTTTCTGTAGATCTACCTTTCGTATAAGCATGTTGTGTGGTAGAGAGTCTGTCACCAACCGACTCTCTGATACGGACCTCCACCAGTCTCTCCATAACCTTCAGTTGAAATGACGACAAGGTGATGGGCCTGAAATCCTTTGGGTTATTGTGAGACACCTTCCCTGCCTTGGGGATGAACACCACTCTTGATTCCCTCTACTTTCTAGGGATATGGTTAGGAGCTAATACGCCCTTAATTATAGCGTGTAGCCACGCTGAGCTTAGCTGAAGTGTTTGCTGCAGCTGTATGGGGGCAATGCCATCCGGGCCTGCTGATTTATAGGGCTTAAATGTCCCAATAGACCAGATGACCTTTTCCCTAGTGAGGAAATCTCCAGTGACCGAAAGATCTCCAGTTAGGTGTGGCTGTACCGGCATGCTATCCGTGGCACCCGGGAAGTGTGTGCAAAGAAGCAGATCCAGTGATTCCTCCTCGGTCTCTGTCCAGGAACCGTCAGGTCTTTGCAAGCATCCTGAGGCTTTCTGGGCAGTACCTGAGAGTATCTTTCTGAGCCTGCCTGCCTCTGAGATAGACTCCACCCCATTGCAGAAGTCTTTCCATGAGGTTCTTTTCGACCTTCTTAGGAGCTTCTTGTACTCCCGTAACGTTGTCTTGTAGGTCTCCCAATGTCCCTCACTACCAGACGCAGTAGCCTGATTGAAGGTTTTCCTGCAGTTCTTGCGTGAAATCCTGATTTCTTCATTCCACCAGGGTGGCTTTTTCCTACCCCGGTGCTGCTTTTTGGGGCATGCAATGTCTATTGCCTTACTGCAGGCCCCCGTATAATGGTCGACAAGATATTCCAGCTCCTCTAGGTTTGCTGGAGTAGCCGGCTCTCTATCTTGTGGCAAAAGCCTATCCAGCTCTTTCCGATACCTATGCCAGTTGGCATTTCGCAAGTTTCTAGTTAGAGGAGCCTTGGGCGTTTCCCCTAATACCTCGAATTGGATATATCGGTGGTCGGAAAAGGAGTGCTCCTCAAGCACCTTCCACTTCCCGACCAGACATTCCGCAATCTCAGAGATAAGGGTAACGTCCAGAACTCCCCTTCGGGATTTTGTAATAAAAGTGGGATCATTCCCCTTATTCGCAATAACAAGCTTAGAACTAAGTATGAAATTAAAAAGTGACTCACCCCGTTCGTTATCATCGGAGCTGCCCCAGTTGTGATGGTGAGAGCATTCGCGTCACCTCCCAAAATTAGCGCCTCACTCGTGCTGGCCACTAGGTCTTTAATGCAGGTAGTCGGCACCTCCTTGTCATGCGCTAGGTACATGGATGCCATCTTAATTGGTCGTCCGTTTGCACTTAGACTGACCGCTGTTGTGTCCTCGTCGCTAAATTGTGGAAGAAAGAGACACTTTAGTGTGATACTTATCAATATGCACGTCCTTGGTTTCCCCGTTGAGGCTCCACTTACCAGTCTGTAGCCCGGCGCTTTCAGCCCACAAATGTTTTGTCCCACCACCCAAGGTTCTTGGATTAGGACGATGTCGGCTGCCCCTTTAGCTGTTAGATGGAGCAGCAGTGCAGCTGAAGCTGCTTTACAGTGGTGAAGGTTAATCTGCAGTACCTTCACCATCTTAGCCGTTATCGCCCACGTCGCCTATTAGGGTGGAGTTGACCGCGTCTTCCGACATCTCGATCAACTCCTCCTCCGTATAAAGCCGAAGCATGCGTCCGACCCCCAGCGAAGACGTCGATGAGGCATAACCCCCGGTCAGGTCGTCCATCGGATCAACCTGCTCGGATTCTTCCTCCATCTCCACGTCGCTGTTGGCCTCTTCCGGCTCTACCTCCGCGATCAGGTTCTTCGCTGCGTTTACGTCGTTGCTGTAGACCTTAATTTTGGCCATGTCACTGCCGTAACGTATGACCCCGCTCTTTTGCTCCAACAACTCTATGGAGTCCTTATTTAGAAGCAGGACAACCTGCAACGTCGCTTTACCGCTTTCGTTGATTTTTACCACCTTCCAATTATCGGTAGGTAGCTCCGGGTTATAGAGCCTTATGGTTTGGACGATCCTTTCTGGCTCCGCTGGCCTGCAAGGCAACCATGCTCCCGCTCTCGGTCGCACCGGTAGGTCCTTGAAGTCGACCGCCCTGAGCTTCGCACCAGGGTAGACTTCTCCAATACCTGCGACTGTTTTCTTGTAGATCTCCGCTGATCTAGCATCCTCGCATGCTATAACGCGGATGTTATTTTGGAACCACCCCGCTCCCAGGTTGGCGGAAGTCCCGGATTCTCCAACATAAGGTTGATAGCAATGTCGGCCATCGCGGCCTTAACCCACTTCCATTGCTGCCTCAGGGTGAGGCTGTCTTCATTGCTCTCATCGATGACGCCGAGCAGGATCTGCTCCTTGGCTACTTCAGCAAAAGAAGGCCCCTGCGTTCTGACCCTCTTTGCGTATTGGTTGGGCGTATTTTCCCCCGATCTATTGCGCTTACTGGAGGGCGCCTGCGGCTGCTTCTCCTCCGGCTTGCGGTAGTCGGGCAGGACTGCCTTTGCCCAGTCGATTTCTGTGAGGATCTCCTTCACATGCTCTTCTTTCGCCTTGCTACACAGGTCAGGCGTTGCGGTGAACCTTTGCAGGATTCGAGCAGCCAGCTTCCTCTGCCGATAGCCCGCTGCAGCTGGTTCTGGCCTCTGGTCAGGCCTCGTGAAGGCGGTGGGTGTCACGGGAGGACCGCCCGGGGCCTGCGCCCCAGATTCAGCCTCATCCCCGGCTGCAATCTGCATGCCAGGTTGGCGTCCACTGGTGCCAGGAGTTTCCCGGGGTGGACTCCTTTGAGCAACCCCACCGCCACTTTCCTTCGTTTTTGCGAGAGCTTGGCCCGGTTTCACCATTGGCCTTGGTTTCCCGCTATTTGTCACCGCACTACGGCTGGTGGAGGTACTCTGCATCGCTTGAGCTCCTTGTTTAGTGGGCCGAGACCCTTCCGACGCTTTAAAGGGGCCGGTCCCTTTATAAATTGTTTTTGATGTTGTTATTGCTGTTTTTGGTGTTGTTGTTGTTATTTGTTTTTTGTCCATAATTGATCCCACGGGCTGCGGAGAAAGGGGGTTCGTCCACCCGGGCAGAGATCTGCGATGCCCAGGTAAGGCCTACTTACATCCTGGGTGTGGCCGCCTCCCAGAGGGCTCCGTTCGCGACTGGGCTATTTAGGGGCCCCCAGCCTGGCCGATCCTCGGTACGGTGCGCGTGACGCCTTGATCCAGCCCCTTCAGACCTCCAAGCCACGATCAGAAACCATTTCCATATGACTACGCTATTAAGGAGTTTAGCACATAGCACTGATTCCTGATCTTAGCTGAGCACCATTCTGACATCGCACAGAATCCTCTGTAATGCCCATTTCCAGTCAGCACCCTCGTGGAGGGTTCAGCCGGAGGATTTTTGCCGACCTACCAAGAAATACGTTTATGACAACATTTTGGAAAATGGGCGTAGCACCGCCCACTTGTGATCACATATATGTATCTCGCTAACCGTTCTAGCAATTTGTACCAAGCTCGGTATGGTTATTGTGCTTGCCACATAAAAGCAAACCGTTGAAAATTGTTGAAATCGGACTAAAATTGAGGCCGATTTTCATATAACGGTAAATTTCAGAAATGCTTGAAATTTCAATATTTCGAAATTTAAGAACGCTAATTTACTTAAAATGTATACACCCCGGCTTATCATGTAGCGGTAGCTTTCGGAAAGGAGGAAAACATATATTTAATACTTGCGCCGGGTATTTAATGTTCGGCTCCGCCCGAACTTAGACTTTCTTACTTGTTTATTTTGTGTTTCTAGCAGTGGACGGAATTTCGCAACGTTCCGAATAAATAAAAAAAGATTTTCCGTACGTTTCAAAGGCAGTTAAAAAAATAGTATAATTCTCGTCATGAAATTGATATCATAAATTTTGTGTTTCTAGTTCAGCTTTCGTCACTGGAAAATTTTACATCAAAGAAGTGTTTTATTTGATATCAATTATTTTGGGGTAGCAAATTTAAAATCGACAAAAATACAAACAATAATCTAAATGTTTTATTTTTCTCAAAATATTATATTATTTTGCTAAAAATATTATCTAAATCTAAATTATGTATTCAAATCGATGTGTCCATTGAAACATATAATTTTTCGAATACGGAATAAAGCGAAAAAGAATGATCATATCCTTTGTTTTCGAAAAAAATGAAAAATAAAAAAAAAATTATGAGAAATGATCAAAACTTATCAACTTGGTACAAACTTTGGATACAATTAACAACTGTATTCGTCTTATTGCCTCGTAGTTATTTTTTTTTTTAGATTTCTACCGGGATTGGGGTACACACATATGCTCTTTTTAAGAAGTTTTACTTCTATCACGTCTACGATGTTGCACTCTTGCTACTAAACTAATGTTTATTTCTCAAGTAGTTTTGCTCAGTGGCAATTTATACATAAGTATGTAAGTAGTTGCGGCACATTGGGTGAACTAAATGCACTCATACTTACATATTTATGTACATCTGTAGATAATATAGTACGCGTCTTCCCAGGTAGGTTAAGTGCGGGTGATAAACCCATGTATCATAGTTACATACTGTGTACATACCTGCAATTAAAATGGGGATAATGTTACAATTTTGGCATGTGACTGAAAAAAAACTCTAAAATGTACGAAGTGATTAGCACAGCTGCATCCTTCAACTTGTCAACTCGCGGGAAATTCCCCGATTTTCAGGGGATTTCGGTTTAAGTGGCAATCGGGGAATGAGCAATTTTTATATCTTAAAGTAACCAAATTAGACGAACATGTTAATTTTTAACCATTTGATCCTTTATGGAGCGAAATTATTTCAATTTGAATCGCAATATCTCCACAACAAGGGTTGGTAGACTTGTGGAAGCCTAGAACAAAATCGACTGACCAGTTTTTGAGAAAATGCCCGAAACGTATATTTTCAGAAGCCCGATTTTTAGTTTTCAGGCGGTAACGTTATGACATTTATATATGTATTTATATATGGCTGAGTCAGTGGGATCGTCGTTTCGAATCCTACTGAATAAAGTCTGATGAGGAAATGTGGTGATTTCCGAAATAGCTATCACTTCTACCATTTCTTCAAATTATTGTTGCTTTTCCACAATAAACTGTCATTTAAAACGGCCTCGAGCTCAATATAAATTGTTGAATATAATTGTTATAAAGGCCAAAAAATATCAAAAACAAATAACTTAAGGACGAGCACACCTAAAAGTTAAACATTCTAAAAATAGAATTATTAGCAAAAACCAACAATACCAACAACCACATGATCAAGTGAATTGCAGCGGAATAGCTGCGCTTGATTGTGTTGGCATAACAAAAATGAAAATAGTGGAAAAAAGCAAACGATAATTTACAAGGCGTCTTAGCACGGTGCATAGGCAACTGGCTGAGTCAGTGGGATCGTCGGTTCGAATCCTACTGAAAGAAGTCTGATGAGGAAATGTGGTGATTTCCGAAATAGCTATCACTTCTACCATTTTTTCAAATTATTGTTGCTTTTCCACAATGCAAATTTTCATTTAAAACGGCCTCGAGCTCAATAAAAATGGTTGAATATATTATTATAAGGCCATAAAATAACAATAACAAAAAATGTTACATTATACATTTTGTGGAAAAAATAAATTTGAATGACATTTTGAATAAACCCGTTGAAAAATATTAATTTACGATCGTAAAATGTGATAAAATTTATAAAACCAAAATTTCGTTAAAAAATTGATTCGAAAGAAATATATTCTCAAAGAAAAGGTAAGACGTAACTCGCAAACTGTCATTCTATCGAAATAAACTCAACATCTCAAGAATTTTGTCAAAATTCATAAATTGAATGGTGTGAAGACCCCAAGTCCATCACTAAGGGCCTCCACAATTTGAATTTCATTTTTATATACATATATATACTTATTGTTGAATTTTGATAATTATTATAAGTGAATATACATATTAAATGAATTGTTAATTATATACATACGTGAGATCGAAATACATATGTACATATTTATATTGAAATTTGAAGTACATACATACGTACTTAGGTACCAACAAGTAAAAGGAAGTAAAGAAAATATTAGCAACAATGTTGTTAGGATAACTGTCTGCCTGCGTTCAGGACAGTATAAATAGAGCCTCAAATGTAATTTGAAATCACTTCTGGTAGAGTAGTCGTATACTCCAGTCGATCGTGAAAACGCAGATTGGAATGGCTAAGCAACGATTGTGAAGACTAAAGAGCGAAATACACCACACAAGCGGCTTGTCAAACATTCTTCAAACCTACTTTTCCCATTTCGCCATACACCATGCAAACATGACTCGTTCAAGCAAAGAATTTTAGTTTTCTTCCAGTTCGCAATGCTAAATATTATGGTTTTCTTTCATTTTCCTCTCTTACGTCCTTACTCGGTGAAAATTTCGTTGCGAATGAGGCGATTTTGCTATACACAACGCAAGCGGTTTGATCAAACATCAACATGGCGGCCAGAAAATCAAAAAATTTTGATTTTTGCTCAAATTTCCCTCAAGCGGTTTGTCAAACCTTCAAACACCCCCATACACAGCACAAATGGCTTGAAGCAAAGGGAAATTTCGCTTGGTTTGTCAAACCGCTTGTGTGGTGTATTTCGCTCTTAAGTTGCTTACTAGGTAGTTAAGATATATGGTGTGACATGAAAACGCTGCCAAAGCAATACGTTATATTGGTGTGACGTGCAAACGCTGCCAACCAAATAGCGAAATAAAGAAGCGTCACTGTAAGAATCATTGGCGTATGGATAAGGGAACCCAACATCCGACTAAGCCACAGCCCAGCTATAGACCGGATAAACTGGGTTCGTTACAATTGGCGCCCAACGTGGGGCCCTTATATATAAAGAAAGCAGTAAGGGCCAAGGAGGAGAATTCACAAATAACAAAAGTGAAGTGAAGTGATTTGGAAAACTACCAAGCAAAAGTGCAAAGACACCTTTAGAGTGATAGAGAAACAGGGTAAAGCCCAGAAATTAAGAACTGTGAAAGTAATCAAACATTCCTGACCAATAAGAGGGTAACGTGAAACAAAGGAACATAAAAAAAATGATAATAATAAAATAAAAAAAATAAAAAAATGGTGAAAACAAAGTGGGTGTACTATTTAAATAAAGAGGAGCTTGTGACCTTTATGATGGAGTTCAGCCTTGACAATTCGGGGACCGTCGAGGAGCTGCGTAAACGCCTTTCTACATTTGTACAAGAGGAAGGGGAGACTGAGAACCATCGCGATCGGGTCACTGACTTAGCGCTTAAGCATACGAGGTCTACAAGTGCGGGGAATGCACCAACACCGAAGAGACCCGAAGTGCTAGTACTACCGCCTACACAACAACCCATCAACGACGACAGCACAAGTGGAACGCCGAACGTGCCCATGTATCCAGTATACGTCGGCTCACAACGATCAGCCCCAACTATTATGGACCGCGTACGCAAATGGGGCGTCAAATACGATGGCGGCAAGGACCCGCTGGGTTTCATCGAACGCGTGGAAGAATTAGCCGACGGGTACGAGATAGAAAGAGACGCACTTCCACGAGCATTACCCGAGTTATTTAAGGATAGAGCCCTCGTCTGGTTACGAAACAATCACGGCCACTGGAGAGACTGGGAGACGTGTAAGCGAAATTTCCTGAAGTTCTTCTTGAATTCCCGGTATTTCGAACGACTCGATGATGAGATACGGAAGCGTGTTCAACGGCCCAGAGAGGCATTTAAAGACTATGTACTAGCGCTACAAGGGCTAATGCGTCATTCCGACTATACGGAGGCACAAAAGCTTCGACGCATCTATAAAAATTGCCGAAGCGAATACCAGCTGTATATTAAACAAACCGAGTTCAACACTCTTGGAGAGTTGGTAAGTCTGGCAGAAAACTATGAGAATATTGTAGCAGAGAAGGAGTCGCAACGAGCATTGCCCCGCGCAATAACCCCGAGACGAAGCGAAGAGCGCAACTACACTATCCGAGAGGAGCAGAGAAGAGAGAGGTATACGATGCCAGCGAAACGGCAGGAACGAGGCGATTATTCGCCACCTACGGGACAACAACGTAAAAGCGAAGAATCTAGCCGAGTAAACCCACGAACGGCGTGCAGACGCTGCGGCGAAGACAGACATTTCTCCTACGAATGTCGGAACAATATCCAGCAATTCTGTTGGACGTGTGGTCGGCGGAACATTCGAACATCAGACTGTTGCCGCGGACATTAGGGAAACGGCCAAGGACCCCATTCGCGAGGAAGAGTGGGGTCTCCAGTAACGCAACCTCAGTCAATGTAACACCAATTCTTAAGCAAGCGGAAGGGCGAGTAATCGCCAGAGCAACAGTGGATGGTAGAGCAGTAATAGCGGCGGTTGATACAGGAGCAACAAGAAGTTTTATAAGCATTAGAGCAGCGAACACCCTGGGAATCGAGCGGTCGCGAAGAGTGCACAAGAGAGTGGTGATGGGAGATGGCAGACCTGCAGAAGCGGTAGAGGCGGTGGTAAAGGTGGGCGATCAAGAGCATAGGAGCGAGTTACTCGTCCTACCCAGTTTAGTCGATGACATGGTCCTTGGGACTGACTAACTGGCCAACACAATAGTGAGCTGCGGAGGGCAGACATTAACGCTGAAGGCAGAGGACGATATCCGAACGAAAGCTGCATGTACCTCGATGTTAGAAGTGCGCGAAGTAGAGAGAGCTGAGGAGGGCGAAAAGGCCGCAAATAAACAACCCACATCCATCGAGGATACGACGGTAGTCGAAAATTTCTTAAGGAACTAGGTGCTCGCATTCGAGAAGATAACGGGGATGACCTACATCGCCGCCCATAAGATTATAATGCGAGATCATCGACCCATAAAACAGCGCTACTTTCCCATAAACTCGAAAATGCAGGTAATAAACAGGGAGATCGACGTACAGTCCACACACCGCGCCAATCGTGCTCGTTAAGAAGAAAAACGGCAACTATCGGCAACTTAACGCGCGCTCGGTACCGGATGCATACCCACTCCCACGAATCCAAAACATTCTGGATCGACTGAGAAGCGCTAAATTCATTAGCAGCTTGGACTTGAAGAATGGGTACTGGCAAATCCCGATGGAAGAGAGTAGTAAGGAGTATACTGCGTTCACTGTGCCAGGACGTGGCCTGTTGCAGTGGCGCGTAATGCCGTTAGGGCTACATTCAGCGCCTGCGACGTTTCAACGAGCACTGGACAGGGTCATCGGACCAGAATTGGAACCGCACATGTTTGCTTATCCGGACGATGTTATTATCACGAGTGCGACGCTAGACCAACACATGGAACACCTGAAGGAAGTGTTTCGACGATTGCGACAGGCGAACCTCAAGACCAACCCAGAGAAGTGTGAGTTTTTCAAAAGGAGTTTGAAATACCTGGGTCATGTGGTGAGCGAAGAAGGGATTCACACCGATCCTGACAAGATTGCTGCGATTAAAGAATTGCCACCGCCAACAAACACACGCGAGTTACGGCGCTTACAGGGCGTGGCGTCATGGTATCGGCGATTTGTTCTGGATTTCTCGCATATTGCACACCCTCTGACGTCATTACTGAAGAAAGGAAGCCGATGGAAATGGGGCAATGAGCAGCAGACGGCCTTTGAAAAATTAAGGAGCGCACTAACGGAAGCACCGGTATTAGCCTGTCCAGATTTTTCCCACCATTTCACGCTACAAACCGATGCCAGCGATTTTGTTCTAGGTGCACTACTGACACAGGAGTTATATGGCGCAGAGCGAGTCACAGCCTACGCTAGTCGACGGCTGAACAAGGCAGAGCAAAACTACTCGGCGACTGAAAAGGAGTGTCTGGCCATTGTGTGGGCTATACGGAAAATGAGACCGTACATGGAGGGTTATGCATTCACGGTTATCACCGCCCACCTGTCCTTGAAATGGCTGAATGCGATCGAGAGTCCCTCCGGACGCATTGCAAGACGGGCACTAGAACTCCAGCAACATACATTCGATGTAAAGTACCGCAAGGGTAAGTTGAGCGTCGTTGCCGATGCACTGTCAAGACAACCCCAAGACGTACAGCTCAACATATTAGTGCAGGATAAAGAGGCAACGGCCTGCAAGTGGCTGGCCGAGAAAATGGCAGAGGTGAAGAGGACACTAGAAAAGTTCCCGGACTACACAATTGTAAACAACGAACTGTATCAACACATCGCAGTCCAGATGGATGATGAAGACACAGTACCGTGGAAGCTATGCGTGGCAGCGCCACTACGTGAGAGAGTACTGAAGGAAGTTCACGATAGTCCAAGCGCAGGACACATGGGCATCCGCAAGACGATAACGAGAGCGACGGCACGTTACTATTGGCCCGGAATGTTCAGGGACATAAAGAGGTATGTCCGGCAGTGTACTACCTGCCAGATTTACATACGCAGACTTTGTGGGACCATTGCCACGATCAAAGCATGGAAACACAACCGTACTAGTCTTTATCGACAAGTTGTCCAAATGGGTAGAAATTGCGCCTCTACGGAAGGCGACAGCTGAAGGCCTCAACAAAGCGTTTCGAGAACGCGTACTCGCTAGATTTGCAGTCCCCAAAATTGTAATAACTGACAATGGAACACAGTTCACCAGCAGAGAGTTCAAACGGCTACTACGAGAGTACGGGGTTAAGCATCAACTCACCGCACCATACACGCCACAAGAAAATCCGACGGAGAGGGCAAACCGCAACATAAAGAGAATGCTGGCGCAGTTTACCAGAAAAGAACACCGAAATTGGGACGACTTACTACCCGAAATGGCACTAGCGCTTAATTCCAGTGTTTGCGAAGCCTCCGGCTACAGTCCTGCCTTCTTAGTACAAGGACGCGAGCCGCAAGTACCAAAGGCCCTCTACGACGAACAAACTTTCGGTACCGGCCAAACGACGACGACACCAGAGGCGAAGGCAACGAAAATGCGAGAGATATTTGAGATGGTAAGGCGAAATCAGCAGACAGCGTCGATCGAGCAAGCGCGTCATTACATCTTGCGCAGGAGGAAATGGCAACCAGGGGTAGGTGACCGAACGCTGGTGAAGGAGCATCACCCATCGAAGGTGACGGAAAACTTCGCGGCAAAACTTTCACCGAAGTATGCTGGGCCGTACCGAGTGACGAACTTCGTTTCGCCAGTAATCGTCGAATTAGACAAGGTACACAACGGTAAGAGGAGAACAGCACATCTGAGTGAGCTGAAGCCATTTTACGGCGATGAAGAGGCCGACGCGGCAGAGTCACCAAAAATCCTTCCCCGGCATGCACCTGAGCCTAATTCGACGCAAGGCGAAGAATAGGTAAATTTCGGAACACAATAAGGCAATATAGTTATTAATATGTATAAAAACTATTAATAACCAATAATGTCAGCAAATATAATAATAATAACAAATATAATAATAATAATTAATATCGTAAAACGGATAAATCATTTACCAAGCCGGCAACACTATTCCGACATATCGATCCCTGAAAAAAATAATCCCCCTTTTGGGAGAGTGGGCAACATTGCAACACAACAGCTGAAGAAAACAATAACAAACTAAAATATTATACACCAAAAAATAACAAAATGCAAATAATTTGGAAATATACAGTTTGTCGCGCAAAGGTAACTGTTTTCCAAATGTGTAATATAAAAGGACATCATAAAAAGGACCCGCTACTAAAAAAGTGACTGCAGCGATGGATACACGGGCAACTGGAGAAATTTTCAAGGCGATGGGCGTAAAGACGACACTTTGAAAGTGCGTTTGCGCCGCCTGACGGAAGCAGAAATTAGGCAGCATACTGGCGTTTGTGGAGGAGAAGGCGTTGAAGACAACGCAAGTCAGGCCAGCACAGAGATTTACGTGCACGACAGCCCAAACAGCGGTGCGAGTGATGAGGAGCGCTGGAGTCCTGCGTCATGGAACCCAAGCGACTACACGACTCGGAGTTTAGTAGCAAGCAGCGAGGCGGGTAGTGGCACATTTACACCAACAGAAGTATGCGGCGATAGCAACGACGATGCCTACGAGTGGCATCTAGGCGAGATGAT
This sequence comes from Rhagoletis pomonella, assembly GCF_013731165.1. Taxonomy (NCBI): domain Eukaryota; kingdom Metazoa; phylum Arthropoda; class Insecta; order Diptera; family Tephritidae; genus Rhagoletis; species Rhagoletis pomonella. Next base: position 6,713,841 of record NW_023458563.1, on the reverse strand, counting down.
AAGGGCGCCCACGCCGATCGAGGTGTCCGATGACAGCTATGACGAGCCACGCAGGGGCGAAATGGACATCGAACAGGAGGACTGCCAACGCCCAGGTGAGGGCTCAATAGAGTATGTCCGGCGCATCACAATGACGATGCGAATTTTTAACGACGCGTCACACAACACCGAATCGTGGCGACAACCACCTGCGCAGGCATTGTGCGACGTAACGGCGACGACACTGGCAGCTGACACCAGAAATTACGATGAAGGAAGCGAAGAGGAGAATGTGCTCACCCTGTTGGTGGAGGAAGACCGCGGGTTGGAGCAGTTGTTGGAGGAGTTGTTGGAGGAGTTGGCCAGCACAAACACAGAGCCAGCAGATCCGATGATGATTCAGGATATCGAGAGATGGTTGCAGGAAGATGCAGCGCATCCAGCAGCAACACCAGATGACTGGCGAAATTTTAGCGGCACAAGCCCGCTACCAAGGGAACTGGTAAGGGTCATCCAAGAGCGGCTGCAGCGACAACAAAATAGACGCCAGACCTTCAGGCATGCGGGGGGTACAATGGTGTTCCGCGTGCATATCACAGGCGCGGGGATGGTGACGATCACGCGTCCAGAGGGAAGTAAAGGGGGGGTGTGAAGACCCCAAGTCCATCACTAAGGGCCTCCACAATTTGAATTTCATTTTTATATACATATATATACTTATTGTTGAATTTTGATAATTATTATAAGTGAACTAGCAGACCCGGCGAACTTCGTCCCGCCCAAAATTAATTTTTTTGTTTTGAAACATTTTGGTACAACATTTTTACCAACAGTTCACGTCCATGATTTTCAGTGACGCGTTTATCTTCTAATATTGGTTCTAATTTGGTGGTTGTCGGAAGGCATATTTCCATTACCATCTTAAATAACCTAGCAAAATTGTATATGCATACAAAGATACGTAATAGCTTCAGTACCTTTTGAAAGGCGCCACAACCCCCTTATAAAATAGCCGCAATTTTTTCTAAGAGTATGGGATTGATTTCTTATATTTCCATACCATGTTCAAGTACTCTACCATGAACACTTCCAGAGATATGCAGTGTGAAATATTCAGTTTGCATGGGAGGTGCCACGCCCCTTTTTCCAATAAGCGAAATTTTTCTTCATGACCATGCGATTGATTTTATATGTCTTGTACATACCAAGTTCCAGTACTCTATAATGAACACTTGCAGAGATATAAAGTGTGAAAAATTTGGTTTGTTTGGGAGGTGCCACGCCCCCTTCACTTAGCGGTATGAAACATACTTTACACCCTATTGTCATACCTTCGAAATATACACAAAAAATTTCATTCAAATCGGTTAAGCCGTTTCGGAGGAGTTCGACCACAAACACCGTGACACGTTATTTTTATATATTAGATTTTTCATACAAAAATACCAAAAGATCTAAAAAAAATAGGAAAAATTTTTTTAGGATAGGGACACCCTAATCGCCAAATTCCAGTACTCTATCGTGAACACTGCCAGAGGTATGCAGTATGAAAAAATCGGTTTATATGGGAGGTGCCACGCCTCCTTTTCCAATAACCACAATTTTTCTCCATGAGTATGCGATTGTTTTCATATATCTCCAAACCAGGTTCGAGTACTCTACCATGAACACTTCCAAAGTTAAGCAAAATGAAAAATTCGATTAGTATGGGAGGTGCCCACCCCCTTTTACGATAACCATAATTTGTCTCCGTGAGTATGCGATTGCTTTCATATATCTCCATACCATGTTCGAGTCCTCTTCCATGAACATTTTCCGGGATATGCAGTATGGAAAATTCGGGTTGTATGGGAGGTGCCACACCCCCTTTTCCAATAACCTCAATTTTTCTCCATGAATATGCGATTGTTTTCGTATATCTCCATACCATTTTCGAGTACTGTACCATGAACACTTCCAGAGATTTGCAGTATGAAAAATTTGGTTTGTATGGGAGGTGCCACGCTCCCTGTACCTTACGGAATGAAATGTACTTTACATCCGATTCTCATACCTACCATATATGCACAAAAAATTTCATAATGATCGGTCAAGCCGTTTAGGAGGAGTTCGACCACTAACACCGTGACACGAGATTTTTATATATTAGATTTGTTTGTATATGTATACCCTAATCACCAAGTTGCAGTACTCAGTCGTGAACTCTGCCAGAGGTATGCAGTTTGAAAAATTATGTTTGTATGGGAGATGGCAAGGGGCTTTTTTCCAATAGCCCCAATTTTTCTTCATGACTATGTCATTGATTTCATATACACACCTCCATACCATGTTCGAGTACTCTACCATGAACACTTTCAGAGATATGCAGTATAAAAAATTCATTTTGTATGGGAAGTGCCACGCCTCCTTTTCCAATAACCACAATTTTTCTCCATGAGTGCGATTGATTTCATATATCTCCATACCATGTTCGAGTACTCTACCAAGAACACTTTCAGAGATATGCAGTATGATAAATTCGGTTTGTATGGAAGGTGCCACGCCCCCTTTTCCAATAACCACAATTTTTCTCCATGAGTATGACATTGGTTTGATGTATCTCCATACCAAGTTAGAGTACTCTACCATGAACACTTCCGGAGATATGCAATTTAAAAAAATCATTTTGTATGGGAAGTGCCACGCCTCCTTTTCCAATAACCACAATTTTTCTCCATGAGTATGCGATTGATTTTATATATCTCCATACCATGTTCGAGTACTCTACCATCAACACTTCCAGAGATATACAGTATGAAAAATTCGGTTTGTATGGAAGGTGCCACGCCCCCTATTCCAATAACTACAATTTTTCTCCATGAGTATGCGATTGGGTTGATATATCTCCATACCAAGTTAGAGTACTCTACCATGAACACTTTTCCAATAACCACAATTGTTCTCCATGAGTATGCGTTTGGTTTTATATATTTCCATACCAAGTTAGAGTACTCTACCATGAACACTTCCAGAGATACGCAGTATGATAAATTCGGTTTGTATGGAAGGTGCCACGCTCCCCTTTTCCAATAACCACAATTTTTCTCCATGAGTATGCAACTGGTTTGATATATCTCCATACCAAGTTAGAGTACTCTACCATGAACACTTCCGGAGATATGCAGTATAAAAAAAATCGGTTTGTATGGGAGGCGCCACGCCCCCTTTTCCAATAACCACAATTTTTCTCCATGAGTATGCGATTGGTTTGATATATCTCCATGCCAAGTTAGAGTACTCTACCATGAACACTTCCAGAGATATGCGGTATGAAAAATTCGGTTTGTATGGGAGGTGCCTCGCCCCCTTTTCATATTTCATATTTCATATTTCATATTTATTCATTAATCAGCAAACAGTAAGTTCACAGACTGTGTAGCAAAATTATATTAGGCTTAACATAATC
>NW_023458563.1:6701040-6710317 GCF_013731165.1 Rhagoletis pomonella | reverse complement strand
CAAAAAATTAATTTTGGGCGGGACGAAGTTCGCCGGGTCTGCTAGTTATATATAAAATGATAGACTAATATGTATTTTTTATGTATGTATATGTATGTTTTAATTTTCGTCCGCCATATTGGATCCGCCATTTTGAATTTTTGATAAGTGGCTTCAGATTCGTAATCAGCGACTCAAAAGTCCCCTAGGTAAGAAGTGGTGTAAAGATCCATCAACGAGTATTTGTTTAAATAGTTTCGTCCAGCTAGATTTGCGATCCGAACCACTGTGTGCCGGTTACCCACTTGAGTCTTGGCTTATGACTCCACTACCACATGAACAAGAAGGCACAGCGAGGTACAGGTACAATGAGGCACTCTGTAAGGCTCGTAACGCTATAGAGCATATTTTCTTTCCTTACAATAATTTTGTCGAGGATAATATGTACTTTGTATGGAAGAAAATGCATGACACTGTCAACAAAAAATATTTCCATAAATCAACGGTGTTTTTCAGCCACTTGAAACTTCCCCTTTATTATCTTAAAATTTAATCGGCTATAAAACTGGGTACCTGAAATTTTTCTGAGAATATTATTAACTTATGCACTGTAGGTCCTTAAGATAGCACAGCCCTTGTTGACATGTTTTTTAAATATTTATTTAAAAAAAATTATGAATATTAAATAAACGAAAGTATAACTCTACATACTGAGGTTAAAAACGGACTCGGAGTTTATATGTACATTTATCCTTTTTAAAAATTTTAGTGTTTAGGTCCGCGACCTAAATATATTGCACCACCACAAACACATACATAAGTTACGGCTATCTTTCCAGCCGCTAACAATAAGCCACACTGTACGGTAACTTATTGGAGGGGAAACTTAACGAAAGTTACTGTGCGGTGGGCTACATCCCTTTTCGTTTGTTGGCACTTTTTCACTTCTTAGAAGACAGCAAGGAGATCACGTCAGCTATCACACCACGTTCGGTAAGCCAACTCTTGTGTGCCAAATTATTCAAACTCATCGATAATTACAAATAAAACGACCATTAATTTCATTGCACTAAAACCACTGTGTCTTTTATTTACTCTTATTTTCGTTACATTAACCTTTACGCTGGTGCGCTCCATCTTCGTGCGACGCCACCTGCATAAATATTGGTCTTCGAGCCTAAAAAGTAACCACATTATACAGTCCACACAGCATCTCATCTGAGTTTTTTCAACTGCCTCAACCGATCGCCACCAGCATCACGTTCGTCCATATAGCATCACAGCAACTGCCACAACCAACGTGCCACAAGAGCCACATCAAGCGTTTTTTCTTTGGTTTGCTACACAATCAGCGTTTTTTTTGGTTCATCGCTCAACCGGCTGTTCATCAAATCAACGTTTTGGTTTGCATCACAGCATCACGTTTGCATCACAGCACCACTAGTGTCAGCAACACATTTTTTAATAAAGCAGCCTATCGCACTACACGGCATATAACAACACATTAAGGTACGTGGTTGAATTTCATTGCACTTGTGTGTGTACAAATCGTAAAAAAAAAAAATAAAAAACTGTGGTGATATACATATTTTGAAAAAAAAAAAACGCGCGTGATTGTTGTGTAAAGCAAAAAAGGGGAGAAAACACTCAGTGCTTATTATTTTTTTTAAATAAAAATTAGAACACTTTTCACGTTTTAGTGGGGTACCGGCTAAAATTAACGAATTGCGCGAACGTCCATTTTGATTCGTGATACGGTGTTGTTTGTGTAAAAATACCAGTCGCATTTACCGAAGCACAAGATTGATAAAATTTATTCCTTTCTTGCAAAGCACAAAATTTAGTTTTTTCTCATTTTACTGGCTTTCACTTTTATTTCCATTTTATTAATCGCGTAACTTCAAGTAGATTTTGCGAAACTCCTTTGGTTTCTTTTCACATTGCACTTGTCTATTATTAGTGGCGCGCTTGTACATATTGCTGATCTCTTCACTGGGTTGTTTCCCCCATTTATTTGTTGGTTGCATAAAATCACAGCCGCGCTTGAAGAAACACAATTTCTTCATCAGAAATTTTTAAATAAACTGCATATTTTGAATATCAATTATTTACACACGTATATCACATATTTGATAAGTTGGGTGGCGAGTGACTTGCACATTTTTGCATATACGCACATACACATACGTAATTACGTATTCGACAGTCTTACTTGGCTGGAAAATAAATAAATCGTTATTTAAATACACAAGTTATCCTTTGTTGTGCTTATAAGAATTAGACTTATTTCGTGCTAAGCGTTTTTAGTGGCAATCTTTTGCTACGAAGCGGCGATTCACACAAAGAAATCTTTTGTCTTGCGTCCACTTCAGTTGCCTTTGGTCAAAAATGGACACCTTTATTCGTCAGGCAGATTCAGTAACAGTGAACTTTGCGCATCAAAAGAGCTCGAAACCAAAGGCCTGACAGCAATTAAAAAGAAGTATAAAAGCACCTACTTCAGTTTTTTGCGGTGCCAAGCAGCAATGGCTGATCTTTCAGAGCAACTCGCAAAGACTGAAAAGGAAAGCGAATACAAGTCAGGTCGCGAGCTTAATATTCATCTTCCTCCTTGCGACACAGACATTTTTAAAAGAGATTATCTTTCGTGGCCATCGTTTAGGGATATGTTTACGGTCATATACATTCTAAATAAGCGCCTTACCCCAGTTGAGAAGCTGTATCACCTCCGGCAAAAAACTCAGGGGGAGGCCAAGGAAATAGTGCAGAGATCCCCATTAACCAACGATGGCTTTGGTGCGGCGTGGAAAAATCTTTGTGACAGGTACGAAAATAAACGTATCCTGGTCAATGGCCAATTAAAGGTATTATTTAATTTAAACGCAGTTGAGAGTGAATGCGGTAGCTCCATCAAGAAACTGCAACGCGACATTAATAATTGCATCTCGTCTCTTCAGTGTCATCAGATTGATGTTTCAAATTGGGATGCAATATTCACATATTTGTGTTCGACAAAACTGCCAGAAACGACACTGGCACTATGGGAGCAAACCATAGAAAATAAAACTGAGATTTCCAAATGGGTAGATATGGATAAATTCCTATCCAATCGGTTTCAAACACTGGAAACCGTCACAGGTCTTAGGGGAGATATAGCTTCGAAACCTAAACCACCAAGCTCTCGGACTTCTGCAGGGACGCCTGCAAAAAAGCTTGGCGCCTTTCAAGCCAGTGTGGCAAAGGCAACATGTAAAATGTGCAACAGCAATGTACACAAGCTATCAAAGTGCGACAGATTTTTGCGTCTAAAGCTGACGGAGCGAGTAGATTACGTGAAGAGCATTCGCAGTTGCTTGAATTGTCTATCTGCTGGGCACACAGTCTCAAGATGTACCAGCTCATTTAACTGCAGCACTTGTCATTCAAGACATCACAAGTTGCTCCATATGCCAATTCAGCCAAAAGCAACAACTGATCCATCGGGTAACGTGGAATCTACTCCAAACCAGGCTCAATCAAGACGAGAATCTGAAAAAGGAAACATCCAATCGGTTACAAATATAAATTCTTGTTACGCAAATACAAGTAAAGGAGTTCTATTGGGAACAGCACGGGTTAACATACACTATAATGGTATAAATTTTTCGGCCAGAGCGCTTATAGATTCTGGTTCTGAGTGCTCGTTCATTACTGAGAGACTCAAACGGAGAATCAACCTGCCATCAAAACGCTTACATGCCCAAGTTTCGGGCATCAATAACTCTGTATCTGCGCAGGTAAAAGAAGCGTGTGCTATTCAACTTCGGTCACCCACAGACCCGTTAATTAATATAGAAGCAATCATGCTGGTTTTACCACAATTAACCGGGGATCTTCCGACTTGCCAGATAAGCGCAATGACTCGACAATCGTTCCCAGACTTGGTCTTGGCGGACAAAAGATTCTTCGTCAATGAGCCAGTTGACCTGGTCTTAGGAGGAGATATTTACCCGCAAATAATTTTAAGTGGAATGAGGAAGAACGTATTAAATACGCTTCTCGCGCAAGAGACCGTGTTCGGTTGGATACTGACTGGACGCGCGGATTCTGTCAGTCCAACCAACAATATCGTATCGTGTTTTAACGAAGTCACGTTGGACAAGCAGCTAGCTGCATTTTGGGAGCTGGAGGATGTCCCAAAGAAAAAAGGCATCAACGAAGATGATAAATACTGCGAAGAGCTCTTCAAAGCAACTACAACATGAAATACAGATGGAAAATACATTGTGTCTCTACCTTTTAAACGGGATTTTCCGAAAAATGTGTGCTTAGGACCTTCGCTGAAAAGTGCATGCTCTCAGTTCTACCGGAACGAGACGCGACTAGCGAAAAAGCCTGTCCTTCAAACAGAGTACAACCGGGTTGTATCTGAATACGAGACACTAGCACATATGTCAAAAATTAATAAAAACATTTCACCAGATTCAACGGACTGCTATTTTTTACCGCACCACGCCATTTTAAAGGAAGAAAGCACCACTACAAAGGTCGGGGTTGTATTCAACGCATCATGCCCAACCGCTAATGGCATGAGTTTGAATGATGTCCTCCTTCCAGGTCCTGTACTTCAGGCCGATTTAACGATCCTCATACTCCGTTGGAGACTGTTCCAATACGTCTTCAACAGCGATATAGAGAAAATGTATCGGCAAATATTTGTAAATGAGAATCAAACGCACCTGCCCAAGAGAACCAATTAGCTTATACGAATTAAAAACGGTGACTTTTGGCATCAACTGTGCTCCTTATCTCGCGATAAGGACATTGCATGAACTAGCTGATGGGGTTGAGAGCTCGTTTCCAATCGCATCCGAAATTTTGCGAAAGTATATGTACGTGGACGATGTACTTGCTGGAGGACACAGCATCGAAGCAGCGATTAAAGCTCGAGAAGAAATACTACAGGTACTGCATTCAGCAGGGTTCCCGTTGAGAAAGTGGACTTCGAACTCCAGTAAAATACTTGAAAGTATACCGAAATCTCATTTACTCACCGACGATTTTCTAGAGTTTCAAGAGTATAGTACGGTAAAAGCACTTGGCATCAGATGGAATGCCAAATCTGACTACTTCTATTTCACAGCAATAGAAAATCGTGACGTCGTCACTAAAAGAGCGATACTTTCAGCTATCGCCAAACTGTTTGACCCGCTCGGTTGGCTCGCTCCAGTGGTAATTGTCGCCAAGATCATTATGCAAAATATTTGGTTGGAGGGAACTGGTTGGGACGATACCGTGACTCCGACCACATTAGACCGTTGGCAGGCATTTATGCACGACTACATGGACATTAATACCATTCGCATACCAAGATGGGTTCACTTTACGCAAACAGATGACGCCGAAATACATGGATTCAGCGACGCTTCGGAGAAAGCATACGCGGCGACTGTTTTCTTGAGAGTTAAGACTGCGGAAAGAGTTGTGGTCAGCCTTCTAATGGCAAAAACAAAGGTAGCGCCCGTCAAAACAGTATCGTTACCCCGTTTAAAACTTTGCGGCGCAGTTTTGCTTTCGGAAACCTTAGAAGCGGTCGTCGAAAATCTGAGTCTTGGACATTTGAAAATAAATCTCTGGACAGATTCGACAATAGTTCTCGCATGGATCCGGAAATCACCGTGTTCGTGGTCAACTTTCGTCGCTCACCGAATAACAAAAATTGTAGACAAGGTGGGAACCGAAAACTGGCGTCATGTGGATTCGGCATCAAACCCAGCAGATCTGGCGAGTAGAGGACTTTCGGCGAGTGATCTAGTCAACAACTGCCTGTGGTGGCAGGGTCCTTCTTGGTTACAAGAAGACTATTCGAGATGGCCAGCACAAGAATCGGACTTTGACACAACCATTGAAGAAAAAAGGGTGCATGTTCATGCAACAACATCAAAGAATCAATCCCAAAACGAAATCTTCCTTTAAAGCGGAGTCTCGTTCAATTTCGGCCAACGAAATTAAAACAACGACCCAACGTTTAATAACAATTTGTCAAAAACAATATTACAGCGAAGAATATATAAGGTTAAAATCTGGAAAATCCATCGACGGAAAAAGTGAAATCCTGCCTCTTAACCCGTTCATCGACAAAGATGAGATTCTGAGGGCTGGTGGTCGTCTGAGCGCATCTTGCGATCTGTCCTACAATGAACGTCATCCTATCATTCTTCCGTATGGTTGTAGGTTGTCCCGTCTCTTTGTCCAGTTTATCCATAACATTTCCGTGCACGGAGAAAACCAGCTGATGCTGCGACTTATCCGATCGCAGTATTGGATTCCCAGAGTGAAAAACTTGATACGGTCCGTCATACATAACTGCAAGGTCTGCACGAACCACAAGAAACGGTCGCAAACTCAACTTATGGGAATCCTTCCCAAAGAACGCACAACCTTTTCCCGTGCATTCACAAACACGGGGGTGGATTTCGCGGGCCCGTTCGACATCAAGTCCTACCGGGGCAGAGGATGTCGCATGTCAAAAGGCTACGTCTGTATCTTCGTCTGTTTCTCGACGAAAGCCATTCACCTTGAAGCTACCAGCGACCTTAGCACCGCGTCCTTTCTAGCCGCTTTCGCAAGATTCGTTGCTAGACGAGGATGACCAAAAAACGTTTACTCCGTCAATGGTACTAACTTTATCGGAGCCTCACGATCTTTACGATCGGAATTCAAAGCATTTTTAGCTGAGGCACGCAATAGCACCCCCTTTAAGTACAGCCATCAAGCCTTAGAGTGGTATTTCATAACCGCTGCGGCCCCTCACATGGGCGGTTTGTGGGAAGCTGGGGTGAAAAGTTTCAAAACCCACTTTAAAAAGGTCGCGTCCGACCACAAATATAATTTTGAAGAGTTCACCACACTCTTATGCCGTATTGAGTCTTGTCTCAACTCACGACCACTAAGCCCCTCTTCAAACGAACCGTCTGACCTGGAGCCGCTAACCCCCGGTCATTTTCTGGTCGGCGGGCATCTTCTTGCCCCACCCGAAATCGATGTAAATGAAAGTCCAGCCTCAATCGTAAATCGATGGCAGAAACTGAAGGCCCTACACCAGACATTCTGTAGGAGATGGAAAATGGAATACCTCACCGAGATGCAGAAACGCATCAAGTGGAAACATCCACAAACCAACTTAAAGCTAGGAGACCTTGTCGTCGTTAAAGAGGAAAACCTGCCACCAAACGAATGAAGATTGGGGAGAATAGTCAAGCTACACCCAGGTTCCGACAACCGAGTAAGAGTAGTCGACATCGAAACAGCTAAGGGAGAAATCAGAAGGCCAATCGCAAAATTGGTCCTACTTCAGCCCTACAATGAGAACAGCACAACCTCGCAGTAAACTTCTTACCTACTCTTCATTCCACTTCACAAAAAAAAAAAAACCATCTATTCCACTTCTCTTCACCCTGCATCATCCCAAATCTCAAATCGCAAATAATGTAGCTACAGAGTTTCTCAATACAAATAATTTTGAAAGCGCATGGTTAAACATGCGTACCTACAGGAAGTTCTTTCGTTATAGCATAAGCATCATTACAAACGGCGATTATATCAGGGAGATATATTAAAAAAAAAAGGTGATGGTTCTTACCCAAGAGCCCTGGGTCGATCTGGTAACACGGAACCGACCATCTCAGATCCTTTAAGAGGTGATCAAAGTCATACGTTCAAAATGTATAGAAATGGCGAAATTGGTTCTAATTTTCTAAGTTAGAGCTGTGAATTTTTAAATTATTACCTTTTTGATACCCACGCAAGAACCGCATTAACAAAAAAAACCGATTTAATTCGAGATATATATTTCTTTCAAGTATTTATATCTCTGTCCTTATAGCGCACTCGATGAGGCCGTATTTAAAAGTAAACAACATCTGCTATTTTTATACGACATTTCTCTAATAATTAATTATTAGAGAAATTTTTATTGGAGTATTTAATGAACTTCGTATTAGACCTCTGCATGAGTTGATTTAAACTTCCAGCCAAACAAAGTACAGTAGATTGGAATTTTCTATTTTATATACAAACACTCAGCGTTTTGAATTTTTTAATTTATGAATATTCATCTTGTTTTAAATTTCCTGCCTTGAATGTGAATGAATGAATGACAACCATTCAAACTCATTTTGGTTATAGTTTTTGCTACAAACAAGTGTTTTCGTATTTTAATAGGAACGCAGCATTACATACATACATACATATGTACGTTTGTACAAATGTAAATAAAAAAAAAAAAATATTTTTGGATATTCATAAACAAAATTTGTCATTTATTTTAATTCAATTTATCTTCACATTGTTTGAATATTGTTATGACGACACCCATATCAGAACAGTAGTCAGTCAAACTTAAAAAAAAATTGAAGGTAAACTCATTCATTGGTTTTTTATATGAACAATTCATATGCCGTTTTGAATGAATTCATGCAGCCCTCTACTTCGTATGCATGAAAAATTATATTGGAGGGATTCAAATTAATAAAAATCAATATTTTTGCTCGACGTTCGAATTTATTCTGTTTTCTATAAGTTCAAATATTTTCATTCAACCGACGTTAAGATAATTGTTCTTATTTTCTAATTTGCTTCTTAATTGCTTAATTTTGTTTCTACAATTCCTATCAAACGAAGGCAAAAACCAGAAATGAAGTTTCATGTACTATGTGGTAGTTCTAAATCTACACTGCAGTCTCTTATGATCTTGTGAACTAAACGAACATAAAGAACTTTTCTTTCCGACCGCTCAACACCTGAAACATAACGAAATTTGGTTTTCCTTTTTAATGTGTCTTATTGGAGCTTATTATCCACTGGCGCATATTAGGAAAAATAGTTTTGTGTCAAAAAACCTCTCTACTCTTCAAATCCCACCCGTTTTTAATTATTCTCTATATTGTTGGTAAACATATGCTCACTCGCTTAAGATTGTCATTGTGACACAATGTTGTTTTGATTTTTGTGAAGTTTCTTACAAAACTTACGATCGCTATAAATTTTGACCCATTTTTAGGTTTGTTCCACAAGCTACTTGTAGAAAACTCGAGCAAAGTTCAAACCGTCAGCGTATATCAAAGAAACTCAAAAAAGGTACTGGTGGAACGCGTATGTGTAACACGAAGTGACTTCGAGTGGCTTGTCGAACAAACCTGTGGTTGGGATTTACAGATTTGATGTCTTCAAACTAAAAACAAAGCACCAAAGCAAACGCACCAAGCACTAAACTCAAAAATTTTCGCGTTTTGGATAAAGAAAAGCACTAAATTTAGTG
>NW_023458563.1:6693651-6700940 GCF_013731165.1 Rhagoletis pomonella | reverse complement strand
GGGGGGGGTCCCGCTCACCATCATCTCCGCATTCAAATCGAGGCCTAGTGTGAGGCGTATTGGTGACGCGCGAAAAAATTGCGGATCCGCCAATCGCATGTACTGGAAGGGGGCCGCAACCTTAGGGTCCAGGTTCGACGGTGGACTCAGACGTATATGGTGGTCCAGCACGACTGCTTGTGTCGCAATGCGGTCGGAGCTGCTGTATCTTCCTCGCATGGTGACCGTGCAACGCTGCAGACGTCCTGATCCGTTGCGTTCCAGTTGGAGATCTCTCACCAGTTCCGAATCAACCAATGAGTTTGGTGCGCAAGGGTCAATCATTGCGCGAACCAAATGAAGGCGGCCCCTTGCTTCAATCCGCACTATTGCGGTCGGCGCGATGGGGATAAGCGCACGAATGATCGGCGTTGATATGGCGCTTTGCACTAGGCGGCCCGTTCGGAAGCCGGTCGGTGGAGCGCGTTGTAAGGCACGACTATTAATGTTGCTGTCGTTTGTGCGAGTTTTGTGGTATGGTGCTGCTTTGCGTAGCCTAGACGATCGCTTAGACGAGCGGAAAGTACGAGTTTCCGCGCCGTCGTGTCGTTTTGGCTTGCGTTGCGATCGTGATGCCGGGCGGAAAGGACTGGTTTCCGCGTCGCGCCAGTTGTGTTGCTGACGCGTTTGCGAGCGGAAAGGACGAGTTTCCGCGTCGCGCCAGTTGTGTTGTGTACGCGTTGGCGAGCGGAAAGAACGAGTTTCCGCGTCGCCCGCGCGTGGTTGTAACTGGTCTAACGGTCTCGGTGTGCCAGTTCCAGAGTTGCGCTTTTGTCGCTCATGTGGGGAAGAGTCTGTCCTCTCTAACCCCTCCAACTCCTCCTCTTCGACCTGCTGCGCCCACGACTTCGTCTGCTCCGTAACTTCGATAGTGAGTGCCCCGTCCGAGCTCTCGCCGTCGTTGATCGCGTTCGCTGGGTGCCTTTGGTCTTCGCAGTCATCGAGATGGAGCGAGGTGTGATGCTTTTCGCGACATCGGTGGCATCGATCCGTGCTGCTGCACATGTCGAGGCGGTGGAACGGCGAGGGGCAGTTTGGGCAATATTTATGCAGCAGGACTGCACGCAGCCTTGCTTCGACCGCTTTGCCGCGGTAAAAGGGGCATAGTCGAATGCCATGCGCTCCGCCGCATAACCGGCATAGAACCGTGAATTGATCAGCGCGTACTTCCGCATGTGCGCGATTGGCCGAGAAACGAGTCATTCTGTAAATGAGTCTCGTAGTTATGTCCGTAGGTGTAAAAAGTTACGTACTATTAGTTTTGGGTTGGGTGACAAGTGGCGAATATATTTATGCCTGTATGTCTCGTGAAAGCACATTTTATATATACGTGTGATATACTTATGTACATCTAATATATAAAAATCTCGTGTCACGGTGTTAGTGGTCGAACTCCTCCTAAACGGCTTGACCGATCATTATGAAATTTTTTGTGCATATATGGTAGGTATGAGAATCGGATGTAAAGTATATTTCATTCCGTAAGGTGCAGGGGGCGTGGCACCTCCCATACAAACCGAATTTTTCATACTGCAAATCTCTGGAAGTGTTCATGGTAGAGTACTCGAAAATAGTATGGAGATATACGAAAACAATCGCATACTCATGGAGAAAAATTGCGGTTATTGGAAAAGGGGGCGTGGCACCTCCCATACAAACCGAATTTTCCATACTGCATATCCCGGAAAATGTTCATGGAAGAGGACTCAAACATGGTATGGAGATATATGAAAGCATATGGTTTGGAGATATATGAAAACAATCGCATACTCATGGAGAAAAATTGTGGTTATTGGAAAAGGAGGCGTGGCACCTCCCATACAAACCGATTTTTTCATACTGCATATCTCTGGAAGTGTTCATGGTAGAGTACTCTAACTTGGTATGGAGATATATCAAACCAATCGCATACTCATGGAGAACAATTGTGGTTATTGGAAAATGGGGCGTGGCACCTCCCATACAAACCGAATTTTTCAAACCGCATATCTCTGGAAGTGTTCATGGTAGAGTACTCTAACTTGGTATGCAGATATATCAAACCAATGGCATACTCATGGAGAAAAATTGTGGTTATTGGAAAAGGCGGCTTGGCACCTCCCATAGAAACCGAATTTTTCATACTGCATATCTTTGGAAGATTTCATGGTAGAGTACTCTAACTTGGCATGGAGATATATATCACCAATCGCATACTCATGGAGAAAAATTGTGGTTATTGGAAAAGGGGGCGTGGCGCCTCCCATACAAACCGATTTTTTTATACTGCATATCTCTGGAAGTGTTCATGGTAGAGTACTCTAACTTGGTATGGAGATATATCAAACCAATGACATACTCATGGAGAAAAATTGTGGTTATTGGAAAAGGGGGCGTGGCACCTTCCATACAAACCGAATTTATCATACTGCATATCTCTGGAAGTGTTCATGGTAGAGTACTCTAACTTGGTATGGAGATATATAAAACCAATCGCATACTCATGGAGAACAATTGTGGTTATTTGAAAAGGGGGCGTGGCACCTCCTATACAAACCGAATTTTTCATACCGCATATCTCTGGAAGTGTTCATGGTAGAGTACTCTAACTTCGTACGGAGATATATCAAACCAATCGCATACTCATGGAGAAAAGTTGTAGTTATTGGAATAGAGGGCGTGGCACCTTCCATACAAACCGAATTTTTCATACTGCATATCTCTGGAAGTGTTGATGGTAGAGTACTCGAACATGGTATGGATATATATGAAACCAATCGCATGCTCATTGAGAAAAATTGTGGTTATTTGAAAAGGGGGCGTGGCATCTCCCACACAAACCTAATTTTTCAAACTGCATACTTCTGGCAGAGATCACGACAGAGCACTGCAACTTGGTGATTAGGGTATCCCTATACAAAAAAATCTAATATATAAAAATCTCGTGTCACGGTGTTAGTGGTCGAACTCCTCCTAAACGGCTTGACCGATCATTATGAAATTTTTTGTGCATATATGGTAGGTATGAGAATCGGATGTAAAGTATATTTCATTCCGTAAGGTGCAGGGGGCGTGGCACCTCCCATACAAACCGATTTTTTCATACTGCATATCCCGGAAAATGTTCATGGAAGAGGACACGAACATGGTATGGAGATATATGAAAGCAATCGCATACTAACGGAGACAAATTATGGTTATCGTAAAAGGGGGCGGGGCACCTCCCATACAAATCGAATTTTTCATTTTGCTTAACTTTGGAAGTGTTCATGGTAGAGGTCTCGAACCTGGTTTGGAGATATATGAATACAATCGCATACTCATGGAGAAAAATTGTGGTTATTGGAAAAGGAGGCGTGGCACCTCCCATACAAACCGATTTTTTCATACTGCATATCTCTGGAAGTGTTCATGGTAGAGTACTCTTATTTGGCATGGAGATATATCAAACCAATCGCATACTCCTGGAGAAAAATTGTGGTTATTGGAAAAGGGGGCGTGGCACCTCCCATAATAATAATATAATAGATTGGCTCTTACACATATGTTAGTGTTTGGCCGAGCTTCTCCTCCGATTTGTGGCGTGCGCCTTGATGTTGTCACACAAAGCGGAGGGACCTACAGTTTTACGCCGACTCCGAACGGCGATTGTATTTTTATGAGAAGCTGTTTTTCATGGCAGAAATACACTCGGAGATTTGCCATTGCCTGCCGAGGGACGACCGCTGTTAAGAAAAAACCTTTTTTTTTTCTATATTTTTTGCGATGTTGCTTTGACCAGGGTTTGAACCCAGGTGCTGCGGAGTGGAAGCGCGCACTGCTTACCACTACACCACAGCGGCCGACGGCACCTCCCATACAAACCAATTTTTTCATACTGCATATCTCTGGAAGTGTTCATGGTAGAGTACTCTAACTTGGTATGGAGATATATCAGACAAATCGCATACTCATGGAGAAAAATTGTGGTTATTGGAAAAGGGGGCGTGGCACCTCCAATAGAAACCGAATTTTTCATACTGCATACCTCTGGCAGTGTTCACGATAGAGTACTGGAATTTGGCGATTAGGGTGTCCCTATCCTAAAAAAATTTTTCCTATTTTTTTTTAGATCTTTTGGTATTTTTGTATGAAAAATCTAATATATAAAAATAACGTGTCACGGTGTTTGTGGTCGAACTCCTCCGAAACGGCTTAACCGATTTGAATGAAATTTTTTGTGTATATTTCGTAGGTATGACAATAGGGTGTAAAGTATGTTTCATACCGCTAGGTGAAGGGGGCGTGGAACCTCCCATACAAACCAAATTTTTCACACTTTATATCTCTGCAAGTGTTCATTGTAGAGTACTGGAACTTGGTATGTACAAGACATATAAAATCAATCGCATAGTCATAAAGAAAAATTTGGCTTATTGGAAAAAGGGGCGTGGCACCTCCCATGCAAACCGAATATTTCACACTGCATATCTCTGGAAGTGTTCATGGTAGAGTACTTGAACATGGTATGGAAATATGAGAAATCACTCCCATACTCTTAGAAAAAATTGCGGCTATTTTATAAGGGGGGTGTGGCGCCTTTCAAACGGTACTGAAGCTATTACGTATCTTTGTATGCATATACAATTTTGCTAGGATATTTAAGATGGTAATGGAAATATGCCTTCCGACAACCACCAAACCGTAATATTAGAAGATAAACGCGTCGCTGAAAATCATGGACGTGAACTGTTGGTGAAAATGTTGTACCAAAATGTTTCAATACAAAAAATTAATTTTGGGCGGGA
The DNA here is from genome assembly GCF_013731165.1 of Rhagoletis pomonella. Lineage (NCBI taxonomy): Eukaryota > Metazoa > Arthropoda > Insecta > Diptera > Tephritidae > Rhagoletis > Rhagoletis pomonella. The sequence goes on along the minus strand of NW_023458563.1, from coordinate 6,696,135 downwards.
CGAAGTTCGCCGGGTCTGCTAGTTAATCTATAATGGAATAAAAAAAAAAATATTTTAGAATAATGTTCAGTAATATTTAAGGATAAAAATTGCGAAATTCAAAATTCTAAATATTTACGCAGGTGGCGTCGCACGAAGATGGAGCGCACCAGCGTAAAGGTTAATGTAACGAAAATAAGAGTAAATAAAAGACACAGTGGTTTTAGTGCAATGAAATTAATGGTCGTTTTATTTGTAATTATCGATGAGTTTGAATAATTTGGCACACAAGAGTTGGCTTACCGAACGTGGTGTGATAGCTGACGTGATCTCCTTGCTGTCTTCTAAGAAGTGAAAAAGTGCCAGCAAACGAAAAGGGATGTAGCCCACCGCACAGTAACTTTCGTTAAGTTTCCCCTCCAATAAGTTACCGTACAGTGGGGCTTATTGTTAGCGGCTGGAAAGATAGCCGTAACTTATGTATGTGTTTGTGTGCTCTTACATCAAGTGACAAAACGCGGATTAGGGTGGTGCAATATATTTAGGTCGCGGACCTAAACATACCGGCCCCCTTGCGGTAAGCAAGCTATGAAAAAGAAAAAAGGAGTCGCGTCTCAACCGTCACACGCACGTGAGGAAAGTCTTAAGGACTAACTATAATATGCAGCGCGGATTTTGTACTGCGCGGGTCTGCTTATTCGCCAACGCTTTCGTCGCGACCGGCTCATCTGAGGCTGTGGAGAAAAGGACATTGTTAATTGAAACAGACGTGGTTTGAAATTTCAATGCACTTTTTTTATTTAAATTTTAAGGTATGTGTGTGATGAGTGTGTGTGTATGTGTGGTTTTGTCTTCTTAATCTCTACGTTTATGGTTGGCAGGCTCCCGAAACAACCAGGCCGTATATGGTCGCCTGGGCCAGCAGGCCACCCACGGTAGAGGGGGGGGGTCCCGCTCACCATCATCTCCGCATTCAAATCGAGGCCTAGTGTGAGGCGTATTGGTGACGCGCGAAAAAATTGCGGATCCGCCAATCGCATGTACTGGAAGGGGGCCGCAACCTTAGGGTCCAGGTTCGACGGTGGACTCAGACGTATATGGTGGTCCAGCACGACTGCTTGTGTCGCAATGCGGTCGGAGCTGCTGTATCTTCCTCGCATGGTGACCGTGCAACGCTGCAGACGTCCTGATCCGTTGCGTTCCAGTTGGAGATCTCTCACCAGTTCCGAATCAACCAATGAGTTTGGTGCGCAAGGGTCAATCATTGCGCGAACCAAATGAAGGCGGCCCCTTGCTTCAATCCGCACTATTGCGGTCGGCGCGATGGGGATAAGCGCACGAATGATCGGCGTTGATATGGCGCTTTGCACTAGGCGGCCCGTTCGGAAGCCGGTCGGTGGAGCGCGTTGTAAGGCACGACTATTAATGTTGCTGTCGTTTGTGCGAGTTTTGTGGTATGGTGCTGCTTTGCGTAGCCTAGACGATCGCTTAGACGAGCGGAAAGTACGAGTTTCCGCGCCGTCGTGTCGTTTTGGCTTGCGTTGCGATCGTGATGCCGGGCGGAAAGGACTGGTTTCCGCGTCGCGCCAGTTGTGTTGCTGACGCGTTTGCGAGCGGAAAGGACGAGTTTCCGCGTCGCGCCAGTTGTGTTGTGTACGCGTTGGCGAGCGGAAAGAACGAGTTTCCGCGTCGCCCGCGCGTGGTTGTAACTGGTCTAACGGTCTCGGTGTGCCAGTTCCAGAGTTGCGCTTTTGTCGCTCATGTGGGGAAGAGTCTGTCCTCTCTAACCCCTCCAACTCCTCCTCTTCGACCTGCTGCGCCCACGACTTCGTCTGCTCCGTAACTTCGATAGTGAGTGCCCCGTCCGAGCTCTCGCCGTCGTTGATCGCGTTCGCTGGGTGCCTTTGGTCTTCGCAGTCATCGAGATGGAGCGAGGTGTGATGCTTTTCGCGACATCGGTGGCATCGATCCGTGCTGCTGCACATGTCGAGGCGGTGGAACGGCGAGGGGCAGTTTGGGCAATATTTATGCAGCAGGACTGCACGCAGCCTTGCTTCGACCGCTTTGCCGCGGTAAAAGGGGCATAGTCGAATGCCATGCGCTCCGCCGCATAACCGGCATAGAACCGTGAATTGATCAGCGCGTACTTCCGCATGTGCGCGATTGGCCGAGAAACGAGTCATTCTGTAAATGAGTCTCGTAGTTATGTCCGTAGGTGTAAAAAGTTACGTACTATTAGTTTTGGGTTGGGTGACAAGTGGCGAATATATTTATGCCTGTATGTCTCGTGAAAGCACATTTTATATATACGTGTGATATACTTATGTACATCTAATATATAAAAATCTCGTGTCACGGTGTTAGTGGTCGAACTCCTCCTAAACGGCTTGACCGATCATTATGAAATTTTTTGTGCATATATGGTAGGTATGAGAATCGGATGTAAAGTATATTTCATTCCGTAAGGTGCAGGGGGCGTGGCACCTCCCATACAAACCGAATTTT
>NW_023458563.1:6692055-6693551 GCF_013731165.1 Rhagoletis pomonella | reverse complement strand
AAATTGAATTTGCTCTTGTTACCGTCAAATGACATGCTAAATAGTACAAAGGTACATTATTACCTGCTCCTGACATTATTTTGTGTTACTTACCGGAATTAGTGAAAGTGGATTTTGTGAAATTGGACCCTTCGGACATTGGGTTATAAATACTATGACAGAGAACACGCAGTATACGTCGCACGAATATGCGGATATTCACCTAATTTACGGTGAAGCTTGCTGTAATGCCAGAGCTGCTCAAAGACTCTATGCAGAGCGATACCTCAATCGTCGACATCCCGGTCGTGAAGTATTCGCCCGGACCCATAGAGAAATATATGAAGGTAAGTGATTTTTACACCTTTCTTGTTTGCTTGCTTGTTAACTATCATTTTTCACTTTTTTAAGTTCGCATACCTGGAAGGCGTACGGGCGAAACAGGACGTCCTGCAACGGTAGATGTTGAAGCTGTGTTAGAGGAAGTGGAACTAGGTCCATCGACTTCAGTGAGAATGATGGAAAGACGGACGGGAATACCAAAAACTACAGTTCACAAAGCTTTAAAAGACCATCGATTTCATCCCTACCACATTCAACGTGTTCAGGCTCTACAGGAAAGAGACTACCTGTCGAGGGTTAGATTTTGCCGTGAAGTGTTGCGAATGCATGCATCAGACCCCACCTTTTTTAATAAAATAATTTGGAGCGATGAATCATCATGCAAACGTGATGCTTATTTTAATTTACATAACCTTCACAGTTGGCAGATAGACAATCCACACGAAATGAGAGAAGATCGTTCGCAGTACCGGTACAAAATAAATTTATGGTGCGGTATTTTTAATTGTCAGATATTGGGACCTGTGGAACTGCCGCCAACGCTCAACTCTCACAGTTATTTAGAGTTCCTTCAAGAACGGCTTCCAACTCTTTTGGAAGATGTACCCTTAAACCTGCGGCGAAGACTATGGCTGCAAAATGACGGGTGCCCTGCTCACTACGGGCGTGAAGTAAGAGCTCATTTAGACGAAACTTATCCTCGCCGATGGATTGGCCGATATGGGCCAATCACGTAGCCCGCTCGATCGCCAGACCTGAGTCTATTAGATTTTTTCTACTGGGGCTGTCTTAAGGACAAAATTTATTCAAAAACAATTCAAAACGAAGAGCATTTGCGGGAACAAATAAATGGAGCTGCTGCTGAGATAGCCCAATTGAGTTTAAGATCTCTAAAAGCGTCTTTTCTTAAAAGGTGCCGAGCTTGTATTAGAGTAGAAGGTCGCCAATTTGAGCATATTTTATCAATAAATGAATAAATTTTTCTTCAAACAACTCATGTATACCTTATTTCACGTGAACCCATCCTTCACACAAAATATTGATAGATATAGCCCTTGTTATAGACTCTAGTCCGAATTCCGGTAAGTAACATTAAATAATGTCAGAAGCAAGTAATTATGTACCTTGGTACTATTTAGCATGTCATTTGACGGTAACAAGAGCAAATTCAATTT
>NW_023458563.1:6682980-6691955 GCF_013731165.1 Rhagoletis pomonella | reverse complement strand
AAAACTTAAAACGTAACCATTATTTTCCGAGCAAAAAATAAAACTTACAACGTAACCACTATTTTCCGAGCAAAAAATAAAACTTAAAACGTAAAGATTATTTTCCGAGCAAAAAATAAAACTCAGTTAATAACGATTAAAAGGTGATTTTTATAATAAAACTTATAACCGTTACGGTCCCTGCTTTATCTATTCACGTAGATGAGATGTGATGACGGTGATAAGATGTGACTTGATTTTACGTCATAAATAGGATGTCATGTCATGTGCTGTCATATCCTGTGATGTCATGTCATATGATGTCATACCATATGATGTCATATCATGTGATGCCACGTTATGTAATGAGATGTCATGTCATACGATGTCATATCGTGTGCTGTCAAGTCATGTGATGTCATATCATATGATGTCATGTCACGTGATATCGTGTGATGTGATATCATATTATGCGATGTAATATAATGTGATGTCTCATCATATCATGTGATATAATGTGATGTAATGTCATGTTATGTGATCGCATTCCATGTTCCGATTATTAAATCGGTAACCCTGTCGATAACTGTTGCAATAAAAATACCGATAACAATATCCATAAACATATAGAAAAATACAACGATTACAAAATCGATTTATTCATCGATATATAACAATCATCAGTATCAATTATTATACATACCGATAACAATATAAATGAATAAAAAGATAACAAAATCAATTATTTAATCGATTATTATACCGATAACAATATCCATTATTGTATCGATAACAATATCGATTATTATATTGGTTATTATATCGATTACAATAGCGGTTATTTAATCAATAACAGTATCGATAACAATATCGATTATTTTATCGATAGCAATATCGAGTTTTATATCGATAACAATATCGATCTACATCCTCATCCTTTTCTTCATATTTATCTTTATTTTTTCATATTCCTCTTCACCTTTACCTTAAAGTGTATAAATTTACTTTGATCTTCGTTTTTGCCTGTACCTCTAGGCATCTTTGTTTTTGTTTTTATTCTCAAACCGCCAAACCGCTGAGAACTACTTCCATGTGCATTATTCCCATTGAATTTTGCAATTTACTCCCAACCAACCAACTGCCGCTAAAGAAGTTTCACTTCATAAATTCAAGAAATGTTCTTACCCTTTCAGTTACCCTAATTCTTATGTGTCTGTCATTGTCTTCATTTTCGTCTTTATCTTCACTTTTGCCTTCTTTTTTTTTACTTGGTCGTTATCACTTATTTCTTCATCTTCAGATTAATCTTTATTTCAAAGCTTAATTTCAAATGTGTAGTGAAACAACAGGCGAAACATGTCAACTTGAACATATTGCAGCAACATGTATACACAATTCGAAAATGTTTAAACGACGGTTTTGGCCGTAATTTTCAATCAATCGTAAAACCATAAAAACTCTGCTCATCTACGGAAAAATGCCTTTCCAACGGTGTTCTTGGTTCGGTTCGGTAGAATCGCCAAACGAACGGAGACAAAATTTATGTTAGCGTATTAATTTCAATAATATGATGTGGCGCGTATGCTAGAGGCGATGCAACTTTTTGGCGTCTCGCCGTTTGTCTTGGTTTTTATACCCGAGCGCACTTGTGCACAAGGGTATTATAACTTTGTTCACATAACGGTTGTTTGTAACAGGCAAAACGAATCGAGATAGATATAGACAAATGTATACATAAATGATCAGAATGAAAAGAGAAATCGATTAAGCGGTGACTGTCTGTCCGTCCGTCCGTCCGTCCGTCCGTCCGTCCGTCCGTCCGTCTGTGCACACGATAACTCGAGTAAAAATTGAGATATCTTAACGAAACTTGGTACGTGAACTTCTTTTGGGCGTGGGACGGATGGTATTGAAAATGGGCGAAATCGGATAATAACCACGCCTACCTCCCATATAACGGTAATTATAAGAAATACGAAAACTGCGATATTTTAGTAACTACTGAAGATAATTCACTCAAAATTGACATTTGCAATGAGTTTTAGACGAAAAATAAGAATATTACAAAATTTAGGCAAATGGGCGTAGCCACGCCCACTTATGGTTACATGTGTATATCTTGGTAACCGCTACACCAATTTCTTCCAAACTTGGCACAGTTGTTGGTCCTGGTACAGCATACCAACTGGCCGAAAATTTCTAAAATCGGACAATAACCACGCCCACATCCCATATAACGGTAATTTGGAGAAATACAAAATCTTCGATAAATCAGTAAATATTGAAGCTAATTTATTCAAAATTGATGATTGCAACAATTCTTTACCAAGAAATACGTTTAGGACAAAATTTTGGAAAATGGGCGTAGCACCGCCCACTTGTGATCACATATATGTATCTCGCTAACCGTTCTAGCAATTTGTACTAAACTCGGTATGGTTATTGTGCTTGCCACATGAAAGCAAAGAGTTGAAAATTATTGAAATCGGACTAAAATTTAGGCCGCTAAAGATATGCTTGAAATTTCAATATTTCGAAATTTAAGGACGCTAATTTACTTAAAATGTATACACCCCGGCTTACCATGTAGCGGTAGCTTTCGGAAAGGTGGAAAACATATATTTAATACTTGCGCCGGGTATTTAATGTTCGGCTCCGCCCGAACTTAGACTTTCTTACTTGTTTTTTTTATTGTCATATCCATATGCCATTTTAAATTTTACTACTAGCTTTGTTTAAAATAATATAAATGGATATGTAGGTACATACGCAAGTATAATTTCACATAATCGCTCAAATTTACCAAAAGTTACTGCAAGCTTTATTGTAAATGTTTACACTCAAATATTAGTTATTGGAATTAAAATTTTATGAGAATCCAATTTTTATTCCCATTTTTAGAAAGCGCAGGTATGTATATGTTCATGCCACCAAAAATTATTTCATAAGTAGTTAATTTTAAACACAAATATGTATGTATGTACTGGCAATCAAAAGTGAGTGCATCCTGTTTTTTGTTTAATATTTGCAGTGTTTTTAAGTTAAAATTTTTTTGTTATTTTCGACGGGTTTTGCGGTTTTATGCATATAACAAGTGCAATTTGTAAAATATAGCGCTAATGTTTTTTTAAATTTGTTAGCAAACGGTCGTGCGCATTCTATTCTACAAGAAATGCGCTTTTATTTGGTAAAAAGTGCAAAAAGCCGTCGGCAATAAAAAATCAACCCGAATTTTTAGTAGCATAAAACTTGATCTTGTTCCACTAGAATTAAAAAACCGACCTATCTGCGAACTCAAAATTTTTCTAAGAACTCAGATTAAACAGGTAAAAATTTAAACGAGAATTCGTTGAATTTTTCTAAGTTCTGTATAAAGTTTAAAAGTTTGACTTGTATAGTTTTGATTAAAGCACGAACCATATTCTTATAAAAAAAAATAACAAAAAAAAATTCAATTGAAAAACATTGCAAATATTAAACAAAACACACCATGCACTCACTTTTGATTGCTAGTCTATGTATGTACATATGTGGGTAAGCTTTATGCAAAACTATCATTATTTTAAATTGTATTTGCATCTTCACAAAAGGAGAAGAATTTAAAAAATCTTACAAAAATTACTAATTAATGAAAATTATATGAAGATTTGCCATATTTTCGTTTATTTGCTCGCAACACGAAGAACATCACATTTCATGTTGCTCAACATTGTATTATGTTATCAACATTAAATTCAACAGAATTTCTGTCTATTAACAAGCGTTTCCACATTCCGAGTTGAACTTTTCTATCGCTGTTAATTTTTCGTCGCGTATCCCTGCATGTAAGCCACGGACTAGTGAATCAAATTTCTAGTTTCGTACTAGGTCTTTATCGCCGAAAAGGAACTAGTCCGATAGCAGCTAGATCCCCGCCAGTCCAAATTTGGCGAAAAGTGGTACTTTTAAAAACCGAATTTTTTCAGGTTTTTTCACTAAAAATCTATATCTAAAGTGAGGAATTTAGAACTGGTTCGGAAGTATAGAAAAAGAGATGCAGAACGAACTAGATCTTATTTGTCGAATTTAGTAATAGACCGGAACTATCGAAAAGGAGATGCAGCAGGGGGCTTGTTTACTTTACATAGATATGTGTTCGCCGTCTTTTTCGTTCAAATACGCTTCTATTCTACATTTCGCAGATGCTTTTTCATAGCTTGGTAATACAAAACCAAAATTTGTGTTAACATTTCAACATCTTGGGACCGTTTGGAATCTAACAGCGAGCACCTCTGCAAACTCAGCTTCAGCTAAAGGTATGTAAACGTACATTTCTTACAATCATTCAAACGAAATTAATTTAAAATTGAAAACACATTTCTTTCAAAGTAACTTAAAATCGCACACACGGAAGAACAAAAAAAAAAAGAAGAAAAATCATGATACTGTTTTCTTTTGTCTGTCGATTTTAGAACTGGTTCGGAACTATAAAATTTAGGACTAGTTCGGAACTATCGAAAAAGGGATGCAGCGGGGGGGCAGCCAGTTGTATGCATGCAAAAGAGATTTATCGCGAGCCAGTACTGGGTCTAGACGTACTAGAAGCGCACCAGTTCAGAACTAGAGATTTTGCCCAAAAGGAAATAGTTTCCACTTTCAGTTTGCACCTTCTCTATCTATCTATCTAAGTTCTCTGATGTGATACCGCGGAAGATCTGCAAAACAAAAATGTTGCTTTTGCCTCTGTACAGATACCCCAGTGATGGAAAAGTTGGCACAATAGTGCCATTTTTGGCACTTTCATTCACAAGGGCACTTTTGGCACAATCATAAATTACAGAAGTTTAGCCAGTATATAACAATCACATCGTCGTTTAAAGTACAAAACCGCCTATCAAGATAACGCAAAACCGCGTATGTGAGGTTGCATAAATTATTTTCTAGAGAGTAAAAACACTAATTTTTCAAAATGATTCTCTTTTTTATAATGTAATCGCATTTCTGGCTAGAGGACGAATGGATAAGGATTGATCCAAGAGCTTGCGTGAGTAAATAGTTACGCGGTTTTGCAGAATGACGATACACGGTTTTGTACTTTAAACGACGATATATTGCTCATATATTCGAAAAGTGAAAATAAAATCACTTAAAAATTAAAATAAGGGCGGTCGCTCGGAGTAGTTCGGCGCTTGGAAATAACTTCGACTGCACGTTATTTTGCAACTGACAACGCAATGTGTCGTCGGAGGGGTTCATTTTGCGCTTTACTAGTAGATGACATTGGCCATGATGACAATTTTGGTACTAAAAACTAAAAGAAAATATGGCTTACCTCGTAAGGTGCTTACCTATTTTCCCAGTGGGTAGTGCTGCCTTTGGTTTTTGTTTGTTTTTATGTTTGGTTTAATAATTCTAAATCAGAATAAAATAAATCACAATTATATAACTCGAAATCAGTGATACCATTTTCACCAATTTCGAATTTGCGTGACAACGTCGGGATCTCCGACGGAATTCATGATAGGCCTTATATGTATCTATATATAATCGTACAGACAATTTACTTTCAAACTAAGATTCTGGATCTAAAAATTTGCACAAACATTTCAGATTTAAGAATCATTCTATGTATATATTTGCACGGAAAGATTTTTAAAATTTTACATTGAGCAATTTTAAAGTGTAAAACTGAACCTCACACACGCCTTCTCATTTTCACCAATTTTAAGCAATTTCATTTCTTTATTTTCAATTTTGTATGGTTTTAAAATACTGGAAAACTTAAGAAAAAGCATGGTGGGCGAGCTAAGGGAATGGTTAAGTATTTTAAACTCTCGATAAATATACGTTTCAGAGAATCTGGTTGAAGGGTATTTTACAGGTATGTTTTAATACTTGTTTAAATTCTTGATTTTCAGTTTAGGGTTCTATGAATTTGTTTGTTGTTAAAAAGAAAATTTTTGATTAATAATAAACTTTCAACATATAAAAACTTAAAATTTAAACCAAATATATTTAGTTATTAAAATATCATATAAATGAAATATTGGCGATCCTGATTTTCGAGAAATATTTAACGACACAATAAATTTCTGAATTAATTAGTAAATACCAAAAAAATTAACAACTGAAAACGCTTTCAAAACCAAAGGCTGCAAAACTAAATTGAACCTAGAGTCCAACCGAAACATTTCTGCAAATTAACCAACGTTGGACAAACAAACTGCAGATTTGAAAAAAGCCTATTTTCTATTTTCAATTATATCGAGTCTATAAACTGGTAAATCCAACAACTTTGTTTCTTTAACCACCACCACCAACGGCAGCAAATATCTTGTCTGTGACGTACATTTATCGCTGTAACAGCAGGAAAACCCCGCAAAAACAATATAGTGTCGATTCAGCATAATGTTGGCGGTTATTTTAAAATAATTTACGACTGATGTAACAATCAAATAGTCAAGAAACAAATCCACAACAATTTACTTTAGTTTTCAGGATCTATGTATCTTTAGATTGGTGAGCTGCATTGTTGATATTTTTGGAACTAACACAACTTTTACTGCTGTTTTTATACCCGAGCGCACTTGTGCACAAGGGTATTATAACTTTCTTCACATAACGGTTGTTTGTAACAGGCAAAACGAATCGAGATAGATATAGACAAATGTATACATAAATGATCAGGATGAAAAGAGAAATCGATTAAGCGCTGGCTGTCTGTCCGTCCATCCGTCCGTCCGTCCGTCCCTCCGTCCGTCTGTGCACACGATAACTCGAGTAACAATTGAGATATCTTAACGAAACTTGGTGGGTGCACTTCTTTCGGGCGTAGGACGTATGGTATTGAAAATGGGCAAAATCGGACAATAACCACGCCTACCTCCCATATAACGGTAATTTTCAGAAATACGAAAACTGCGATATTTTAGTAACTACTGAAGATTTTGCACTCAAAATTGATATTTACAATAAGTTTTAGACGAGAAATAAGAATATTATAAATTTTTGGAAAATGGGCGTAGCCGCGCCCACTTATGGATACATGTGTATATCTTGGTAACCGCTGCACCACTATCTTCCAAATTTGGCACAGTTGTTGACCTGGGTACAACATACGAAATGACCGAAAATTTTTAAAATCGGACAATAACCACGCCCACATCCTATATAACGGTAATTTAGAGAAATACGAAATCTTCGATAAATCAGTAAATATTAAAGCTAATTTATTCAAAATTGATGCTTGCAACAATTCTTTACCAAGAAATACGCTTAAGACATAATTTTGAAAAATGGGCGTGGCACCGCCCACTTATGATCACATATATGTATCTCGGTAACCGTTCTACCAATTTGTACCAAACTCGGTGTGGTTATTGTGCTTGCCACATAGAAGCAAAACGTTGAAAATTATTGAAATCGAACTAAAATTACGGCCGCTTTTCATATAACAGTAAATTTCAGAAATGCTTGAAACTTCAATATTTCTAAATTTAAGGACGCTAATTTACTCAAAATGGATACACCCCGGTTTACCATGTAGCGGTAGCTTTCGGAAAGGTGAAAAACGTATATTTAATACTTGCGCCGGGTATTTAATGTTCGGCTCCGCCCGAACTTAGACTTTCTTACTTGTTTTTTATTGAAATTGTGACGTATTTTATCATAATACGTTCATTTGTATTAGCTTAATTTAATAATTTGTTGATATTAAACAAAACTGTTTCAATACAAGTTCGTATCTTAAGTCTTTCGTTCACTTAATATGAAATGAATAATCATAAGGATTAGTTTATTAATTCAATAAATATCTAAATTATATTCATTTTTGAATATCAAATACATACAAAAAGTCGTCAAATAGACTTTATTAATTTATTTTAAAAAATATTAACAAATATATTTAAATTGAAAGAACAAAATTTATAATTAATTAGAGATTTATCAATCAACCTTTTTAAATATAATTAAATTTTAAAACCAAAATTTTTAAAAGAAATTTAGAATTAACGTTAACTGATAATAATAATTTTATATTAATTTAATTAATTGTTATTAACATTTATTTAAACTTTTAATCATTTTTCTTGTTTGTTTATAAATATGTACATAAATATTATGTGTGTTAATTGAAATTATTATTACTTATATTTATTTTGTACAGTTCTTCAGTTTATTTCAAAGTGCAAGGATCACCAATATGAACACGCAATTTTACAGCAACAACAGAAAATGAACATGAAAATCCAATACACCCATCAAACATAAACATTTCACAAAGTATACGTTCTAATAACTTTCCGAATGAAAATAACTTAAGTGCGAATTTATCAAAATCTGTTAAATTGCCTCATTTTTGGAAAGATTGTCCTGAAGTATGGATCTCCTTGTGGAAGGACAATTCGAAATTAACAATATACATCATGATAATATCAAATTTCAAAATATTCTAGTTTTTTTTCAAAAATAATCAATTTCTAAAATTATTGATGTTATTAATCCGCCTCCTTTGATTAACAAATATGAAACAAGAAAGATTTATGTGAAAGATTTTCTCTTAGCGAAGAGAAGAGATTAGAACAATTATTTTCAAATACTGAACTAGGTGGTCGTTCACCATCAGAACTTTATAGACATATGAAATCTTTTAGCAGGTTCCAAATAAGTTGTCAGTAAAGAATGTTTATTTAAATTATGGAGTAGAAAGTTACCACAACAAATACAAATTCATATAACTTCTTGTAATGATCAAAGTACTGAAGAAATTATTTCTCTTGCAGATAAATTATTTGATTTGATAAATAAACCCCAATCGTCTAAATCTTTTAATGTCGCTAGTGTAGAAAATAATAATAATAATATTCTTGAACAATGCATTAGAAATTTAACTAGTTAACAACAGCCATTTACCAAAATCTTAGCAAAATTACAGAAGATATTAATGAATTACAAATTAGATCAAGATCTAGATAGAGATAGAGATAGAGATAGAGATAGAGATAGAGATAGAGATA
>NW_023458563.1:6682029-6682970 GCF_013731165.1 Rhagoletis pomonella | reverse complement strand
AGATAGAGATAGAGATAGAGATAGAGATAGAGATAGAGATAGAGATACACGATTGAGAGAAATAGAGATTGCGCCAATGGCGGTACCGCTAATCCGCTCTTTGTGATTTTGACAGAATCAGCTGTGTGCGTGACGTCATCTTGGTGCAATTGTTGATTGTGAGCATATGAAAAAACCAAATAACAATTTTAATATTTGTGCGTTAATATTTCTGCGTTGTTTTAAACAATTATTGAGACATTACAAAGCAAATGAAGTGTGCCGTGGAAAAGTGTAATAGTGAAAACAAAAGGAAAGCGTGCGATATAAGTTTTTTTTCGTTTCCTACGGACGCAAATCTGGCGAAAAAGTGGAAGCCGTTCTGCCGGCGAGGAGATGCAGTAAACACCAAATCGAGCTATGTGTGCATGAAGCACTTTACTATTGAAGATATTGAAAATAATACACAGTTCCAAATAGGTAACATATTAGGGCTATTCGCGATCCGGTGCAAATGGTCTAGCATCATTGCATTGCAAATTTGTATTGCATTCATAAACAAAACTAAAGCTGATGCACAAAAATTGTTTTGCAAAAGCTTTACCATGACAGTTTAATAAAGGTCGCTCACAATCCATGGCATATTTCTGCAATTGCATAAATTTGTCAGCTCTTATGCACCGAATCGCGAATAGCCCTCTTGTGTATTTTCATACTGATTGCATTGCATGGTACAAAAGTCAATAAATAAAAGCTGTGGAGTCCACAGCTGTGGAGTTTATGGTGGTTGGCTACCGTACACAAATATAAATATGCACTCTGCATGGCTTTTTACAATGGCGAGTCAAAAAATTCACTTTGCTGCACACCATCCTTTTGGTCTACATGAAATTGCAAACACTTTTAATACATCCGTTTTTTCATGTGCTAAAAATCGTACTTACCTAAAGGGCTACATGTCC
>NW_023458563.1:6665334-6681929 GCF_013731165.1 Rhagoletis pomonella | reverse complement strand
AGTTCGACCACTAACACCGTGACACGAGATTTTTATATATTAGATTTTTTTGTATAGGGATACCCTAATCACCAAGTTGCAGTGCTCTGTCGTGATCTCTGCCAGAGGTATGCAGTTTGAAAAATTAGGTTTGTATGGGAGATGGCAAGGGGCTTTTTTCCAATAGCCCCAATTTTTCTTCATGACTATGTGATTGATTTCATTTACATACCTCCATACCATGTTCGAGTACTCTACCATGAACACTTTCAGAGGTATGCAGTATAAAAAATTAGGTTTGTATGGGAAGTGCCACGCCTCCTTTTCCAATAACCACAATTTTTCTCCATGAGCATGCGATTGGTTTCATATATATCCATACCATGTTCGAGTACTCTACCATCAACACTTCCAGAGATATGCAGTATGAAAAATTCGGTTTGTATGGAAGGTGCCACGCCCTCTATTCCAATAACTACAACTTTTCTCCTTGAGTATGCGATTGGTTTGATATATCTCCATACGAAGTTAGAGTACTCTACCATGAACACTTCCAGAGATGTGCGGTATGAAAAATTCGGTTTGTATGGGAGGTGCCACGCCCCCTTTTCAAATAACCACAATTGTTCTCCATGAGTATGCGATTGGTTTTATATATCTCCATAACAAGTTAGAGTACTCTACCATGAACACTTCCAGAGATATGCAGTATGATAAATCAGGTTTGTATGGAAGGTGCCACGCCCCCTTTTCCAATAACCACAATTTTTTCTCCATGAGTATGCCATTGGTTTGATATATCTCCATACCAAGTTAGAGTACTCTACCATGAACACTTTCAGAGATATGCAGTATAAAAAATCGGTTTGTATGGGAGGCGCCACGCCCCCTTTTCCAATAACCACAATTTTTCTCCATGAGTATGCGATTGGTTCGATATATCTGCATGCCAAGTTAGAGTACTCTACCATGAAATCTTCCAAAGATATGCAGTATGAAAAATTCGGTTTCTATGGGAGGTGCCAAGCCGCCTTTTTCAATAACCACAATTTTTCTCCATGAGTATGCCATTGGTTTGATATATCCGCATACCTAGTTAGAGTTCTCTACCATGAACACTTCCAGAGATATGCGGTATGAAAAATTCGGTTTGTATGGGAGGTGCCACGCCCCCTTTTCCAATAACCACAATTGTTCTCCATGAGTATGCGATTAGTTTGATATATCTCCATACCAAGTTAGAGTACTCTACCATGAATACTTCCAGAGATATGCGGTATGAAAAATTCGATTCTATTGGAGTTGCCACGCCCCCTTTTCCAATAACCACAATTTTTCTCCATGTGTATGCGATTGGTTTGATACATATGCATGCCAAGTTAGAGTACTCTACCATGAACACTTCCAGAGATATGCAGTATGAAAAAATCGGTTTGTATGGGAGGTGCCAGGCCCCCTTTTCCAATGACAACAATTTTTCTCCATGAGTATGCGATTGGTTTGATATATCTCTATTCCAAGTTAGAGTACTCTACCATGAACACGTCCAGATATATGCAGTATGAAATAATCGGTTTGTATGGGAGGTGCCACGCCCCCTTTTCCAATAACCACAATTTTTCTCTATGAGTATGCGATTGCTTTGATATATCTCCATACCAAGTTAGAGTACTCTACCATGAACACTTCCAGAGATATGAAGTACGAAATATTCGGTTTGTATGGGAAGTGCCACGCCCCCTGCACCTAGCGGTATGAAATGTACTTTACATCCTATTCTCATACCTATAAAATATACACAAAAAATTTCATAAAGATCGGTCCAGCCGTCTCGGAGGAGTTCGACCACTAACACCGTGACACGAGATTTTTATATATTAGAATTAATAATGTATAACGTTACCAATCTAATAAAGTCCACGTTCTCCTCGTTCATTTGATCGGCTCATAACTCTGCAGGTAGCGGATGCACTCCATATAAAGGAGTCACGACGTGCTCCGGGATAAGGCGCATTGACATTCAAAATTTTCAAAGTTGGATCACATATCTGCCAAAAAAAAAAGCCACATAAGGCAAGTACGAGGGGGAAAATAAATTTTGATTGCCTACCATTTGTACCTTAATGGAGTGATAGCCGTGATGATTCACATAAGATTCCTCATGCTCGTACGGTCCTCGTATGGCAGCATGAGTTCAATCTATTGCCCCTATTGCCCCTGGCAAAGAATGCCGAGAAACATTCCATTGTTCTATAGCATCCCGCCGTTCTGTTACCGTCATTGGAAAGCGTGCATACTGCCGGAACATTATTTTATTTATGGCATTTGTCACTTTGCGAATACTTCTTGAAATTGAAGGCTGACTCATCGATATTCCCCACTGCTCCCCCACTGGCAGCTGGTAGCATAAAATCGTAGAGCAGCTAATACCTAAACAATGGTATTTATGGTATTTTTTAATTATTGAATTTATGTATGTATATATATTAGGGTGGGTCAAAAAAATACGTTTTTTTTTGGATCCGACACACTAAAACTAGTTCCTGGGTACCTCTAGAAAGTACTTACCAAATCTGAGCTCTTAATATTAACGAGAAGATTATGCTCATAATAGTTTTCCATTTTCAAATAAGTCTCATATAAAAATGGTCATATCTTATCACCGATAGATCGCTAAAGCAGTTGCATCATCAATATTTATAGGAATTCATTAATCTAACCATTTAAAAGATATTCAAGGTCAAAGATTGAAGTATTTTAAGGAAAATAACTTTTTGTTTTGAATTTCGTAACTTACTCAAAAATAATTATTGTCAAACGAGTTTCAATAATTTGTATAGAAAATTAAACGCTCTAAGTCTCATGTGGTTAATCGATAACTCTAACCATTAAGAAGATATTCGTAGTCGAATCCCAATGCCTACTGATTTTAATAGTTTGTCAATAAATATTTTCAATTTATCCATTCAATTTATGAATTTTGACAATATTCATGAGAATTCCAGTTTATTTCGATAGAATGACAGTTTGCGAGTTATGTCTTATCTTTTCTTTGAGAAAATATGTGTTTCTTTCGCATCAATTTTTTAACGAAATTTTGGTTTTATAAATTTTATCACAATCTAGGATCGTAATTTAATATTTTTCAACGGGTTTATTCAAAATGTCATTCAAATTTCTTTCTTCCACAAAATGTATAATGTAATATATTTTGTTTTTGTTATTATATGACCTTATAACAATATATTCAAACATTTTTATTGAGCTCGAGGCCGTTTTTTAATGAAAATTTATTGTGGAAAAGCAACAATAATTTGAAAAAATGGTAGAAGTGATAGCTATTTCGGAAGTCACCACATTTCCTGATCAGACATCTTTCAGTAGGATTCGAACCGGCGATCCCACTGACTCAGCCAGTTGCCTACGCACTGCGGTCGGTTCGCATTGTTAATTCTTGTTGCTTATTTCCATTATTTCACTTGTTAAGCCAACTACAATCAAGAGCAGCTATTCCTCTGCAATTCACTTGATCATGTTGTTGTTGGTTTTGTTGGTTTTTGTTAGTTTTTGTTAATATTTCTATTATAAGAATGTTCAAATTATTCTTGCTTTTCCACAATAAATTTTCATTAAAAAACGGCCTCGAGCTCAATAAAAATTGTTGAATATATTGTTATAAAGCCATAAAATAACAAAAACAAATAACTTAAGGACGAGCACACCTAAAAAGTTAAACATTGTAATAATAGAAATATTAACAACCAACCAACAAAACCAACAACCACATTATCAAGTGAATTACACCGGAATAGCTGCGCTTGATTGTAGTTGGCTTAACAAGTGAAGTAGTGGAAATAAGCAACAGGAATTAACAAGGCGAACTTAGCAGAGTGCGTAGGCAACTGGCTGAGTCAGTGGTATCGTCGGTTCGAATCCTACTGAAAGAAGTCTGATGAGGAAATGTGGTGATTTCCGAAATAGCTATCACTTCTATCATTTTTTCAAATTATTGTTGCTTTTCCACAATAAATTTTCATTAAAAAACGGCCTCGAGCTCAATAACAATTCTTGAATATAAAAACAAATAAACTAAAAAGTTCTACAAACAAATTTATATATATAGAAAGCTTGCTACGTCATATATATGAGCGCCTGGTATTGGGAAATAAAAATATGGCTTTGTAAAAACAATTTACCTCGTTACATAAAATTGACCGCAAGTTTCCTTCAAAAACATGCAGTTGGTTTTAAAAAGAATTGACTGAATATTTAAAGCTGGCACGTACTGTTTTTCATAGGTAGTGCTTTACCAAATTGTAGCAGTGGTAGAAAAGCAGAAGCAAGGCGACTATTTTCTCCTATAAAGATTTTCTTCTAGTGTTAATACATATTTTTACTGTGTAGTACTGAATGATCCAAAGTGTTTACATTCAACCAAAATTTACAATCATGATGATTGCGAATGCTTTTTTTACATTCACATTCTATAATGGAACTCTACCATTCAATAACACATTAAGTTTGTTTTTGTTTCAAAATAATTTAAGCCAATCAGGAATGAGGTTTTCTTTTATACAACCAAACAATCAACATTTTAAAAATAATGCCGAGTGAATGCAGATCCTACTGATTCAATCATTTTACAGCTCTGGTACATACATACGAGCACCAATTAATTTCATTTAAAGGAATGGCGTGTCGTCCATTTTCGCTGTAGCGTATGTAGTGTATATTTTTAAGCGCAATATTTAACTTCTTCTGGCGAGGCGACATCTACATCTAGAGTCTTCTAATTGTATGTCTTTGATATGATACCTACCGACGAGGTTGATGTCTAGACTTTCGTATAGGAAGTTTGATTATAATCTATAATTATAGCAAAGGTGTCTGGACATACAACATTACAAATTGACAAAACCGTTGTAAAATGGTTCGGTTCATGGTTCGGTCCGACGCCCGAAAAAAAGCGAAGGTTAGGTTCAAAAACCAGTTTGCAGCCTTGCTCAGGAGTAACCAAGGCTGCAAATGCGAACTATCGTCATTTTGGGAACATTGTCTACGAAAACTAAATCATTTTCCTAAAGTATTACTAATTGAATTAATTTCTTATAGGCCCAGATCTGAAATTTCATTTCGAAATTGATTAAAGACACGTCGTGCAGAATGTGGTATTAGAATACCATCAATTAATTAAATAATTAAATTCCAAGAAACACACAGTAGATTAAAATCCCCCAACACGATAACGGAGTCAGAGGACTTGACCATAGCAAATATACCGCATTCGAGGGCAAAAGAATTCAATGCCTTCAGTATCAGTAAGCAGCACTCCTTCAGAAGAAAATTATTTTTGAATTGCGATAAGAACACCTCCACCATTTTTATTTAAATGGTCTTTTCTATATAAATCAAAATTATTATACAAAGTTTCAGAATTTACCACATTTAGCTTAAGCCAAGTTTCAGTAAACACCATCATTTTGCGATCAAGTTCAAATGATTTTAGGTATATCCCATTTAATATTTTAGATTCTGGTAATAAATATAGAAGCTACAATTACCTATCAGTTTTTTGATAAATGTGAAGGATCAGAAATTCGAACATTTTCCTTCTACGAGGTCTAGAATCAAACTCGCGATCGAACGCACCGATCGGCCAAAATTAAGTACTCAATAATTTATCGAACCACTTAACAGAAGTATCAATTTAAAAAGACGAAATGTTTTTCATGCGACAGCTTGCATTTTCTGAAGTTTAGATCATTTGGTTTTAGTCTGGATGTTATATAACATCTCACACTTTCCTCTTAATTATCTTTTAAAAACCTAGATATGAAGAATCATTTTTTAGGAGGAGTAACAGTCCACTCTTTGGGGCAGTTATTAGCACAAGTAGATTGGCTTGTTGAAGCAGCCTCCGATGAATCTATAGAGCTTATAGCTTTTGCCCTAGTTATACAAGCCTTTGATGCTACAACTAGTTCATTGCTTGCACCCGGGGTAAAAGGATTCGGCAGTGAATCAATATCAATAGGCACGGGTTTTAATACAATATTATCACCACCATGCCAAGTATTTTCATACTTTTTAAATTTTTCAGTAAGGAGCTTTTACATGAGTTAGCTCATCGCAGAGCCAACACGATAAAAAAATTCACTTCTTCGCTTTTATATATTCGTATATTACATTTTTCTAAAGAAAACGACATTTTGGAAAGCTTCTTTTAACTTATGTAGGTTGGAACAAAAATAATAGTAGGAGAGCCAGTGGCATTTTTTCGCGGTCATTTAGTTAAGGCCTATTTTTTGCCAGCGCGTTACGGGGGGTATGTTGAGTTGGCATCCGTGATATTAGACCCTGGGGAGGCAGAACGCCCTTAACTTGTAAAAATCATCGACCAAAAATATGATTTAGTTAAGGCTGCAATTTTACCCATCGAGGCTCTGATAGTCCACACTTATCAGGTTACATTGGCAGAACGATAAGCCGGTAGTAAAAGGGTGGCAGAACGCCCCAAAAGTGTGATGAGTGCAATGAAGTTTTTATTATTTAGTTAAGTCTGAAATTTTCATATGTTATTCTTTAAACGATTTCAAGTCTAAAATTAAATTGGCAGATCGAAATTCCGAAATTAACTACCTGGCAGAACGATGTAAATGTCCTTTTCGGGGGCTTTTTTTTCGCAAATATTTTATAAAAATTTATGTAGTTCATACTACCTCATAAACACGAAAATTAAATGTCTAAACTTTGCGCAAAACTCAGAAAAATTAAATTAATTTTCTTGAAAATTTACAATTTTCTAATCAGATTTCGTAGTAAAATTTTGATTATGCAGTTTTGTAGCTTAATAAATTTTATTATAACTAAGTACAAGTTTGAAGGTGCTAAAAAACTCCGTTGATTCTATAAAGTTTTGTTATTGCGAGGTGTAGATACATTTAAGGAATAGTATTTTATTTTTTATTTTTTCCAACAATATTCAGCAATACAAACATATAAAAAATCTGAATGCAAACAATCAATTAATAAATATTAATATTAAAGTGTATTAGAAATGACTAGCATTAGCCCAGTAAATGTCGAAATTTGAAAATTTGTTGAGTAGTGTAATCTATACATCTTCTTCGGCTTCGACCCGATAGGAATCTTCTGCATCATCCTCTGCTGAATCTAAATCACTAGATGCTCATGAATCCGTGTCTACAAAATTCAAACAAATTGATTAAAAAATTTATTATTTTTATTTTCAAATTTTCTGTTAAATCTGCATACCTGATTCTCTGTCCCTTTCCTGATCCTCGGTGTTTTCAAGTACATCTGCGACTAATTCTGGTGACTGATCCCCATTAAACCAGACAAATTCATACCTTTTATTATTAAGAGACCAGCCATACTGCTCTGGTGATTTGTTAGTTGGCTGCTGTAAGTGTGCGTTCAGCCATATACTGGTAATGTATGAGCTTCGCAATAACTGCTGTTGAACTTCTGCTGAGCATGGTGGCAAGCCTGATGCGTCACAATAGCAAATATTTTTTCTAAACATGTCTTGAGTGTCTTTTGCTTTATAATCTTCATTGAAAAGTTCCAAGCGAGCTTCATTAACCGTATCGGAATTTTTTAAACCATACATCCGGCAAACACATTGTTCCAAAACTTGAAGTATCAACATTATCCTTGCCTAGGTTTTCAAATGCTTTTTGATACGTGTCGAACGCCTTCAATATTTTAAATGGTTTATTTTTGAAGTGAAACTTCTTTAGCGGCGGTTGGTTGGTTGGGAGTAAATTGGAAAATTCAACGGAAATGATGCAAGGGAAGTGGTGCAACGGAAATGGTGCAACGGAAATGGTGCAACGGAAATGGTGCAACGGAAATGGTTGGGGCTGAAACAAGTGTGTTTGTGTGTATGCATATACAACTAATAAAAGGTTAAAGAATAACACTTAGAAAAAGACCAATACAATAATGAAAGTAAAGGTGAGTACGTATATACATAGATAAAGAAAAGAATAAAGACAAAGGTAAAAATAGAAACAAAAACAAAGATGCGTTAAGATAAAGGCAAAAATGAAGACCAAGATAAATTTAAACACTTTATTTATATATATAAGGGCAAAGGTGAAGGGAAATATGCAGATGAAGAAAATGATAACCATTAAAGTAAAGACAAAGAGCAGGATGAAGATACCGATAAAAGTAAAGATGAAGATAGGGGAAGAAGATTAAAATAAAGTTAATTAAAGAAGAAAGGATATAGAGAGAGACACAGAGACTCAAACTGGCAACTATTTTGGAAATTTAGAGATTTTCGGGATTCTCGAGACTTGTCGATGAAATAATCAAAATGTCGATATCGGTTTTGTTATCGATATATAAAGATTTTGTTACCAATTTTGTAATCGATATCTATCGATTTTGCTACTGTTATTTATCGATTTTGTTATCGATATTTATCGATTTTGTTGTCGACATATATCGATTTTGCTATCGATATTTATCGAGTTTCTTAACGATATTTATCGATTTTGTTCTCCGATATTAATCGATTTTGTTGTAGATATTTATCGACTTTTTTATCGGTATTTATCGATTTTAATATCGATATTTATCGATTTTGTTATCGATATCTATCGACTTTTTTATCGATGTTTATCGATTTTGTTATCAATACTTATCGGTTTTGTTATCGATATTTATCGATTTTGTTATCGATAATTGTCGATTTCGTTGTCGATATTTATCGATTTTGTTATCGATTAATTATCGATATTTTTATAAATTTTGTTATCAATATTTTTACCGATTTTCTAATCAATATTGCTACCAACATTATAACCGATATTGCTATATTTTGTTTGATGTAACTATCGATTTTGTTATCGATAGAGTGTATAGATAAAAATGAAGATAAAGGAAAACAGAATAAGATAAATGTAATTAGAACGAACAGTAGTAGAGGTAGGGATCTACATAGGTAGAAAAAAGACAAAAAATATAACCTTAAGCAAAAGCAGATGAATGTATGTATGTACATATTTATGTATATTGGTTATGAGAAAATAGAGATTCGTATCATAAGTTTCATTTCTCCAGTGTGGCCCAGGCGCACTTACTTTTTTTCCTTTACGGAAAAATGAAGGGTTGTAATCACATGCCGTAAGTGCGTGAAAACCAGGCAGAGCTCTTGACAATGACGTTCCCAATTTTGCGTATAATTTTGTGACATCCAGGTACCGTTGGGCATTGTCAACACCGATCTCCATCCATATTTTATGTGAGTGATTTAGATGCACCATATTACCCAAAAGAATCACTAAGACATCTATATCTGAACATCGAATTAGTATATTACAAGGTTCATCAATTTTTGAAGCATGAAAAATAATTTTTGTGTCTGCCTCTTCGTGAGCTTGACATGAGAGATGATAATTCGGGGAGCGTATTACTTTACCATTTTCCGTTTTAAAGCTGTAACAAAAATCAAAATTGATGTTCACAGTTTTTTCTCCTATGAACTGAGCAAACTCAGCGCTAGCACAATGAGTTAAAAGAAATTGAACGAGGGCCTTTTCAAAATTATAATTTTTTTAGCTCCTTCATAAAATCGGTGGTCCTGATATAGTAGGTAGGCCTACTACGCACCTTGCTAAATTAATAAAAAAAAATTAACAAAGTTTCATCAACCCTGCACACTTCTAATTATTATTTTTTTCTATGGGTATGCAGTTTTATAACCAAATCATTAAATGGTTGTTTCAATTAATAAGATACTAAATAATACACATCAGATATTTAATATTTTTATTAGAAAAATTCATAACCAAATAAATTTAACCGCAAACCATACGAAATCAAGGCGCGCGAAAAGGACATTTACATCGTTCTGCCAGGTAGCTAATTCCGGAATTTCGACCTCCCAATTTAATTTTAGACTTGAAATCGTTTAAAGAATAACATACGAAAATTTCAGACTTAACTAAATAATAAAAATTTCATTGCTCTCATCACACGTTTGTATTTGGGGCCTTCTGCCACCCTTTTACTACCGGCTGATCGTTCTGCCAATGTAACCTGATAATTGTGGACTATCAGAGCCTCGATGGGTTAAATTGCAGCCTTAACTAAATCATATTTTTGGTCGACGATTTTTACAAGTTAAGGGCGTTCTGCCTCCCAGTGCTACCCTCCCCAGGGTCTAATATCACGGATGACAACTCAACATACCTCCCGTAACGCGCTGGCAAAAAATAGGCCTTAACTAAATGATCGCGAAAAAATGTCACTGGCTCTTAGACTATTATGTTTATATTCATTTGCCTAAAATTTCAGTTGTTTAACTTTTATTTCTGTACGCCTAATCAGTCCACCAGGCACAATCAAGAGTGTAAGTTGTGTTTAATGTATGTTTGTAATAATTTAAAGTTAATAATAAGTTATCGTGTTTGTATATTTACATTCCTGAAGATGACCTCAGATTGAGGTCGAAATATCGACAGTTAAAAATATCAATAGAACGGAGTTTTGCGTTTTATTTAATTGCTGGGCCTCGAACTTGTTAAAAATGATTCATTTCTTTAAAATCTATAATGTACAGACATCGGCCTGTTTCAATTTTATTATATGTATAGAAGATATACATACATATATTCCGTATTTCCACTTGGCTTTAAAAACTAAAAATTTAAAAATATATTTTTGGGTACTGAAAAATAATTGTGCCTTAAGTTAATAAAAGTAGTCATTAAATTTATTTTACACACACAAAACGCGGCATTAGTTTTGAGCGACAGCTTAAGGCTTCGTCTTCTCAGTAAGTCCAATGTGATTTATTTTAATTATAGGTCCATTCCTTTGCAACCGAGCTACAAAAGAACACTCGCTTAAATAACGAAATACACGCAAAACAACAACATAAACTTGGCTATTTATCCGAGTTCAGCCAGGTCGGTTAAAAAATACGCGACCTGAAGAGTAGTGTTAAGTAAAAAAACGGCTCTATTGTGAATTGTTTCTGGGAAAGTGGAGAGGGAAATTTTTGTTTTCGTATATACATGATTTATATTTTAAATATATATATATATATATTACGCAAATACTTCGCATAATTACTAGTTTCTATTGTCTTTTGTGTCTAAATCCCGTTGAACTAATCACATGTTTCTTGCCACTACCAGCAAGGTTGCTTAACTAGCTAAAAGGAAATTTTACCCGAGTTGAGCATGCTTTTGTCGCTCGCTTACAAAAACATGCAGCTTATGTCCATGGTGAGATACGAAATAAGATTTATAAAATTAATGCCGAATTTCCTTTTGGCATGGAAACTAAACAGTGATTAGTTGCTACAAAATTACAAAAGCGATAATCCTTGAGTAGAAAAATAAAGTTTTATAAAATTTTTGAAAATTGGCCTGGCATCGCTTAGGATAAACCGTGTATATCTCAGTAAACGACTTAAGCATCTCTTAGTAAGGCATTAGTTACACTATTCCCGATTTAGTTGCTCATTACGTTTAAAAGATACGTGTGATCTGCTAGGTTAAGTCTTAAGCTAGTAGACCATTGCTATATCTTCGGTTCCCGATAAGATATTAGAGTTCTGAAAACGGCATATTTAGTTGCTTATTTGTTGCTCATTAGTTACGCTATTCCCGATTTAGTTGCTTATTACGTTTAAAAGATACGTGTGATCTGTTAGCTTAAGTCTTAAGCTAGCAGACCACTGCTATATCTTCGGTTCCCGATAAGATATCAGAGTTCTCCAAACAGCATATTTAGTTGCTTATTAGTTGCTCATTAGTTACACTATTCCCGATTTTGTAGCTCATTACGTTTAAAAGATACGTGTGATCTGCTAGGTTTAGTCTTAAGCTAGCAAAACATTGCTATATCTTCGGTACCCGATAAGATATCAGAGTTCGGCAAACGGCATATTTAGTTGCTTATTAGTTGCTCATTAGTTACACTATTCCCGATCTAGTTGCTCATTACGTTTATAAGATACGTGTGATCTGCTAGGTTCTGCAAATGGCATATTTAGTTGCTCATTAGTTACACTATTCGAATTTCTATTTCATTACTCTCAAAACATCCGCCGACTAAATATAAAAATATCATTCGAGAACTCAATGAATTACTGCTTTGAAGAGAAAATTACCTCACTCGAGAGAAGTTGTTTTGTCAAAAGTCCGCAGAAATAATCTGAGCCTGGAGAATAAGAGAGTAAAAACTCATAGCGCCTGATGCTTTTGAAAGGCGGATGTTGTGAGAGTAATGAAATAGAAATTCAAATAAACGATTTGTTCGCTCATTAGGAGATTCACGAATGCTCGCTCGTTTGTTTTTCAGCAGAAATGAAATAAACAAAACGAAATATTTTGAGTCACCGCTAAAACACAATGCCGGCGAACGGCGAATTTTTCGCCCCGAATTTTCGCTGTAAAAATTAAAACACACTATCGTATATGAGAACGCGCACAACCAAAGCAAACGACGACAAGTGTTGAATTCCCACGACAGCCGGTTCTACGTACCGGAATGAGTCGGGTTTTACCCGACCAAGGTCTGTTGTTTCGGCGATCTAACCCCGTTTAGGTCGGCGAAATCCATCAAACGTTGCTCGATCCTAGGGCTACACCTTCTCCGCACCCTTCTGCTCAGGGCTGGCATAGAGTCAGACCCAGGGCTAGAAATCTACACCTGCTGCGTATGCCAGAGACGTCTGCATACAAACTCCACCTCGGTCAGGTGCAATGCCTGTGACGGGTGGAGTCACCTCCGTAACTGCTCGGGCCTACGTACGCATCGACTTGGTCTATTCGTGGCCTCATGCTGTGCGAACCGGACCGGGCTGCACACAATCAACACACCCACACCCCAACACAACACAACAATAGACATACAAACAAATACAATAGCACCCACACACCGCCGCCGGCAACTCCTAGTCCCTCCGACAATCTGCTCTGTTTGTCAGTCCAGAATATACCGTAACGTGACATCAGTCAAGTGCAACTCTTGCCTCGGCTGGTGCCACTTTTGGGCGTGCTCAGGACTTCGCAACACACGAGATTGGACGAGTGACTATGTGGGCCCCTGCTTTGCTGCCCCGTCGCATCCTTCCCCCGCGATGCCGCCAACCACCACCACAAGGCAGCACCCCCTTTTGCAGCACGTACAGCAGGGGGCCGGCAGGCAACACAACTCTTTAACACCACACATCAAAATCGGTCTCCCAAGGCACACAAAGGTGCTACAATTTAACTGTAACGGACTCCAGAGCAAGACCGAGGAGATAACTGTCTTCATGGGAAGGCATGGAATATTAATAGCTGCGGACCAAGAGACGAAGTTGCACGGCAATTCAACCCTGTTAAATTGCGCCGGATACAACGTGCACTGTCGAGATCGCGAGCGAGATAATGGTGGAGGTTTAGCGTTCATCACGCACCACACCGTGCAGTATCGTCTCATTGAAGCAGACATCGACCGCAGGGATACCATCCTAGAATGTCAGGGCATTGCTATTCGGTCAGGCGATGTTGAGCTCGAAATATTTAACGTATACATACCCCCTGTCACCAGCTGCCCGGCAGGATATCACCCTGAAATAGGTGCGCTACTCAGAGGTGAAAACCGTATCGTAGTTGGTGACTTTAACGCGCACCACGATCTCTGGCACTCAAGCCTGTCAAATTATCATAGGGGAATACATCTGGCTGAGCAGATAGACGATTCGATATTCTGCACAATGAACGACGATGCACCCACCAGGATTATGGAAGCTGCTGCAGCTCGCCAGATCTAACAATTGTCAGTGCTGGTCTGATGAACAGCGTATCATGGCGACCTATGCTGACTCTAGCATCTACCCATAGTTATCTGGATTGATAAACCTGCCGACTTTGCTTCCGTGGTTCACCGGACTTATGTCAGCTTCCAAAGCTGACTGGAAAGGCTTCACGGATGTTACTGAAGGCGCCTTCACCGCACTACCCATACCAACCGACGTTCATATAGGTGAACGTAAGTTCCGCAGGGTTGTCACCGCTGCTGAAGCTCGCTTCATCCCAGCAGGATGTATTAAGGCTGATGAGCGCGACAACCTTCGTCAGGCCGATCCCGGAAACCCCCGTATTAGGGATCTCAATTCGGAGATTAAGCAACTTGTGAACGTACATAAGCAGAAGAATTGGGTAGAGCATCTGAAGACCTGCAACTTCGCCTCTGGTGTGAGCAAGCTTTGGTCAACCGTGAGGTCGTTGTCCAACCCGACGAAGCGCGACGACAGAGACGAGATAGACTTTGGTGACCACGCTTCGTCGGACCCGGAGAGATATTTTAGCCGGCAGTTTATTCTGCATCCTCCGGTGGATAAAGCCAAACGTCGAGTGACCAGAAGGCTGCACAAAATGCCAAAACCTAGTGCGTTTCTTGTTTTCACCAGCGGTGAGGTAAGGGTAGCCATCGGGAAGGCGAAAGCCTCCAAAGCCATGGGTCCCGACGGAATATGCATGCTGATGCTGAAAAATTTGGGTTCTGCGGGAGTAGCTTACCTAACGGAAGTCCTCAACCTGTGTATGGCCACTCTCGTCATTCTAGACATCTGCAAAATGGGGAGAGTGGTCCCACTGCTCAAACCGGGGAAACCAGCCAACAAAGGAGAGTCTTATCGCCCGATAACTCTCCTTTCCCCTGAAGCGAAGACACTCGAGGCCCTTCTGCTCCCGTACTTCAAGAACCACCTGACCCCAGCGAAGCATCAACATGGATTCCGTAAAGTGCATAGTACAACAACAGCACTTAATGCCATAAACACTCAGATAACTCGTGGCCTAAACCGAAACCGCCCCTGTGAGAGAACATTTCTAGTAGCGTTGGACCTGTCCAAAGCGTTCGACACTGTCAGTCATTCAACGATACTGGAAGATATAGAGGTCTTCTCACTCCCACAGGGACTTAAACGGTGGTCGGCGAATTACCTGAGTGGTCGGCACTCGTCAGTAATCTTCAGAGACAAAACTAGCAAGCCACGTAAAATTAAACTATTAAATTATTACATACCAAAACTTCCTCAGCCACCAGAGGGTGTTAATATAGTCTCGTATGCTGACGATTGTTCCATCATGGCGTCTGGGAATGGAATTGATAACTTGTGCTCAAAAGTAAACGGTTACCTCTCCGAACTTTTTCGCTTCTTCACTGCAAGGAGCCTTGCCCTATCCCCTGTGAAATCCTCGGCAACCCTTTTCACCACGTGGACGAAGGAGGTCAGACTGCCACTGGGTATTCACGTCGATGGCGTAAAAATATCGACGGTGAATAACCCGAAAATCCTCGGAGTTACCTTCGACAGTCTGCTCTCCTTCTCGGCGCATACAACCACAATTGTCAAGAAAGTACAGAGCCGCAACAATGTCCTCAAGTCGCTGGCCGGCAGCACTTCGGGCAAAGATAAAGAAACGTTGTTGGCAACATACAAGGCAATTGCCCGGCCGGTTCGAAACTACGCAGCGCCCGTATGGTCGCCGGGGACTAGCAGGACGCAGTGGATGAAGCTGCAGACCTGCCAAAACACGGCATTACGAACTGCTACAGGATGCCTCCTGATAACGCCTCAACACCACCTTCATGACGAGGCCCAGATGTTCCCTGTAAAGGAGCATAACATAATGCTCTGCAAGCAGTTCCTCGCTGGGAGGTATATCAAACAACCCGTCAACTTACCGACAGGCCCTGAACGGCATTCACAGGGAATCAGTCTCAAGTTATGTAGACTCCCGCCCTCTGAATGCCGTTCTAGGCACACAACCGCCGGACGTGGACGGGACAGAACTTTGTCTGCCTCGGGAGACCCGCACTACAATAGCCCAACTTCGCTCTGGCTATTGCAGCAGGCTCAACAGCTACCAGAGCAGAATCAACGAGGATGTGCCCAACCATTGCCCGGCATGTGGAGAGTCGCCACATGACTCCCGGCACCTCTTCACATGCCCTGAGAATCCCACTCAGCTTACGCCCCTGTCCCTATGGACAGCCCCTTTGGAAGTAGCACACTTCCTGGGCCTCCCCCTAGCTGAAACAGACGACAAAGTTGATGGATGAACCGCTCCGAACGGGGCTTAGTAGCCGCTACAGCAACAACAGCAACGACAAGTGTTGCTGCGCCGTCTCAAGAAAATGTCTCACTTACCAAGCCAAAAATGTATCCAAATGATCCAATTTTCTTTTTTTACGTACCCATCTGATAATTAGTCAGAAAACCAAACATTTTCAAGAAAAAGACATAATTTAACACGTGCTAAGGACTTGAAATACATGTATATATATTTTTACTTTTCATAAAATCAAACATTTATAATTTCAATTTTTAGTCAATGTTATTGTTAACATTTTATTTTCAATATTTTTATTGAGCTTTTGTACCACGATTGTTTATTAGGAAAAATTGAAAAAGCAACAAAGTCTAAGCGGTAGAAGTTATAGCACTATTTCGGAGATCAGCACATCTCCTCATCAGACTTCTTTTTTCTAGACTTCACAGCTCCTCATCAGACTTCTTTTTTCTAGACTTCAGCAGGGATCGAACCTGCGTATTCGATGTTCAAAGTCAGAAG
>NW_023458563.1:6662730-6665324 GCF_013731165.1 Rhagoletis pomonella | reverse complement strand
TTCAAAGTCAGAAGCGTTAACCACTGAGCTATGTACATCCCGTAAACTCTTGTTGCTAATTCATTTTTCCTTATTCAAAAATGGTAAAATGAAGAGCTTTATAAAAAAATGTTCACATAAACACGTATCTTTTATATGCAATGAGCTACAAAATCGGGAATAGGGTAACTAATGAGCAACTAAAATATGCCGTTTGCAGAACTCTGATATCTTATCGGGAACCGAAGATATAGCAATGGTCTGCTAGCTTAAGATTTAAACTAGCAGATCACACGTATCTTTTAAACGTAATGAGCACCTAAATCGGGAATAGTGTAACTAATTAGCAACTAAATTTGCCGTTTGCATAACTCTGGTATCTTATCGGGAACCGAAGATATACCAATGGTCTGCTAGCTTAAGACTTAAACTAGCAGATCACACGTATCTTTTGAACTCAGTGAGCACCTAAACTGGGAACAGTTTAACTAATGAGCAACTAGCAGGAAACTAAATATGCCGTTTGCAGAACTCTGATATCTTATCGGTAACCGAAGATATAGCAATGGTCTGCTAGCTTAAGACTTAACCTAGCAGATTACACTTATCTTTTATACGCAATGAGCAACTAAATCGGGAATAGTGTATCTAATTAGCAACTAAATACCCAACAGGTTAGAGTTGCAAGTCGTGACCATGGTCTGCTAGCTTAATATACGTGCCTGCTTCGCGGCGCCTAATAAGATCTTTTGCGTTGGCCAATTCAAAAATAGCGTTTAAAAGCAAAAGCAGTCTGTAAGGTCAGCAGTTTTAGTTTAAATTGAAACGACAAAAAAACGGAATCCTCCTCACACATATGCCAAGAATAGTAGCGCTGTGATTCCATATGGAATACTAATCCCTTTCGATGTAATGCGTTTTACCTATGGTCTTGTTTCCACCTGTGAGATCTCTGCCAAGTGTGCGTAATATTCTTCTATGATCCTGCAACTTCAGCATTGTTCCGGTGTACCATGTAAGCTAATAGAAGTCATTATACGGAAACTCAAGAGCGCAGAAGAGTGTTTTCAATTATAGGAATTCCAAGAACCCTCGCTGCCGCACAGGATGAAAAGTTTTCGCGTACATTGGCTAAATGAGTCCTTTGATCTCATGAATATCGTTCAAATGAAGCCATTGATATACCTATCGTGTTCCTTCTTGGACAGATGTGGTCGAATCTTTCCTTGTCAATTCGCCACTTTTACAATTCGTCTTAATATTTATGAATTGGTTTCTTTGAGTCTTACTGCTGTAATAACGGCTGCCTCGAGCAACTTCGTCAATCAGAGGTAGATGCAAGATCACGCTTACACAGTGTTACGGTCTTTATATGCATACTTAAACGCATCTTTGATTGAAAAGTAAATTCGTCTAAGATAAACATAGGCCCAAAGCAGAACAAACCCCGTGGGGATTTCTATATATTTCAGGTGCAGCGCCATCCATTGGGTGCCTTTTCTGCAAAACCTTTGCTTGTCATGAAATAAATACGCATTATGAATTGCAATCAGATTTTATAAAAAATACGGATTTTCTAAATACCTAAACTCCAGCGGGTCCATTTTTAGAAAAGGAAATTTTCATCATACAGGTAGTCACGCAGCGTATTTGAACGAAATCTGTTAATAAATACGACTTTTATAAGTAACTCTACTCCAGCGTCACCAGCATGTTTTCTAGTAGCCTATAATAGGACCTCCGACAATTTGATTGGTCTCTATTGAGTGCTTTTTGAGTTTAGTCCAAAAAATGGAAATGGCTATCATTTTATGTATGTAATCTTCCTTATCCTGAGTTTTGCCCGAAAAAAATTCCCGCGAAAACTTTGATTCCCCCCTGGAAACCAAAAGCGAAAAGTGAATCGGTTCAGGGAAGATGAAACTCATGATAAGGCTGAATATGTTTCGAATGAAAAAAAAATCATCATGAAAGTAATAAACGTTTCGAATGTGTATTAACAAAATGGGTTCTTAAATACGGCTTTTAAAAATTACTCGACTCCAGCACCACCTAGCGGGTCCGTTTTCGCAAGTGCTTTTTTCATTATGCTTACGAAGTCGGTTAATAAATAAAACTTTTATAAATAACTCGCCTCCCGCGCCACCTAGCGGTTCCGTTTTCGATAAACGCATTTTGCATTATGCTGAAACCATACCTATTGAATTTCAAAGAAATCGGTTCATAAATACTACTTTTATAAATAACTAAACCTTCGCGCCACCTAGCGGGTCCATTTTTGGTAAACGTTTTTGCCATCGTGCTTGTAGCTTAAATTTTTAATTTAAAAGAAATCGGTTCATAAATACGATTTTTATAAATAACTCGGCCCCAGAACCACCAACCGAGTTTTGTGGTAGCCTATAATAGGACCATATGTGCAAGGGCTAACCTCTGAAAATTTGACTGAAATCTATGTGGTAATTTTTGAGTTAACTCCGAACAACGAAAACGGCTGTTATTTTATATACAGGGTGTCCCAGAAATAACGTGCCAAAGGGGTGAGCTCCCTGATAAACAAAAAATTTTCAGGTAAAAGTGTCACCGTTTTTGAAATATTTACATTTTTTCGAATT
>NW_023458563.1:6638212-6657730 GCF_013731165.1 Rhagoletis pomonella | reverse complement strand
TAGTTGCAGTTAAAGAAAACACATGAAAAGGCACGATTTTTTTTTAAATTCCACCTACCTTCCCCTAAAGTTTGGCACGTTAATTCTGGGACACCCTGTATACAAATATGGCCTTATTCATAAAAAATAAAGTAGGTTTAAAGAGCTTTATAAAGTGACGTTTTCATACATTTTTCAGTTTAAAAGCTACTTATTATTTAAAGCTACTTTATTTTTTATGAATAAGACCAATCTATATTAATAAAAATGTTGTGTTCGTATGTCACGGTCGTCAAAACTCGAGAACGGCTGAACCGATTGGAATAATTTTTTTTTGTATTCTTCGGTATAATACCAGAACCAATGATATCGCAAAAAACTGGAGGGTTGCCACCTATTTGAAAATTTTTAAACCCAAATATATTGACAAATTAAAGAGGTTTAAGAAAGATAGCTGCTGGAAGTATTTTTGACGGGGGCTGCCACCTATTTGAGAATTTTAACTCAGTTAAGTTGGTGAAGTAAATGAAATATTGCAATGTGGGTATCAAATTAAAGAGTGTTAAGAAGGCTTACAGCCGAAAATATATATCATTAGGGTTGCCACCTGTTTCAAAGTTTAACTAAATTACACTGATGAAATAAATGAAATATTACAATATTGGTACCAAATTAAAGAGGGTTAAGAAAGATAACTGCTAGAAATATTTTTGAGGAGTGTTGCCAACTATTTGAAAATTTTAACTCCGTCCAATTGATAAAATAAATAAAATATTGCCATGTGGGTGTTAAACTAAAGAGTTTTAAGAAGGCTTACAGTCGAAAATATTTTAAAGGAGGGTTGCCACCCTTTAAAAAAATTTGCGCAATTTAATTGATAAACTAAATGATATATTACAATATAGATATTAAATTAAAGAGGTTTAAGAAAGATAACTGCTGGAAATATTTTTTAGAGGGGTTGCCGCCTATTTTAAAAGTTTTAACCCAGTTAAATTGATAAAGTAAAGGAAATATTGCAAGGTATAAAACTACAGTCAAATTGATAAAATAAATAAAATATTGCCACTTGGGGGTCAGACTAAAGAGTTTTAAGAAGGCTTACAGTCGAAAATATTTTAAGGGAGGATTGCCACCTGTTAAAAAATTTAGCGCAATTTAATTGATAAACTATATGATATATTACAATATAGACATTAAATTGAAGTGGTTTAAGAAAGATAACTGCTGGAAATATTTTTGAGGAGGGTTGCCACCTAATTGAAAATTTTAACTCAGTCAAATTGATAAAATAAATGAAATATTGCAATGTGGGTATTAAACTTTAGAGTTTTAAGAAAGCTTACAGCCGAAAATATTTTTGATGAGGGTTGTTACCTGTTTGAAAATTTAACTAAATTTTATCGATAAAATAAATGACTTATTACAATATAGGTACCAAATTAAAGAGGTTTAAAAAAGATTACTGCTGAAAATATTTTTGAGATGGGTTGCAACCTATTTGAACATTTTAACTCAGTTAAATTGATAAAATAAATGAAATATTGCAATGTGGGTATTAAACTTTAGAGTTTTAAGAAAGCTTACAGCCGACTATATTTTTGAGGAGGGTTGTTACCTGTTGAAAATTTAACTAAATTTAATCGATAAAATAAATGACTTATTACAATATAGGAATCAAATTAAAGAGGTCTAAAAAACATGACTGCTGGAAATATTTTTGAGAGGGGTTGAAACCTATTTTAAAATTGTAACTCAGTTAAATTGATTAAATAAACGAAATATTGCAATGTGGGTATCAAACTAAATAGTTTTAAGAAGACTTACAGCCGAAAATATGTTTGAGGAGGTTCGTTACCTGTTTGAAAATTTAACTCAATTAAATTGATAAAATAAATGAAATGTTACAATATGGGTACCAAACGAAAGGTATTTGAGAAATCTTCCAAATGTTCTAAATAGGATTATGCAATATGTAAAATAAACTGAAAATCTTGAATTAAATGAACTGGTTCGAAACGGAAAGTGATTGGGGAAGCTTTACTGAAGAATTTTTTTTAATGTTTCTACTTATCCAAAACCGGACAGTTTGAAAAAAGAGAATTTTTCGATATCTTATCAAACGAAGTGATAAGTTGGTATACAAATCACGCAATGGAAAAAATTAATAAAAAGTTACGGATACAAATGAGAAATGATAAAAAGCGCAACGAAAACATAAAAATGTCCCGTGAAATGAAATAATGAAAACTTAAAACTGTTGTCACCATTCCTTTACATTATAAAACAGTTAAATTTGAATTATAATACAATTATAATTACAATTTCGTTCGGTCGCCATAGCGCCATAGGTCAAAACATAGTGGAGCGGCGAGTGAAGCTAAGAGCTTTCATCGAGCAAGGCTTCAATTAAAAACGTGTGTGTACGCTTTGCTCTTCACTATATGCTCTCCCAATATATGTAATTCTTCTATATTGGCAGTACGTTAAAAGTACATCCGCCAACATTAGAGTGCAGATATATAATGATAGAACGAGAAAACCAACCAACCAATGTACTCAGAATGACATTTGAAAAGAATAAAAAATCAGGAGCGGTGCAGTAATCGTCAATATTTTAGAAAATTAAATTTTAATTAAAGCCAAAAAAAAATAGTGTTTAACTTTTGAACAAAAAAGTAAGGAAAAAGGAATCGTGTTGCACGCGTCAGTATGTTATACTATTTACTTAAAAATGAGCCGTATCAGGGAAAACGGGCAGACGCTACATGCTGGCTAAGGTGCTGGAAAGGAAGGCACGGATCCTCTCATCCTATCTTTTAAGAGTGGTAATGGTGATCGCCTCAAGTGTAACTTATACATCTCTTGCTGCTTATTCAAATCCGCCGGTTACCACAAAGCTCGCCCCAATCACGTTCAGGAAAAAATTTTTGGTTATTTTATTTTTATATTTTTTTAATATTTGTAATTTAAACCGCTCCTGGAGTGCATTGACAGTGGTTTGTTTGTAATAGTTCACAAATATACATTTATACTAACACAAGCAAACATTTATTTGATAGGCTGTCTCCCGTTGATTGCGGAATAAAAACACATAGTGAAGATACGTCACTATCAATATAGAAGTATTAGATATATGGCTATCCCATTGAAACATATGCGTTTGAAATCGACGCTTTGCTCGATGCTCTTCGGTCGCCGCTCCACTATGTTTTTGGCTTAAGTATATTGCAAGTAAAGAAATTTTGAATTTCATCAGATAATATTATTATGATTATGATTACTATTACTATTGTGAACTCCTGGCGTGTAATTTCTGGTGTATACCAATAACATCGATATCATCGGTAACAAAAACGTCGAAGTCTGTCCTGCCTTTTCCAAGTTGGGTAAAGAAGCAAAGCGATTGGGTTTGGTGATCAACGAAGACAAGACGAAGTATCTCCTGTCATCAAACAAAGAGTCAGAGCAGTCCCGCCTTGACACCCACATTAGTGTTGCCGGTTGTAATATCGAGAAAGTAGAGAATGTCGTTTACTTGGGAACCAGCATTAACACCGATAATAATGTCAGTATGGAAATCCAATGCAGAATCACTCTAGCCAACAAATGCAACTTTGGACTGAATAGGTAATTCGGGAGTAAAGTTCTCTCTCGACGTACAAAAACCACACTCTATAAGTCACTCATCATGCCAATGCTGGTATATGGCGCAGAAGCTTAGACAATGACAACATTCGATGAGACGGCTCTTGAAGTATTGGAGAGAAAGATCTTAGGGAAGATTTACAGGCCTCTGCGCGTTGGCGACGGGAGTACCGCAGCAACGAACAACGAAATGGACATAGTGTATCGAATAAAAATACAGCGGCTCCGCTGGCTTGGCCACGTCGTTCGAATGGAAGCGACGTTCCAGTTCTGAAAGTATTAAACTCGCATTCCGCTGGTGGCAGCAGAGAAAGAGGGAGAGACCAAGTGGATAAGAACTTGGCTTCACGGGGCATTTCCCACTGTCGTCAGTTGGCTCAGAGAGAAACGACTGGCGTTCTTTGTCGACCTCGGCCAAAATGGCTTAGGCGTTTACAGCGCCAAATAAGATTGATTATTTATGGCAACGGTTCGTTAAAACAATTACATAACCTTAGCTATCGCTTCGCCTAGAATTGCTACCTGGTGAAAACAATGCTAATTCAGCTCTTAAGCTGCCATTGAACATATAAATCATCGAAACTCCTACTTGCAATATTTCCAGAACATCCGGTATGGAAAAAGTAGTACAAAAATTTAAACTAATTACACAGCCACACAAAAAAAAATTTGTGTTCTGACCCAAAGGTCTCACTATGTGTACTATATGTTTTTGGGGTCGCTGAATCCGAATCCGAGGTCCATTTAACCCCATCAGTTCAGGGTTCTGATATAACCCCAGAAAAACAATATGGCGGACACCTTTTGGAAAAATTCATCGGATTCGCTTGAAACTCGTTACTCGGGGGTTTTCGGGGTCGCTAATTACGAATATGATATTATTTTTTTAAAATTCAAAATGGCGGATCCAATATGGCGGACACTTTTTGTAAAATTCGTCGGATTCGCTTGAAAATCGTTACTCAATTTTACAAAAAGTGTTCGCCATATTGGATCCGCCATTTTGAATTTTCGAAAACTGACATCAAATTCGTAATCGGTGACTCCCAAAACCCCTGAGTAACGATTTTCAAGCGAATCCGATGAATTTTACAAAAATGTGTCCGCCATATTGGATCCGCCATTTTGAAAAAATAATATCATATTCGTAATTAGCGACCCCGAAGACCCCCGAGTAACGAGTTTCAAGCGAATCCGATGAATTTTTCCAAAAGGTGTCCGCCATATTGGTTTTCTGGGGTTATATCAAAACCCTGAACTGATGGGGTTAAATGGACCTCAGATTCGGATTCAGCGACCCCAAAAACATAAGGTACACATAGTGAGACCTTTGGGTCAGAACACAAATTTTTTTTTGTGTGGCTGTGTTATTTGATATCAGTGCACGATGGCACATAAAAAATTGCTTGAGGTCCTTGATCCATTGTCGCGGGATTTATATGGAAACGTCCAACCATTCGTGTATTGATATTGCCCTCAGGAGATTTTACGCAGATAAATTCTTACCTGAAATAGTCAACATTGTGGCTAGACGAACATACATATATACACTGCAGCCGAGGGAGTTTCGCGACAAGTACTGGACATTGGGAACGGAAAGCTGCCAGCTAACGAGAGATTAAGACGAACTGTATTGCCTGATAATTTTTGTAACTAAGGAACATCAAAAGAAGAACTGATGGAAAGAATGTTTCTTAATTAAGAAAATTAATTACAGGCTCAGTGAACGAGCTATTCTTGCTGCGAAGAATAAGGATGTCTATCAACTAAATAAGAGTGGTATTGACAACAGTCGTTGCTTGAGCTGGTCTGCTCTTTTACCAGACTGCCAGGCCACTTACTCACTTTGGTGAAAACCACTAATGTTATTCAATCCGACAACTGTTTAGCTGAGGACCAGGGCTCAAATCGTAACATCTGTTCATCGATCGAAAACCATACGAAAGAAAATTATGTGATACGTCAGGCAGTATAAGCTGAATGAGACAAAGACTACGTTCACGTACGTTGTAATCCGATTTTTTTTTTTTTACGTGACGAGTAATACGATAT
This sequence comes from Rhagoletis pomonella, assembly GCF_013731165.1. Classification (NCBI taxonomy): domain Eukaryota; kingdom Metazoa; phylum Arthropoda; class Insecta; order Diptera; family Tephritidae; genus Rhagoletis; species Rhagoletis pomonella. The sequence continues at coordinate 6,652,051 of NW_023458563.1, read as the reverse complement.
CGTATGTGACGATTCGAGCCCAGGTGTAGAGTTGTGGTCCAGTTAGAGTAGATGAGGAGGTAGGGATTACCTTTGCGAGTGTTTGTGTATCGAGCTCAATGAGTCCGTATGGTTTATAGGTGCACATGAAGTCAGCCACGTACTTCATATGCCTGATATGCGAGAGAGAAAGAGAGATAGAGAGAGATATGCGGGTAGGCTGATGAAGCGGTAGCGCAAGATGTGACCGTTTCACCGTGTATTCATTGTGGGACTCCATTGGAGGAGTCATGCTCTAGCTGCCTTATGCTGCTGGGCAATGAGCTGGGATTTATCCAGGGATGCATTCGTGCAGAGCCCCAGTGTGGTTTGTAAGCAGTAGCTTAATACCATGCCACAAATTACTCCGGGAGTGGAGTGTGGGTGATGCTCAAAGCACCGTGTGATAGTCAAGCTGGGTTAGCGTTGACCATAGCTGAAAATGCCAGCGACTTATCACTTCACTAAGTACAGCGAAGAGATATTTGAGAATTGCATAAAAAATGCATACCCAATTAAACACGAGCGAAGTGCCTTTAAAAACAAGTGCGTCTGTGTGTTCGCTATTCTTTGTTTAAGCGGGAAATGCATAAGTCGCTTAAACAATAACATATGCGTCGATAAACATCGTTGTGGAAGAAGACGGATCAGTTAATTATCCAACGGAATTTTTGAACTCGATTGATCTTCCAGGGATGACCCCACATACTGAATTGAAAATAGGTGTACCAATTATCACGTTGCGGAATATTAATCAGCTAAAACTCCGCAACAGTACGCGACTCGCAGTTAAGAAATTGATGAAGAACGTAGTGTAAGTGAAGATTTTTACGTGGCCTTTCAAAGGTGAAGAATTCCCATGATTCCGACCGATACACCATTTCAATTTTAAAGATTGCAGTTCCGAATTCGATTGACATTCGGAATCACAATCACTATTGCTCAAGGTTATCCTTTGGAAAAGTGTGGTTTAGAGTGAGATGCGGATTGGTTCTTAGATGTTGCGTGTTCCCGTGTCGGCAAACCAGATATCCTTGATATCAATGCAGAGAATGGAAACACGACGAATATTGTGTGCACACAAGTACTTATTACAAAATCAAACTCATATGAAACGTATGCTTTGTTTCGTTAATAATTTATCATCCATGTAACAGGAATATGCCACAGCAAAGCGTGGCAGGGTATAGCTAGTAGATAATAAAATTCGGACCACCAGCCGGATTCAAACTTTCGCTATAACTCCATCACCAAAAAATGCTAAATGAATCTTAGCAATTTTTAGCAATTCCCTCTTAAAAGGGCATTTCCAAAAATCTCCATTTTTTATTAATTTTCTGGCAGATTTTAGCGATAAACCGGATAAAGTGAGTGAACTGTTTTGACAGCTCATATATCTAAAAATCTCTATTTTTCGCAGCTAAAAAATATATCATGAGTGGCAAACGAATACAACTTTATGCTTGTATAATATTTTGAGGAGTTCTATTGAGAAAAATAAAAATGTAGATGGTTTCTTAAATCGAGTACACCGGCACACAAAGAAAGTTGTTTTACATCTGACACCACCTACCTACCGGCATATATTTTGACCCGCTGAATCCGAATTTCAAGTCAGTTTGGGCCGTACACCTTTCACTATCGAGTAAATTGTAAAAATAGCTAAAATGGGTAATAAAAAAAATTATGAATCTAAACCAAGCATAATTCTTATGTATTTTGATCCACTGAATACAAATCTGAAGTGTATTTGGAACATAAACCGTTCTAAATCTTAAAAAATTAAAAAAAAAACTTGAAAAATGTTAGATAAAAATAGCAAAAAATTGTCATTGTTTTAACAAAAAAAAAATCTAGGCCCAAATTTAGGAGGATTTTTATGTAATTTGATTTGCTTCATCCGAATCTGAAATATATTTGGCCTAGAATCCCTCAAACTCTCAAAAAATCGATAAAAGAGCAAAAATTACAGTTGGAAAATATTTAAAAAAAATCTATAAAACATGATTAAATATGTTTCTTGTATTTTGTTATGCGTAAAATTCAAGTTTAAAATCTGAAAATGCAAAAAATTATAATATCTCTAAAAGCAAATGTGTGAACAAATTAAGGAGAACGATTTTCTCAGATTTTAAGCTGTTTTTCGTTGGTATCGAACTCTTTTGTTTTCAAATGATCTACGCAGTAGATTCCTCGAACTCTTTTGTTTTCAAATGATCTACGCAGTAGATTCCTCTTTCATTGGTTATCATCTCTCGGTATATCTCTTTTTTGTGTCCAGCAAAAATCTGCCATCATGTTGACGCTCCAATTTCTTTGATATCTGGTCTCCATTTCACTTATGTCTTGATGAAATCGTTCTCCCTGTTCTTCGCTGTAGTCTCCGAGATTATCAGGAAACTGGTCGATATGAGAATTCAGGAACTGTAGCTTAACATTCATTAAGCAACCTAAATTTTTGTAATTTGTCATCAATTTTTCTACTAACGTTCTGTAGTTTTCGTTTTTTTTTATTTCCCAAAAAGTTTTGGGACACATTTTTAAAACATACTCAAGCTGCTCTCTCCGTGTCGTTCATTTTCCCAAAAAAATTTGCATCCTGAAATAGAGTTCGAATTTCTCTCTTTTAATTTTGCATCACTTATTGCAGGAAACTTTTCTCTCAAGTACTGGAAGCAAGTGACATCTTTGTCCAGAGCTTTAACAAACTGCTTTATGAGACCTAGCTTGATGTGAAGTGGAGGTAGCATCTATTTTGAAGGCTGAATCAATGGTGTTCGTATAACGTTATGAGTACCTGGTTTGAATTTCTCTCTCTTTGGCCATTCTTTCTTTACATAGTGATTTTTTCTGTCCCTGCTATCCCACAAACATAGATAGCAGGGATATTTTGTGAATCCCGATTGTTGACCTAAAAGAAGTGTAGCGATTTTCAGATCCCCACAAATTCGTGTTGCGGTTTTCAGATTCCTACAAATTCACCATTGATGCTCTGAATACTTTATTTTATTCAATACTCTTTGCGCGTTATCGTAGGTCGATTGGAATCGGCGCTAATTCGATCCCTGTATAAAGCACAACAGCTTTCAGACTTCTAGATGATGAATCCATAGAGAGTCTCCACTCGTCATCTTTATTGACATTAGGTTTTAATTCATCAATAAAGCCTTTAACATTAGAAAAGTACACCATCGAGTTTTCATCGTCTTTTGTAAAAAAAATTCCGGAACTCCTTCTCTCTGGTTGGATAAAAGGAAGACGATAATCCTTCAGCTAACAAATTTTTATTTTTCAGTCTTGGTGCTAGTAATTCAGCCCCATCTTTAGGTAACCCTAAGTCTCGTACAAGATCATTGAGTTCTGCTTGGTTAAATGTTTCAGGGTCTTTTGTTTTCTTATGTGGCATGTAATCTTCATCCTTAAAATTTTCATCTTCAGAATTTTCATATTCAGAGATTTCTTCTTGCACTCCTGCATCTCTTCGGGAGCCTCGATTTCATTTATTACTACAGTTTTCTGTCGTTTAACAGCTGATGAAACATTGGCGTAGTGTATTTTACTTTTATTAGTCGAAGAAAAACCAGCAACTTCAAACATACAAAAGTAACAGTTTTGTGAACTTGTTGGTGAAGTCCAGATCATGGGGACTGTAAATTTCAAGTTTTCTCTTTTTTGGACTTTTCCCATTGTGTCAACGTGAGATTACATCGACCACAAGCAAAGTGTGGGACCCAGGTGGGATCCAAATTCGTAATTTATATACGAAAGCATTCCTCAACGGTTTACGGTCAAACGTAAGAAAATAAATCAGCACTTTTATCACATAAATGAGAATTACTTCTTGTAATAGTACACTCTCCAGTAGCCAAGTCTCCCACTACCGAAAAGCTGCAGTCGCTTGATGACGACGCCTGCGGGCCTGCTTTCTCACCCTGACCAGACGCCGATACTGGGTTTCCGGATCCCTGCATCGTAAAGTACTTATCACTTGTATCTGCCATGACGGCATACAAGCCGTTAACCCAGGGACTCAGCCAGATGGTTCTTTTTCCCACCGTCACAACGTGGAGGTGCCCTGGTTGCAGGTACAAGCGACCAAAAAAAAAAAATAAACTGCGTCGATCATTTGAGAACAAAGGAGTTTGATACCAACAAAAAACAGTTTAAAATCAGGAAAAATCGTTCCATTTATTCGGTTTATACATAATTTTTTAGACATATTGCAACTTTTTGCTATTTTTGACATTTTTCAAGGTTTTTTTTACAATTTGTTAAGATTTAGAACGGTTTATGGTTTAATGCACTTCAGATTTGTATTCAGCGGATCAAAATAGATAAGAATTATGCTTGGTTTGGATTCATAAATTTTTTGTATTACCATTTATCCCATTTTAGCTATTTTTACAATTTCCTCGACATTGAAGGGTGTACGACCCAAACTTACTTAAAATTCGGATTCAGCTGGTCAAAATACATGCCGGTAGGTAGGTGGTGTCGGATGTACAAACAACTTTTTATACCCGAGCGCACTTGTGCACAAGGGTATTATAACTTTGTTCAAATAACGGTTGTTTGTAACAGGCAAAACGAATCGAGATAGATAAAGACAAATGTATACATAAATGATCAGAATTAAAAGAGAAATCGATTAAGCGGTGACTGTCTGTCCGTCCGTCCGTCCGTCCGTCCGTCTGTGCACACGATAACTCGAGTAAAAATTGAGATATCTTAACGAAACTTGGTACGTGAACTTCTTTTGGGCGTGGGACGGATGGTATTGAAAATGGGCGAAATCGGATAATAACCACGCCTACCTCCCATATAACGGTAATTTTAAGAAATACGAAAACTGCGATATTTTAGTAACTACTGAAGATAATTCACTCAAAATTGATACTTACGATGAGTTTCAGACGGAAAACATGAATATTATAAATTTTTGTAAAATGGGCGTAGCCACGCCCACTTATGGTTACATGTGTATATCTTGGTAACCGCTGCACCAATTTCTTCCAAACTTCTTCAAAATCGGACAATAACCACGCCTACCTCCCATATAACGGTAATTTTCAGAAAAACGAAAACTGTGATATTTTAGTAACTACTGAAGATAATTCACTCAAAATTGATATTTGCAATGAGTTTTAGACGAAAAATAAGAATATTACAAAATTTTGGCAAATGGGCGTAGCCACGCCCACTTATGGTTACATGTGTATATCTTGGTAACTTCCAAACTTGGCACAGTTGTTGGTCCTGGTACAGCATACCAACTGGCCGAAAATTTCTAAAATCGGACAATAACCACGCCCACATCCCATATAACGGTAATTTCGAGAAATACAAAATCTTCGATAAATCAGTAAATATTGAAGCTAATTTATTCAAAATTGATGATTGCAACAATTATTTACCAAGAAATACGTTTATGATAAAATTTTTGAAAATGGGCGTAGCACCGCCCACTTATCATCACATATATGTATCTCGCTAACCGTTCTAGCAATTTGTACCAAGCTCGGTATGGTTATTGTGCTTGCCACATAAAAGCAAACCGTTGAAAATTGTTGAAATCGGACTAAAATTGAGGCCGCTTTTCATATAACGGTAAATTTCAGATATGCTTGAAATTTCAATATTTCGAAATTTAAGGACGCTAATGTACTTAAAATGTATAGACCCCGGCTTATCATGTAGCGGTAGCTTTCGGAAAGGTGGAAAACATATACTTAATACTTGCGACGGGTATTTAATGTTCGGCTCCGCCCAAACTTAGACTTTCTTACTTGTTATTGTGTGTCGGTGTTATTTATGGCTTTTATGAAATTCCTTAATTTGCAAAAACACAAAAAAGTATGACTACATGTTGTCTGGCAGATATGCCTTCAGCTATTACTGAAAGCCTGAAAAGTGCGGAACGCCTGGGAAGCTTGTTGTGGAGTTGTACTCTTAGGTTTATTTTCTTTTTGATGGTAATCTCATTAGGGGTGATAAAGGGATAAATTGCTTAAATTTATCAGTTTATCTGCATTGTTTCATGAACGCACCTTGGTAAATAATTGCACAATATTGTTTATTATTTAACTTATCTGGCTAGTTATTTACGTTCCATTCTTACCTCGTCCATTGTGATAATTTGCTTTTAATGTTTTCGTAGCAAAATCGACCACCTGGGGTCTAAGAGGGTTGAATTTTGCCGAAATTTATTCGTTTATCCACCAAAAACGTCGGATAAAGTGATAAACTTTGGTTAAATAGATTTCCATAGAAATTTTGACATTTTATCAAGTTTATCAACAGTTTATCACTTTTGAGGAAGATCCCTTTTGTCTTTTCATAAAGAAAATGTTGGCATTTTTAGCTTTATTTTCTTTCCTGATAGTCATGTTTTCAGTTTTCACCTTCATATAAACTGTGATTTAGTTATTAGCAATTTATTTTTATTTGCAAATAGCTAACGTATGAACATTGAAATGGAAACAAATTTTGACAGCTGCTGTTGCTGCACAGCGCCACTTGCGGCAGGACAAAGTACTTTAGGCTAGGCAATTTTAAGCGACAGGGAGGAAAGATTCGCAATTTTTGGAGATCACCAAAAATTCGGATGCAATTTTAGCTTTAGCATTTTAGCATATTTTAGCGAAATCGAAGTTTTGGAGTTCGGCTGCAGAACTATTAGTCTAAGTACCTAGGCTTACTAAAAAGCTTTACTATTTTTAGAAACTAATATTTACCGTTGAAATATTACAATAACAGTGCTTTTTTTTGCTTTTTAAAATAATATACTAAGAATTTTGCCTTAAACCTTATTTTTACAATTTGATTTGTTGGCGTACTACTTCTCTATCCTGATGTAGAAAATATTGAAATATTTTGCATTTTTTCTTATCCTAAACTGAACTTCTTTTTACATATCGTCGCTTGGGTAAAATAATATCGTAAGCGTCATACATACGTGCGACGATATATTGAAGTATGTATGTTTTTAAGGAATGAATATACTGACTTCTTTTTGACTTAAAATTTCATAGCATACAATATTTTCTAACTTTTTTTAAAAACGGATTATCTTCGCTTTTTGCGATCATCTGGTCACACTGCTTATTTAATAACTAATTGAACGCATTCGTTTAGATAATTATAATAATACAATTTTATATTTTTATTTCAAATCACTCAATACTTAATTAAAATAATTGTAGTGCACCCCACTAGCATTTGGGATGCCGCTTCCCAATTCGGCAGGCACATACGTAGAATCCGGTGTACATTTGACGCACTTACGGTTTAGAGATGGACGCTGTTTTGATGTATGGCAATGCATGGCATACCTCAGTTCTTCCGCCATTTCAGAACACAAAGATTGGTTTTCAGCGAGCTGCATTGTCTTCTTGGAATTCCAACAAAATTCTAAAATGGCAACGACAACTGCCAAAGCTAGACCGCAAAGCAATACGACGAAAACGCCACCTTTTAAAAATACATGAATTAGAGTCTAAATTGAGAAAAAGATGGTTTGATATTTACCTATGTTTTCCACGCCCAATGCATTTGCTTTAGATTCTTTACTTTTCTCGTCCCGATTGCAAACATCACCCGTATTTTTCCACCATTTATCATATAATATCTGTATGATTCCCTTTTCTTGAAGTTCCAAGATTGCGAGAGACAAAGGATCACGCCAAGGCGACCCTTTTGGAGTGGCGATGCCGTAACCTTTAGAATCCAGAAGTCCACCGATTTGTGTTAAGTTACAGTCACGTTGCACTGCATAATCAAGCATTGTAGATTCCATAAGGAAAGCGTAATTTCCTTCTATAACACGTTTTATACCATTTTCGTAAGTCTTAACAAAAACTGTTCCTCTTCGATTTTCCATATACTGCCACATTTTTTGATAAATACTTATTTTAGAATCCTGCAAAAGAGGTACAAATTGTAAAATCCTTTATTAAACAAATTCAAAATTAGTCATTATTATAGTATGCATATAATAACGGTTATATTTTCTTCACCGTATCACAGTAACCTTAAAATTTATTAGTGAATGTGAACTTCATGAAATTGGAGCTAATGGCTCTGCAAACGAGTTGGTGATTTCCGTAAATATTAATAGTAGAAGCTCAAATTTATTGAGTTCTGTTGCGACACCCTTCAAAAGAAAACCAAATTATTAACTGTTTTATACAATTTTCGGACTATCTTTTATGTAGTACCCAAATTTAGGATGTTCGATTATTGCCCTTATCTCCCTCGTTCCAGTGCTGGAAAAAGTAAAATTGCGGATAAATTAAGTTACTTTAAACAAGACGTAAAATGATGTTGAGCAATATCACCAGCTCCATCAAGAATTGGCAAGGACATCAAGAATGGGTCTGGTGGTAAACGAGATCATCAAACAAACAGTTAGTCCTTCGAGCATTCGCACCTACGTCACTGTTGACAGTTATAATTTCGCGAAAGCTGAGAATTTCGTTTACTTTGGAACCAGCAATAACCCAGATAATTATGTCAGCATCGAAATCCAACGCAGAATCACCCTTGTCAACAAGTGATTCTCTGGACTGAGTAGTCAATTCAGAAAAAAAAAGTCCCCTCATGATGTACGAAAACCACTCTCTATAAGTCACTCATCATGCCCGTGCTACATCATGGCGCAGACGCATGTCTAATGACAAAATCCGATGAGAAGTATCCTGTAATATTCGACTCTACGCTTTGTGAGTACTGCAGATGATGGAACTATGAGCTGTATGAGCTTTACAATGACATGGACAAAGTGCAGCGCATAAAATCAAAATACAGCGGCTTCGCTTCATTCAAATAGACACCGACGCTTCAGTTCTGAAAGTATTCAACTGGGAACCCGCTGGTGGTACCAGAGGAAGAGCGAGGTCCCCACTGCGATGGAAAGACCAGGTGAAGAGGGACTTGTAATCACTTGGCATTTCCAATTGGCGTCAGTTGGCACAGAAGAAAAACGACTTAGAGTAAGAACATAGTGGAGCGGCGAGCAAAGCGTCGATTTCAAACGCGTACGTTTCAATGGGAAAGCGCATAGTGGAGAGCAAAGCGTACATACACGTTTGTAATTGAAGCGTTGCTCGATGCTAGCTCTTCGCTTTGCTCGCCGCTCCACTATGTTTTGACCCTTAGGCGGTTACAGCGCTGAATAAAAAGATAAGTAGTTTTGTTAAAATTGTTTTTTGTTCATTTTCATCTTCAGTCATAGTCCCTTCCAGGGTTGTTGCGAATATTATTCCAAAATAAGTCATTTCTGGATAATAAACAAACGGCCTGTCCAAATTAAACAGATTTGGTATCATATGAAAGAGGACTGAAATAGCTTTAAAACTGAAATGTCTAAACGAGGAAAGCCACATATTGAAAAATATTTCAACAAAAAATGTTAATTAATTACCATATAACAAACCTTTTGTCAGGTTTTGCATTATAACCAGTAATAATCCCTGAAAATCGGGGTGCTAAGTGGTCTAAAAAATCTGCATATTTCTTTATTCTAAAAACCACATGCATTGCTTTGGTAGTTAACTTCAACTTGGTATTTGGGCAAGATCGTACTCTACTCAATACGCCATGCGGTAAGCTAGGCTAGTCTTGCTAGGGTCTGACCTTGAGACTTATTTATTTTTATTGCCAACGCTACAATAATTTTCAATTGGCGACGTGTAAATACAAAAGCATGTGTTGATTCGCTGGGCTGTTAATTTATATGGGATGGTATGATTCGAATCACATGTTTAAAGTAAATTAACTAACCCTTTATATGTACATATTTGTACTGCGGTATCCAAACAATTACATTGTAATCCTTTAACTATTAGGCGAGCCCATTAACTAACCCTTCATATGTACATATTTAGGTTGTGGATTAGCATCACAGCTGCTCTAACTTTTAGTATCAAGTTATGAGGTGACTCCCCTACTTCTACTTGCTCCTGTGGATATTCAGAAGCGACAGTAGATATCGACGCCATTTCTACTCCGGACACATATTAACCATTTCTTTATTAACTATCGTACAGTGCTTATTTTGTGGACGAGAAATTGATCGATCCTGTAATTGGTTTTGATTAATTACACCAGGCTGAGGTTCAAATACCCAATCGGCTAAACCTCGCAAAATAATCTCTTGTGGCACTAATCTTAATTTTTGAGTCTGAAGAGAGTTCTCGCCCTTCTGTAACCCGCAAGAGAAAACTGAAATAACCAGTGTAGGGTACATACATATACTCCCCCTCCAATAAAACAATAAATTAATTAATCTTAAATGTTATTTTCCTTTTTTTATTTGGAATTGTTAGTGAATTAGATTTTTTTGTTGTATCAGAAATTATATTTGCAGGTTTGAGTAAATCTATTGAAACCATTTTAGTCATATTTCCATGTTGAATTTTGAACACTTTGTCATTTTTCGAAATAATTTTAAATGGTCCTTCATAAGGTGATTGCAAATTTTACTTGTTAATAATAATTAGAAAGAGTTTCATCTGTATTATCAACTTCGTTATTATAACTGTTCGTAACAACTAATTCACCTGGTAATCTTCATGTTTGTCTATAAACTAATTCTGCAGAAGAGCATTTTAAATCTTCTTTAACAGACGTACGTAATCGTAATAATATCCGAGGAAGAATTTCAGACCAGTGATTAGAATCCTCCGAAGGAGTAATAGCAGTCTTTAATGTCCTATGAAATCTTTCAATCATTCCATTTGATTGGGGATGATATGGAGACGTATGAATGTGATCCTAACAATTTAGTTAATTCTGTGAACAATTTTGATGTAAACTGTGATATATATGTGTATATAAAGTGGAATACCAAAACGAGGAACGTGATTTTGAACAAATGTTGTTGCTATAGAATTAGCTGAAATATCCCTAAGTGCATATGACTCTGGCCAACGTGTATGTCTATCAATGATAGCTAAAATGTAACGATTGTTAATTTTTTGCACAGGCGTCTTAGTATGTTCAGAAATTTTTGATTTTTGACAACTTATACGAGTAGAAGTCCAATTATTTATCTCTTTGTGCATATTAAGCCAAAAATATTTTGATTGAATCAAACGCCTAGTTGTACGGACACTTGGATGTGATAAAGAATGAATTTTATCAAAAATAATTTTTCTCATAGAATTGGGAACAAATGGTCTAAAAGGTTGTTGAGAAATATCAGACCAAATATTAAGATTAAGTACTGGAATATTAGTTTCTTTTAAATTACTCTTGGAATTTTGGTCAGATATTATGTTATAAAGTGTTTGATCTTTTTGTTGTTCTTCGAATAATGTTTGAAAATTTATGTCTTGGGCTAAAATCATGTTAACATCTGAAATACGTGAAAGGGTATCAGCAACTATGTTTTCTTTTCCAGAAATGTATTGAATGTCGTCTGTAAATTGTGCAATGTACTCTAAGTGTCGAATTTGTCGAGGTGATTTGTCTGATTTAGAATTTAGAATATGTGTTAAAGGTTTATGATCAGTATAAAGAGTGAATGTTCTACCTTCTAGAAAATGTTTAAAATGTTTAATTGAATTGTATATTGCTAAAAGTTCTCTATCAAATATAGAGTAATTAATTTCTGTAGAAGATAATTTTCGTGAAAAATATGCAAGTGGTTCTAAACTGTTGTTCCCCATTTGTTGTAAAACCGCACCGACTGCTACATTCGATGCATCGGCAGCAAGTGATAATTTACCATTTTTATCAAAATGAGTGAGTAAAGTCTTCTGTGTAAAAAGTTTCTTCACATTTTCAAAAGCCCTAGTTGTATTTTCTGTGAAATTTAATTGTTTAAGTTTATTTTTAGTTGCCAATGTTAACATTTCGTACAGAGGACTAAGTTTTGCTGCTAACATTTTAACATATCTATGGTAATAATTAGCCATGCCCAAAAATTTTTGTAATTTATTTATTGAAAGTGGTTTTTCAAAATTTACTATTGCTTCAACTCGTTCGACACAAGGTCTTATTCCTTCACTTGAAATTTCATAACTTAGAAAATCTAATTTATTTGCTCCAAAAATGCATTTACTAGGTTTAATATTCAAACTATCTTTTTCAAGTCTTTCAAATACAGATTTTAAATGCTCAATATGTTGATCTTCATTATCACTTGCAACAAGAATATCGTCAATATAGACAAACAAAAATTCTAACCCTGAAAATACTTCATTAATAAAACGTTGAAATGTTTGTGCACTATTTCGTAGTACGAACTCAAACATTCCAAACGGTGTAGTAATTGCTGTTTTATGTATATCTTCTTCAGCCATCGGTATTTGATGATACGCACGAACAAGATCAATTTTGGAAAACAATTTTTTATTTTTTAAATCAATAGTCAAATCATGAATGTGAGGTAACGGATAAAGATCTGGAATAGTAATACAAGTAAGTCTTCTGTAATCTCCACAAGGTCTCCAATCATTTGGTTCTTTTTTGGGAACCAAATGTAAAGGAGATGCAATGTGAGAGCGTGAAGGCCTACATATACCCGTTTTAACTAAAATTTCAAATTCTGTTTTTGCTATATTAAATTTAATTGGATCAAGCCTACGAGGTTTAGAGAAAGGTAGCACTCCTTTTGTTTCAATTCTGTGAACCGTTTGGCGTTGCACTGGTTTAGTGTAATCTGGTTCACAAGTAATTGAAAGAAAATCATTTAAAAAGTTTAGAAAATTTATTTTCAGTAATTGGTATCCTTATTGAAAATATATCCCAAAAACCAGATGATCCAGAAACTTTCAATTTTTTGTTGAATCAGTAATTTCTCTAAAATTCAGCGGCTCCGCTGGCTTGGCCATGTCGTTCGGATGGACAGAAACGCTCCTGCTCTGAAAATATTCAACGCGGGCCGCGATGCTTGTAACAGAGGAAGAGGAAGGCCTCCTCTGCGTTGGAAAGACCAGGTGGAGAAGGACTTGGCTTCACTTGGCATTTTCAATTGGCGTCAGTTAGCACAGAAGAGAAATGACTGGCGTGCTGTTTTGGACTCGGCCAAAATCGCTTAGGCGGTTACAGCGCCAAATAAGAAGAAGAAGAAGAATATTACAAATTTCTCCAAAAAGATAGCGCCTAAACCTAGATAAATTTTTAAAAGTTTTGTACTATAAGTTTTAATAGAAGAACCGTTAGCTGCAGTCAAATTAAGATCTGAATTTCTTGTATGTGATTTGAATTTTGAAGAAAGAATGACAGAAACGATTGCACCAGTATCAATTAAAAAATTTTATTTATTGAATTTATCATAAATAAATAGGCGGCGAGATGGCTTAACTTCATTTCCATTACTAGCCACCGTCATAATGGAACGATCTAGTTTAAAATGTTAGAATTTTTGTCATTTCTATTTGTGTTAAAATTACATGGTTGAATGCATTTAAAAGCACTACTTTTAAATTTTCTATGGTACCAACAAATATTTTAGTTAATATCGTTTCTAGATTTAGAACGACTTCCATCTCTATATCTCTATCTCTATCTCTATCTCTATCTCTATCTCTATCTCTATCTCTATCAAGAATGATAGAATACAAGATTGCGCCAACGAGAGAGGATTTTTGAGCGTAATTTTTGCGTGACGTCATCTTGGTGCAATTGCAAGAGAGAAATGCCAAAACGCATATAAAAATATGTAAACAATGCAGAAAAATCTGTTAATTTTAATATTACATGGCCCAATTTTGCAGGAATCAATAAATATGCAAAGATTGATTAATTAGGAACACGTAGCAATAATTTTGGACATGTAGCCCTTTAGGTAAGTACGATTTTTAGCACATGAAAAAA
>NW_023458563.1:6584847-6623212 GCF_013731165.1 Rhagoletis pomonella | reverse complement strand
AACGTAACCATTATTTTCCGAGCAAAAAATAAAACTTAAAACGTAACGATTATTTTCCGAGCAAAAAATAAAACTCAAAATATAATGATTAAACTTGATTTTTATAAGTAAAAATTAAAAGATAAAAATTAGCGCCGCTGAAGGTACTCCGAGTAATAAAAAATATATTGGTTTACTCCTTATGCACGTAGCATTCCGCTTTCCGCGTGATTTTTTGAGTTGAAATTTCAAAGGATAATCGTTATTTGCGGTCCCTGAGATAAAGAAAAGGATAAAAGCAAAGATATGAAAGATAAAAACAAAGACGAAGACCAAGGTAAATTTACCGATTTCAAAACCAAGAACACCGTTGGAAAGGTAATTCTGTAGATGAGGAGAGTTTTTATAGTTTCGAAATTGGTTTAAAATCGTTGTTTAAAAATTTCCATATTTGTTAATGGTTGTTTTTGCAACCTGTTTAATTTAAGCTCTTTCGCAGTTTTTACTTCGTATTTAAAATTAAACTTTGAAATAAAGATAAATATGAAAATGAAGAAACAAGTGATAACGATGAAGACAAAAAAAGAAGGCAAAAGTGAAGATAAAGACGAAAATGGAGATAAAGGCGAAAATGGAGACAATGAGAAATACATAAGAATTAGGGTAACTGAATTGAAATTTTCCATAAAAGTTACTGAAATTTATCGAATCATCGAAGTTTATAATTATCGAAATTTATCCATGCTTATTAAGTTATCACAACGTATCGAATTATTCAAATTGATCAATGTTTATTGAGTTGTCGAAATTTATAGACACAGAAACTTAGTTGTCGAAATTTACAAATAGTTATCGAGCTATAAAAACATGTGGGATTATAGAAATTTGTCACGTTAAAGAAATGTATCAAGTTATAGATATTTATTGAATTATCATTATTTATAAACTTAACGAAATTTATCGAGTTGTAGTAATGCATGGAGTTCTTTCAACTAACAGAGTTATCGATAATTATTGATCTACTGAAATTGGTTGATTCATCGAATCGAAGTTTATGGAATTTTCAAAATATATCCATTAATCGAAATTTCAAGATTATGTAAGCATATCGATTTATCACTGCTTATCGAATTTTATCGTGCTAACAGAGTATAATGAGTTATCAAAATTTTTCGATAGCTTTCGAAAAATGTGGAGCTGTCAAAAGTATAAATTTTTAAAGGTATCCAATGAACTTACATTTTTGATTTATCGAAATTTATCGAGCCCTCGAATTTCACAGTTATTGAAATTGGTCGAGTTAACGAATTTTGTTGAGTTATATGATTTTAGTGTTTTTGAAATTCATCGAACTATCGATATGTATCAAATCATTAATATTTATCGATAAAGTGGAATGTATCGGGTCAATTCTAAGTCCTGCTGAAGTCCAAAGACCTTCAAAGATACAAAAAATTTTGTTTCGTTTTAGTTCCAAAGCAGAAGATGTTCCGGTAAGTTAATTTGTATCGTATAAGTTTTGCTACGTGTTAAGTTAGAAACCCTCTCCAAGGCTCCTAAAAACTAGAAAAACTGTCGAATTTCGACAGTAACTGGCACTCTAGTATTATTGAAACGACAATCTCTAAATCACTACATATATGAAATTTTTCATTCATGACCGAGATTTCTTAAATTTTAGATTTTTTAATTTTTGTGTCGGACTGAAAAAGTTGCGCTTGAGGGTGATGAAGTTGCGGGGAGATGTGCTACGGTTGTTATGAATGAATGTATTTGGTCTGGAGAAATACGCGAATGCGTTTATGAATGAAATAGCTTTTGTGGTATTTGAATATGTGCGTGATTATGTATGTATGCTGAGTTGTACATATGTATGCATGTTCGTAGTATTTGGCAGAAATATGCACATACGTATGTATGTATGTATGTTTTTATGTTATCATTTAATGGAGTATTTATTTACATACATATGCGTGGTAAATGCATTTTCATTTGACTGCAAAACTAGTGGGGCATATTCGTAGACGAAATAAAGACAACTCTGAAGTTAAAGTTTGTCGACCTCAAATAAGAAGAAAGTTATTATATGTATGTTATAGTTTGTGCCTGGGTAAGAACGTTATCAATAAATGATTTTGGAGGTTGTTTATGTATGTATGTACACATAACGATATGGCCAAGCCAGCGGAGCCGCTGTATTTTAATTCGCTGCACTATGTCCATGTCGTTGTAAAGCTCATACAGCTCATCGTTCCATCGCCTGCGGTACTCGCCGTCGCCAACGCGTAAAGGCCCGTAAGTCTTCCGCAAAATCTTTCTCTCAAACACTACAAGAGCCGCCTCATCGGATGTTGTTTTATGCATATAACAAGTGCAATTTGTAAAATATAGCGCTATTGGTCATGCGCATTTTATTCTACAAGAAATTCGCTTTTATTTTGTAAAAAGTGCAAAAAGCCGTTAGCAATAAAAAATTATTAAAAATCAACCCGAATTTTTAGCCGCATAAAACTTGATCTTGTTCCACTAAAATTAAAAAACCGATCTATCTGCGTACTCAAAATTTTTCTAAAAGCTCAGATTAAACAGGTCAAAATTTAGACGAGAATTCGTTGAATTTTTCTAGGTTCTGTATGAAGTTTAAAAGTTTGACTTGTATACTTTTGATTAAAGCATGAAGCATATTTTTGTAAAAAAATAACGAAAAAAAGTTTAAATTGAAAAACATTGCAAATATTAAAGAAAAAGCACCATGCACTCACTTTTGATTGCCAGTCTATGTATGTACATATGGGTGTAAAATTTATGCAAAACTATCATTATTTTAAATTGTATTTGCATCTTTACAAAAGGAGAACAATTTAAAAAATTTAACAAAAATTACAAATTAATGAAAATTATATAAAGATTTGCCATTTGCTCGCAACCCGAAGAACAGCACATTTCATGTTGCTCAACATTGTGTTATGTTATCAACATTAAATTCAACAGAACTTCTGTCTGTTGACAAGCGTTTCTACATTCCTAGTTGAACTTTTCATCAGCGAATGGTCTCCACTTTCAGTTTGCACCTTCTCTATCTATCTAAGTTCTCTGCCAAAGGGAACATTTTCTTTCATTACGTTCAAATTGGCCCCATTTAACTTGTTACATGAAAAAGAGCTTTTTGTAAAACACAATCGTCCACATTGAATATTTGGAGTTAACTTTGACGGTTGTTTAATCTATATATATAAAAATGAAATGTTTTTCGTATGACCGCGATGCCTGACCAAACGCCTGAATCGATTTCAATTCTGTAAAAAGTATTTTTTGGACCTTCTGTATGGAAGGTTTTTCGATTTAAAGAGATTTGAAATTTTTTGTTGTTGTTGCAGAAAACTGAAGAATGCTGAGACGTCACGATTTCACAATTTCATAGAGTTTTCTGTACATTAAATGTCACTAAACTACTAAACGTCTGGACCGATTTGGTTCATATTTGGGTTATATATCAGTACCATGAAAATAAATATTTCTACCAAAAATTTGCTCGCTAGGTGGCGCTGGGGTCAGGATATTCCTAAAAATTGCATTTACTTTCCGATTTGGCTAATATTTCGAGCGTATGTTAGCCAATTGAAAATAAATATTGGGCCTAAAATGTACAAGATAGGCGGCATTGTGGACGAGATATTCGTAAAATTCTTATAAACTGAGGTAATGATAGATATCTACTATATATTTGTGAAAGTATGTATGTATGTATGTATGTGCCAGATTGCAGTCTAAACGGACGGACAGAATCGAACAAAATTTTGACAGAGTATTGCCATGACACCTGGGCCTATAATAGGGTAAAAAAAATTGGGATCCGACAAGGGACAAGTCCCATGAACTTGAAACTTGGTATGCAGACATGTCAATGGTAGATGCTTATAGGCGGGTATATATAATCGAGTTTGTAAAGGGGGCGTGGCACTTCCCATAGGCGTGGAATTTTTTATCAGCTATAACTTCGGAACCATAAGTCACACAAACTTGAAATTTGGTATGCAGACATATCCATGGTAGGTGCTTATACGAGGGTATATTTAACGAGTTTGCAAAAGGGGGCGTGGTACAACCCACAGGCGCGAAATTTTTTATCAGCTATAACTTCGGAACCATAAATCACACGAACTTGAAATTTGGTATGCAGATATACCAATGGTAGGTGCTTATAGGAGGGTATATATAAACGAGTTTGTAAAAGGGGGCGTGGCACAACCCATAGGCGTGGAAGTTTTTATCAGCTATATCTACGGAACCATAAGTCACACGAACTTGAAATTTGGTATGCAGACATACCAATGGTAGGTGCTTCTAGGAGGGTATATATAAACGAGATTGTAAAAGGGGCGTGGCACATCCCATAGGGGTGGAATATTTTATCAGCTATAACTTCGGAACCATAAGTCACACGAACTTGAAATTTGATATGCAGACATATCCATGGTAGGTGCTTATAGGAGGGTATATATAAATGAGTTTATATAAGGGGGACGTGGCACATTCCATAGGCGTGGAAATTTTTATCAGCTATAACTTCGGAACCATAAGTCACACGAACTTGAAATTTGGTATGCAAACATGTCAATGGTAGATGCTTATAGGAGGGTATATATAAGCGAGTTTGTGAAAGGGGCGTGGCATATCCCATATTCGTTGAAATGTCTATCAGCTATAACTTCGGAACCATATGTCGCACCAACTTTAAATTTGGTAAGCAATTATATACATATTTTGTAGGTGCTTATAATAAGGTCTATATAAATGAGTTTGTAAAAGGGGGCGTGGTGCATCCCATAGGCGTGGATTTTTTTATCAACTATAACTTCAGAACCATAAGGCCCTCGAACTTGAAATTTCATACAACCGAATTTTTCATACTGCATATCTCTGGAAATGTTCATGGTAGAGTACTCTAACTTGGTATGGAGTGTAATGCGATAAAAGCATACAATTTGCAGGTATGCCCCCGCAATTATGGAAGTGGAACGCGTCCACTTCACATGGCGACCGTGGCCCAGCCTGGCGCAATGGCGGCCCGCGGGCATAAAAAAAGGGCAAAGCCCAAAAATTTAAAAACATTTTTTTTTAATTAAAAAAAAATATATATTTAAAATAAAAACTTTTAATTAAAAATGTGTGAAGACACATAAATTGAAATAATTTGATTTATGGTGGTGGCTACGAAAGAGAAGAAAAAAAATTACAAAGAAAAACAAAAAAAACATTTAAAAATTACAAAAAAAAAATAAAAATTTTTAAAAACTATATATCTATATACAAAAAAAATAAAAACTCAAAATTACAAGAAAACTCAAAATTACACAAAACTAAAAACTTATATGTGCATACATATGTATATTCAAAAACATACAAACGAAAATTAAAATGAACTTACAAAAAACAAAAATGTGGAAATTATAGTTATAACGGAAAATGAAAAATTACAAAAAAATATAAAAAAACTCAAAAAATCAAAAAAAAATCGGTTGTACCAAATTTAAATAAAAAAATGTAAATTACAAACGTAAACCAAAAAATCCAAAAAAAAATCGGTTGTGCCAAATTTTAAAATATCAAATGCGAGAGAAGTGCAGTGGCTGGTGGCTAAAATGGGTTTTTTATAAAAACAAAAACAGTGTCTGGTGGTACAGCAATCAAAAACTGCAAACTCATTAAAAATTGTTCCAAAAAAAAAAACTAAAACAAATAAACGAACGTAGAACTAAATTAAAAGCACGCGAAAAAAAAGGTTGTTTTAGTGCGTAACTGTACCACCAGATATACCACGCCACCATTCAACAGCCGTTATAACGGCGCATAAAACCACGCCACTAAATAACGCCAAAAACACCGTAACTCCGTTACAACGGCATATATAACCACGCCACCTAACGCCAAATGCATACATACATACATATATCGCTAAGCCAAGGCGCGATATCTGCGTAGCAACTACACCGAAGACGACTACAAGATTTGCAGCAACAACAACATCAACGAGTCAACAGCAACGAGTAGCAGTTTTCAGCTTTTGGGTATGACATACTATTTGTGAAACACCATTACATTTTATAATAAATTTAAAAACTTTACACTATATTCCTTTAATAATTTTCTAAACATTTCACTACTTAAATATTTGCTGAAACTTTAGATTGTATTCTCAAACAAAATTTTAAAGACCTACTGTACTTTTCTTGTATTACATACATACATTCATATTACTTGCATTTATATTACATACATAAATTTTAAAGACCTACTGTACTTTTCTTGTACTACATATATACATTCATATTACTTGCATTTATATTATATACATAAATTTCTAAGATTATATTCAACACTTTAAAATTTTACTGATTGAATAATACACACATTTACATATGTATATGTTACTGTTTCTTCTTATGGAATTTCAGCTTCAGTGGTACAGTGATGTACAAATATTAATATTTTTTTAAACGTAACTTCAACAATTTAAAGTTTTCACTAAAATTGTTCTTCAATTCTTTGCAACATTAGGCAAGAGTCAGATTTTTTTCCACTTCCATAATTGCGGGGGCATACCTGCAACCTCCGCGCTGTGTGGAGCCCTAGCGCTCCGCTGCTGTGCCGACATTGAGAACAAAAAAAAAGGAGCCCTGGCGCTCCACTGCCGTGTTGCTTGCTGCGGTTGCGGGAACTTGTCTCGCACACTCCCAAGCTGCTGCTGCTACCTTCGATGGTGTCTGGACGGGAGTCGGGATGCCCTGCTAACTCCCAAAAAAGATATTCCCGGATATTTTCACAAACACGACTGGTCGCTTTTAGGGTACGCGGAATAATGCCGCCCATTTTATTTTTCATTTTATCTTTAACTTAGTTGCTTATATATGTACACAGGGTTGCATTCTTGATATCGTAAATTCTTAATTATTGTACTAGATTAGCTTTAAGGTGTGTTCATACAAGGTGATTTATAGGGTTGCAAATTGTATGCTTTTATCGCATTACAGGAGATATATGATACCAATCGCATGCTCATAAAAAAAAATTGTGGTTATTGGAAAAGGGGGCGTGGCACTTCCCATACAACCGAATTTTTCATACTGCATATCTCTGAAAGTGTTCTTGGTAGAGTACTCTAACTTGGTATGGAGATATATGAAACCAATCGCATGCTCATGGAAAAAAATTGTGGTTATTGGAAAATGGGGCGTGGCACTTCCCATACAACCGAATTTATCATACTGCATATCTCTGGAAGTGTTCATGGTAGAGTACTCTAACTTGGTATGGAGATATATAAAACCAATCGCATACTCATGGAGAACAATTGTGGTTTTTGGAAAAGGGGGCGTGGCACCTCCCATACAAACCGAATTTTTCATACCGCATATCTCTGGAAGTGTTCATGGTAGAGTACTCTAACTTGGTATGGAGATATATCAAACCAATGGCATACTCATGGAGAAAAATTGTGGTTATTGGAAAAGGGGGCGTGGCACCTTCCATACAAACCGAATTTATCATACTGCATATCTCTGGAAGTGTTCATGGTAGAGTACTCTAACTTGGTATTGAGATATATAAAACCAATCGCATACTCATGGAGAACAATTGTGGTTATTGGAAAAGGGGGCGTGGCACCTCCCATACAAACCGATTTTTTTATACTGCATATCTCTGGAAGTGTTCATGGTAGAGTACTCTAACTTGGTATGGAGATATATAAAACGAATCGCATACTCATGGAGAACAATTGTAGTTATTGGAATAGGGGCCGTGGCACCTTCCATACAAACCGAATTTTTCATACTGCATATCTCTGGATGTGTTGATGGTAGAGTACTCGAACATAGTATGGAGATATATGAAACCAATCGCATGCTCATGGAAAAAAATTGTGGTTATTGGAAAAGGGGCGTGGAACTTCCCATACAACCGAATTTTTCATACTGCATATCTCTGAAAGTGTTTTTGGTAGAGTACTCGAACATGGTATGGAGATATATGAAATCAATCGCATACTCATGGAGAAAAATTGTGGTTATTGGAAAAGGAGGCGTGGTACATAAACAATTACTTGTATGATAACTAATGAACTTATATCAGTTAATAAGTTTAATACTTGTATGAAAAACTAGTTAAAAAATTATTACTTGTATGGAAACTAATGAACTTATATGAGTTAAAAAAATTAGTACTTTTATGAAGACTACTGAAATTATATGAGTTAATAAGACTTGTATGAGAATTTGAAACTTATATGAGTTACTAAAATTATTACTTGTATGAAAATTAATATAACTATATGAGTGATAAATTTAATACTTGTATGAAAAAGCTATATTTTGTATGGGTTTATATAATTATTAGTTGTTTAAAAAATTTTAACAGAATCGAAAATGTATGGGGAAAATATAAAATTGCTAAATATGAAATTTATCCCAAAGTAATGCATGCAAGAAACATTAGATATTTACTCAACTTTTTTCCACATTGACAAAATCTCTGAAAATTTAGAACTTATGTGATTAAACACAATTACTTTTATGAAAACTAATATTTGTTAAAAAATTATTACTTGTATGGAAACTAATGAACATATATGAGTTAATAAAATTAGTACTTGTATGAAGATTAATGAAATTTTATGAGTTAATAAGACTATTAATTGTATCAAAATTTTGAACTTATATGAGTTAATGAAATTAGTACTTGTATGAAAATTAATGAAATTATATGAGTTGATAAACTTAATACTTGTATGAAAAAGCCATATTATGCATGGGTTTGTATTATGGTGGAATTCTATACAGGTGATGTCAGTAGACCACATAACTGTAAATTTTGACTTTATTGGCTATCTGATTTTCAGTGATGCCCTCTTTGTCTACATTCCATTAACTTTCCATACAAAATGGGAGCAAATTATACTGCTCCTAATATTTTCTAATAAACGTATGCGTTGGGACTACTGTTTTCTTTTTGACAATTTGAATAAATGTTTAAACTTTTATTCGTTTGCTGAAAATTTTAAATAAAATTTAAATTCTAGTTAAATTATTGATTCAATTATTAATATTGATAAGCGGAGTTTTAAGTCATACTCGCGCCTTGCGGGAATACAAATTTAAATGCACTGTGAATATTATATTTAGTTCAAATAGCCAAGTGGCCCTTCGGTTGCATCTTTTGTGTTTACATACATTTGTATGTGTATGATTTGTTAATAATGTTGCAAGTGTAATGCAGTTACTCTTGGAAACATGTTCGTAAGTAAGCATTTTTTAAAGTGCATTGGTTGTTGAATTAAATGCATAAAAAGTAAGCTTAGGCAGCTGAAGCGCGTACAACGGGCTGCTTTAATTGGTATTGGTGGGGCACTGCGAACCGCCCCACATTAGCACTGAACGCAGTGCTTAACGTAGCGCCTATCGACGTTGCAGTCAGAGTTGTCGCGGCGCGATCGGCTATTAGACTCAGGGAAACCGATTGGTTGACCAACTTAGGTACTGGACACTCTGGAGTTCTAGGAGGTTTCGACATCATCCCTGATCGCACAGATTACTGCACCACTGTCACGGTTCTTAGGAGCTTCTTCTCTGTCCACTTTCCCTCAAGGGATGAGTGGGCCGGGCGGGACTTCTGGAGGAGGGGTGCGGTGAACTTCTTTACGGATGGATTGAAACTGGATGGCAGGGTTGGTGGAGGGGTCTTCTGTCGAGAGCTTTCCATCAGCACTAAGTTCAGGCTCCCGAACTTTTGCAGTGTATTCCAGACGGTAGTAGCTGCTATCAAGGAGGCGGTGGATTCACTGCTAAGGAGCGTTATAACCGTCAGGGAAGTGAGCGTATATTCTGATAGCCAGGCGGCTATCAGGGCTTTGAGTTCGTTAGAGGTGCGCTCTAACCTGGTTATAGAATGTCGTCTCTCTCTTTCGGCCGCGTCGGAGTACTTCCGCATTAGGCTTATTTGGGTTCCGACACACACCGACATTGGGGGGAACTGCGTGGCTGACGAGCTGGCCAGGGAAGGAACCCGTGAAACGTTACTACCGAATAAAGAGCGGCGGGGGAGGCCATTGATCGCTTGCGGTTCGCTCTTGGATAATTGGGCCTCATGTCAGCTCAGCAAACGCTGGGCGAATACCATAACTTGCGCGATCGCAAGGTCCTTTTGGCCGAGGGTGGACTGGGGGCGATCGAGGGCACTCCTCACACTCACAAAGCCACAGCTATCACTTCTGGTGGGGGTTTTAACGGGTCACTGTCCTATCGGTATCCACGTAGTAAGGCTGAGCATTCTGCCGAAACATTTGTGTCGCTGTTTCCTGGAAGATGACGAGGTAGAATCAGCTCAACACTACCTTCTTAGGTGCCCAGGGTTTCCGAGACTAAGGTTGAAGTACTTTGGCTCTCACTTTCTAAACAGCCCCGAGGAGCTCTGGGACATTGAGATCAGCTGTATTAGTAAATACATAATCGGCTCGGAGCGTTTTAAAGATAAAGTTTAGGGGGCCTTTCCAAATTGTGGTATCACAAAGGACAATCTTACATTGTCTAAGTGAGCTCCGGTTACACGGGGCTGCCACATTACCTAACCTAACCTAAGCTTAGGCCAGTTCCTAACAAACAATTCTTCGTCATGCGTTTTGTGTACAAATGCAAGCAGTTTTGTTGGTAATCCGAACGATTGCTTTTAAGATTGAATGTCAGCTCCTAGCCTCTAGCTCTGTCTCAGTTTACATAGTAAACAGTTATGCATGAATCCCATTACCTAAATTATTATTACGCAAGCGCAATAGTGTTTACGATTGCATTTTTTGGCTTACAAAATATGTTAGTGTTTGGCCGATCTTCTCCTCCGATTTGCAGCGTGCGGCTTGATGTTGTCACACAAAGGGGAGGGACCAACAGTTTTATGCCTACTCCGAACGGCGATTGTATTTTTTATGAGGAGCTGTTTTTCATGGCAGAATACATGTAGTCCAACAACCAATGCACTTTAAAAAATGCGTACTTACGAACAAGCTTCCAAGCGTAACTGCATAAAACTTGCACTTTCATAAATCATCAGTACCCACAGTGTGAGCGAACTTTTTATTATTCCATCTACTTTGTGCTTAAACCGGTTTACGTAAAGCGAAAAAGCGCACAATCAACAAGTGTATATTGCTTATTATTAGAATAACAAGCAACAAATAAACAATACAAAAACAACCATAGGTTAAACAATAACATGCTAGACCCACCGGATATTTGGAGGAGAAATCCTCACATCTATGCATAACAACTTTTCAGTCAGTGTTACACTACACAAATCACTCAATACTTTTAAAGAGGTAATTTATTGCAATGATTTACGTGAGATTAGCAAAGCAGTAATTCTAGAAGAATTAAAACCGCAAAACATTATTGAAGTGAAAAGAATACTAAAAAAAAGACAACGAACTAAAAGTAACCGGACTTATTATAATTACTTTCAACTACTAAAAGTACTTCCAGAAATCTTTAACATTGTATAAGAAAGGGTAAAAGTGCGCCCCTGTATTCCACTGCCAATTAGATGCAACCCTTGCCTTCGTTTTGGAAACATAAGTAAAATATGCAACCGAACCAAACCATGTAGAAATTGTGCACGAATTTTCCACCTTGATCCCGAATCTAAAGAATTATGTACCGCCAAACCAACTTGCGTAAACTGCGCAGATAGACATCAAAAGGATATAAATAACCCATAAACAAGCAAAATTTGCCCTATGTTCATTTAAGAACGCGAAATCCAGTTAATTAAAGCCCTGCAAAAAGTGGGTAATAGAACCGCATACTCAATTTGTAAAAGCCGACATCGTGCCAACGATTTATTGTACTCTAATGTAGCCAAATTTCAATCTCTTTCAAATACAACAAACAGTAAAATAAATTCAACCAACACAATCCAACATAATAGGACAAGTACATCCTACGATGACCTAACTATAACCACAAATGGCGAAGACCTTTCACAGCGCATTTTGTCTACATCAAACACTACTTTCTCGGTCACCAAAACCATTCCTCAAGGCTCAGCTGCTACACAAATTAAAATACTTCCCAGAAATACCTCAAACAGAACAATATCAAAACTAAAAGCAAAAACCAAAAATAACATTACTAACAATAAAATAACTCAAGCACTATTAGAATCAAGTGACACTTTCGGCATTAGAAATAGATCAGATTCTGTCATTCGACCAGGATCTTTAAGTAGCTTCCCGAACATTATACATAATATACCCTTCTGGACAGTTTTCCACAACTCCTTCGATGAAACTCAAAATCCTTCAGTGGAATTTGAACGGTTTCCATAATAACTTACTAGAACTACAAATAGTAATAAAAACAGAGAATCCAGATATTATAGCAATAAAGGAAACGCACTACAAAAGCAGTAACATAAAAATCAACAACTACACATCAGTAACTAGTAAAGTTCAAATTGCTATGCATGCATGCAAAAGGTGGCACTGCCATCTTTGTCAAAAAAAGCCTCCCACACAAAATCTAAACACACCACATTCCATACAAGCAGCCATAGTAGAGACAATATTGATATAACAATCACAGTGATATCAGCCTACATTCCACCATCTCAAGCCATTCCACAAGCAGAACTAGCTTGCATATTTAACCAATTCAACAGCCACGTCATCTTAATAGGTGACTTCAACGCGCACAGTAGACTATGGGGATCCAACAAAGCCAACATAGTGGTAAAATAGAGGAGTCGCTCGCAGCACAATCCAACCTGGTAATATTAAACAACGGTGCTCCAACTCATGTATCTACACATTCGACGTTTACACACGTAGACATTTCTCTCGCTTCAGCAGACCTCGCAACTTCCCTACATGGTAGCGATCACTACCCCATAGTTATAAGGTATGGCGACAACGTTCAACAAGCAACAAATAAATACATTTTAATTTTTAAAACATCAAAAACAAACTGGTTGAAATACCTAAATCTACTTAACTTCAAAATAAACAGCACTGATATCTCCGAAAATACAAATAAGGAAGCAGCTAAGTTTCAAAAGATCATAATTGCGGCAGCAAATGAGTCTATTCCACATACAAGCGCAAACTGTACTAATAAAAAGAAAGTGTATTGGTGGAACGATAACTTAACTGACCTGCGTTCAATCAAACAAAGTCTATGGCATCGATTCAAAAACGATACGACAAGTGAATACAGAATTGCTTACAAAAAAGCAAACGCGGTTTTTAGGAATAACGCAAAAATTGCAAAAAGGAATTCCTTATCTGAATCCACCTCAATAAACCCCCGCACTCCAATGAAATCAATCTGTCATAAGGTCAACAAGCTATATGGAAAATACAACACAAAGGCCATAAAAATCATAAAAGATAATGCAAATACATCTCTTACTGAACCTACTGCAATAGCCAACTGATAGCAATTTTGTGAACTTAAAATACAGTCTTAAGACAGAAATTAATACAAACTACACAACAAACAAAGATGCTCAAAAAATAGAAACAAACATCATCGAATTTAATTCTGCTTTAAGCACCTTAAAGAGAGACACTCCCAGTCACGACAAAATCAATTATAAAATGTTGAAAACCCTTCCACCATTCGCAACGCGACTACTACTAAACATCAGGTTCTTTCCCTAAGAATCCGGACCGGATCCGGTAATTAGAGAAGCGAAAAGTTTGCTCTCAAAAATGGATCATAATCCAGAAGTACGGGAACGCAAAAAAACCACATTTCGTTCCCAGAATTTGTGAAACAGTACTCGGTACCTAATACTTAAAATAGATTTCGATACCAAATACGGTAATTCTCTAGTGCACGGTAACAACCCCTAAAAAAGGTCCGGAAAAGTCGGGAGGGGTACCAAACGACGCGTTTCGGCCCCCTATTAACAATCCGGAGGGGGAAGGCGAATATTATTAACCATTTAAAAGTTATGAACAAAAAACTTTTGTTAAATTTCGTTGCTTTCTATGGGCAATTACACCGACAAAGGTTCACTAAATCACCTGTTCTCACTTTTTAAACACTATTGAAATATATAATTTAACTTATTTATTAAACAAACACATAGTTTTATCAACCTAAGATAGATTATTTTGTTATTAGAATGAAGGCGACAATATTTGCGAACTGAAACGCAAGATTCCAAAATAGCTATAGTGCTGCCACTGTATTAGTATTTCGTAATAATTCACTTTTCCTTATAAGGTGTGTGCACTGTTCAATGCTTTTCGGTATCTTCTTTCGTTTAATATATATATAAATAATGAAAATTTGTAATAAAAAGTCGCGCGATTTTGCTATTATATTTTGGTTAGAATATCTTATTTAGGTGAAAGTAAAAAAAGAAGAAGAAGAAGAAGTGTATAGTGTAAACTGAGTATAATAGCGCAAATGAAATGTGAAAAAAGTGGCAATACCAGCGATTTGAGGTTATAATAATTTTGGCAGGCCCAAAGTTTTTTTACTCTGTTTTATTAACGATATATATAAAATAAAAGTGAATAAATCATTTGGTTTGCATAAAATAATAACCGGAGACATTTTAGTAGTGTTTTAAAAGTGGAAACTGGTGATTTAGTGCATTTTTGACGTGGTAATTGCTCATAGAATACAACGAAATTTAACAAAAGTTTTTTGTTTATAACTTTTAAATTGTTAATAATATTAGCCCTCTCCCTCTAGATTGTTAATAGGGGGGCCGAAACGCGTCGTTTTGTACCCCTCCCGACTTTTCCGGACCTTTTTTAGGGGTTGTTACCCTACACTAGAGAATTACCCCAAATACTTCCTTTTCGGTACCCGATACCGATTCTTTACATTAAACCTTCGCCATTATATACATTTCAAGTTTAGAAAAAGCTTTAATTACTAATTTATATGATATCGGCTAAAACACTTGAACTTATCGCAACAGAGAAATATTATTTGATCAGTTTTAATCTTAGTTGATCCAAGGTTCAAGAAAAATGCTTTTACGGATGAAGAAGCCTTTCAGGGGGGACAAGTTTCGGACCGGTACCGCACTTGTTGACGTAAAAATATTTCACATCATACGTCAACAAAACCGTAGCCGATACGACAATTGTCGCTAACTGGTTACAGAATCTGCCCCCAGGCCTACAAAAAAGATATCGTCCGATCCAGCTGGAACAAAAATGCTTCAAACAAGTATGAGTTTCTCTGCATTATTGCCCCGAACCGACATATATACATCTTTCATTTAAGTCCGTATGAAAAGCTCTATTGGCTCTAGATCCGGGTTTTTATAGGCGTGTCTCCCCTGAATCGTTTTTTCCATATTTTTGGCCTAAGTGCGCCTTTATTGGAAACCTAAATATTTCGGTACCGAGTATCGAGAGTATTGGATACTTTTTAAATCGGTACCGAATAGCGATCAATACTTAAAAGTATTGACTCAGCACATCACTAGAAACAGGCAACATGTAAACACAAAACAGCTGATACGCACTTTGATGCTTTATCCATTTTTACCCGGAGAAAAAGTCCGGGCTGTTTTGGGCAGGAAGAAGAAGACACTTACGATCCAATACGTTCCAATTTTTGCTCTCTGTTACCCATTTTGTTAAGTACGGGAATGATTTCTGGGCTATTTTGGGCACCCGCGGGATCCCGCGTTGCGTACGGGAAAGAACCTATCTACAACAAAGTGTTAAACATGAGTTTCATTCCACAAAAATGGAAAACAACAACAATAATCCCACTGCCAAAACCACAAAACCCGAAAGACTCGTTCGAGGGATACCGACCGATTTCACTAATTTCATGCGTCAGAAAATTGATGGAAAAAATCATCGCAAAAAGGCTTGTCTGGTTTATGGCGAAACAGAAGTTACTCTCTTCAAATCAAGTTGCATGCAAAAGCAATATAAGCACTTTAGATGCATTTCTCTTTATAAATTACATAACAACCAAAGCCCTATCAACCCGCAATCATATTTCCGTGATTTCAATAGATTTCGAAAAAGCGTTCGATAGGATCGGCGCACATACAATTTTAAGCCAATTAATAGAGTGGAAAGTAGGTAAAAAGATAATTGCTTATATAAAATCGTTCTTAAAAAATAGAAAGCATAGAGTAATATTAAATGGTTATTATTCGGAAACCTACGCCCTTCACAATGGGAT
This sequence comes from Rhagoletis pomonella, assembly GCF_013731165.1. Taxonomy (NCBI): domain Eukaryota; kingdom Metazoa; phylum Arthropoda; class Insecta; order Diptera; family Tephritidae; genus Rhagoletis; species Rhagoletis pomonella. The sequence goes on along the minus strand of NW_023458563.1, from coordinate 6,607,019 downwards.
ACCGCAAGGTTCTCCTTTGTCAGTCGTATTATTTCAAATCGCGTTTGAAAAGCTGAATAAGATTTTAAGTCAACACAGACAATTCAAGCATTGCATATACGCAGATGAACTCTATATTACAGCCAAATACAAAACAAATCAAAATTTACAAAGCGACTCCAATAAGCTTAGTGCGGACATAAACCAGTGATGCTTGGCAAATGAGGCTAAATCTGCAGGAAAAAAGCCTGCAACACCACAACCATAACTTTCAAAAACACAACACATGCTCAAGTCAACAAATTAAAAGTCTTGGGTCTAACCTTTAACGAAAAATACAATTGGTCGGACCATGTAGAGTCTCTGAAAAACGACTTAACAAAGAGACTAAACTTAATAAAATGACATTCGAGTTTTCACTGCAACACGCACACAAATACTACCATTAACATTTTAAAAGCAATACTATTATCTAAGTTAGATTATGGTCTAGCAATATATGGACGAACCACCAAAACCAACAAACACAAATTAAAATCTATGTACCATTCAGCAGCAAGATACTGCATAGGCGCGTTTGCATCCACACCAATAACAAATGTACTAACAGAAGCTGGGCTACCAACATTAGAGCTCAGAGGCACACCAATAACAAATGTACCAACAGAAGCTGGACTACCAACATTAGAGCTCAGAATACAAGAGGCAACAGCAAGGCTATACACCAAAATTATCCACCCAACGGAAAAAAGCAACTTTTTACAATTACGAAAAAATACTAAATCAAAAATGGTCTAAGTTCCCAACCACCATTCATAATATTATAAAAATAGCTACAAACAGCGGAATCACACAACAACAAAAACCAAAATACCCCCCAAAAAATCCACCATGGTTCTTCACAAAAAATAGTTTAAAAATTAGCGCTTCAAGCTCCAATAGACCTTCAACAAACAACAACCAGGTCTGACTTAAATCGCTTTTCAAGCACTATTTTTCAAACCTATGATCATCATTATAAAAAGTTCAACTCGGACGGTAAGCCTACAATTTTCCCTGATGACTCAAAAAAAAAATAAAAAATAAGCCAAGAAGTTCATACGATTAAGGCTTGGCCACACCCTACTAACACACCAACACCTGATGAAGCAAACAGATGCCCATTTATGCTGACTCTGCAACCAGAAAATAATTTCCATACAACATATCACAGAAGAATGTCGAAGAAGCGCAAAAAGAACTTAATCTACTCCGTATACATAATGTGACCAACCGTACTTCTTTTGGAAGCACATTACTTCTTTTTTAGCACTTGTACTTCGTACTTCGAAGTACAGTCAAATGTACTTCCTGCGATATTTTGTACTTCAGGAGGAAGATTTTGTAACCAGTTAGCGACAATTTTCGGAACGCTATCGCAGTTTTTGACGCATGATATAAGTGATTTTGCGTCAAAAAGTGTGATAGCGATTCGAAAATTGCCGCTAACTGATTTCAGAATCTCCCCCAGGTCCTGTACTTCTTCAATCTTCTAGACATCACATGGCCTGGGCGATAAATTCGTTCACACCATTAAAGTAGCCGGGACCAATGGCATCATACTTGCGCAGCACCAAAGGGCTCTGAAGGTGTTGTGCAATTGGTTAGATCCTATTTATGCGAACTGCGTGAGGACCGGGTACATCCCCAAGGCTTGGAGGGTAGTCAGTGTTACGTTCATCCCGAAGGCCGGAAAAGGCGCACTGTATTAGGTATTTTTAACCGACTTCCAAAAAAGGAGGAGGCTATCAATTCGTCGGAATATTTTTTTTTTTTTTTTTTTGTTTATGTATGTTGTCGCATAATTGCACTACGTCAACCGATTTCAATAACGGAAAGGTAGTGTCTCAGAGGTGGTCCCATACTAATTTGGTTTAGATCCGATCATTGGATCATGAAATATATAGATATATATATATTTTTTTAAGTCGGTTTTTTTTTGCTAAAAATTACTTGTAGGCTTATCAGTCTCTCTTCGTTTTTGCTGAAAACGCTAGATAGACTGATAGACCTGTACATAAGAAACGCGATTACTGTCAAGAGCTCAATACGCTTATTGCGAGAAAAGGTCGGTGACTACCGCCCTCCGCACATTGGTAAAGTGGGCAGAGGAACCATTAATGCATAAATATTATGCAGTAGAGGCCTTCTTCGATGTCGAGGGGGCCTTCAGCAATGTCACTCCAGAGGCAATAGTCAAGTATATTCGTAATCTAGGGGTTGAAACCAACTTAATAAGGCTTATCTACAGCTTACTTCGTGACAGAGCTTTCGCGGCGAAGTGGGGGAGCGCCTGCACTCAGTGCAGAGTCATTAGGAGCACTCCGCAAGGTGGTGTTCTCTCTACCCTGCTCTGGATTGTGGTTGTAAACGACTTACTAGAGAAACTGGAAAAATAGGGCTGTCGGGGATATCGCCTATGTAGATGATGTGGAACTTTTGGTTCAGGGACGATTTCTAGACATCCTTTTCGATCTGGCTCAAGGTTATTTGAACCAGGTAACTAGGTGGGCGATCAACGGCGGCTGTCGTGGACCCCTAACATAGAGGAAAGGGTAAGGAAGGTGTCGATTGCCTTGTACTGTTGTAGGGGAGCTATTGTTAAAAGGTGGGGTCTCTCCCCCAAATTAATTCATTAGCTCTAGGAAATCAGATTTAAGCCTATATTTTTTCAAGGAGCCCTTATCTGGCGGAACTCACTAGAGAAGGCTACACTTGTAAAATAGGAATTAACGGAGCATTAGGAGCCACACGTATACTGGCGCTTAACATACATATGTAGACCACGGCGCCCGCGGATATTGCAGACAGAATTGTCGCAGCATGATCTGGTACTGGGCTAAGGAAAACCGGGTCCTTTTGTGACATAAAACAGGAAAACAAGCCATTTTTCTGCTGTAGAGAATGCTTTTATAGGGCACTTTAAAACACGCGACTCCTCAAGGGCTAGTGACGGGGGTTCTGACACGCCATTGTGCGATTGGTATTCATGCGGAGAGACAAGGAATTTCAACTGATCATTGTTTTACCCGCTGTCAAGAGAAAGATGAAGTGGAATCATCTCAACACTTTCTTTTAACCTGTCTAACTTTCGCGAGGCTAAGAAGGAAGCATTTTGGCTCGAACTTCTGAACAAACACTGAGGTCTCAGGGGTTGAAATCAGCCGCATTCGAAATTTCGTAATCGGCCCGCGGCGTTAACTTAACCCAACCTAACCTGCACTTCTTTGAGCTACGGAATCGTTGGTCACATTACGTATACCTGACCTACTTAAAAATTTTACTAAACAAAATGTATATATGAATATACGTATATAATGAATATTTTAATAATTAGTAACATTTTGTGCAGTATTTAAAATGTAAATATGTCGAAAGCCATTTAGCCACTAGTACCTAATTTTAAGTTTATTTTAGTATTTTAATTATTAAATATATTAACAGAATAATAAAAATAACACCGTGCGACAAAAACCAAAAATTTTTAAAACACACGAAAAAATCAATATATTCACAAAACTAAGAGCCAAATATAGAATAACTGCGCCTTTAATTTTTCTCTCTGACGTCAGTATTTTCTTTAAAGGATTTTGAAATTTCCAGGATATAATTGAATTAAAAAAAATTATTTTAAAGATTTGGTACATTGTAGAGTAACAGTGTGGGTATCAATTAAAAGGAAAAATTCTGAACAATTAAACAAATTAAATTTTTGGTTGCACCATTACGAATAAATGTTGAAAATGGTCTTTTAAAACTTTATTTCACTTCATTTCATTTTATTTGCTAAAACATTAGTACAATAAGATCTGAGATCTTTTATGGTACAACCAGAAGGATATAACAAGGTAATAATGGTTACTTAAACTAAAACTTATAACAAAGTAAGACTAAAACTCATAATAAAAAGTACAGACAATTAAACAATACAGTGGTTATACATATTAACTTGAAATTTTATACTCAGATAGCGAAACTCATAATTATACAACATAAATTATTTTAACGTAAGTACACATATAGAACATCCTTAAAGTTGCTTTTATTTAGACTACTGTGAGTTGCCATTGTAATAGAGTTCCAAATTCGAATAGCATTGACAAAGAATAGCCGTGCGGAGGTTAGATAATTATAATCTGGTACTATCAAATCATTAATTCGAGCTGATTTAGGGAAAATGAGCTTGTCATATAGATAACCAGGCTCCTTGTGCACAATAAGTTGATAGAGAAAGATGCAGTTTCTGGCTTTCAAATAATCAGATATTTCACAGCCTAATAAACGTGACCTCGAACCAGAGATATGGTCAAATTTAGATAACCCGAACACATATCGTGTAACAATCTACATCAATTTTATGAGCAGATAGAGAACTCAATTTACTATAAACAAGCACAGGGTAGCATATGATTGGCATTATTAATTGCATCGCAAGCTTTCTCCTAACCTGGACCGGCGTATAATTCGCAGAGATTCGTAAATTTCTTAGGATGTTGTATACTTTGCTAACTATCGAGTTCACATGATCGTCACATGTTAAACTAGTATTAATGATGAACCCAAGATTAGTCACCTTAGACACAAGTTTTAGACACTTATCAGCTATATATAAGGGCGGCACGTTTGAAAAATTTATTCGTTTTTTAGAGACCGGCAGCACGTAAGATTTATCACTGTTTAGACACAGGTCATTTCTCCTCGCCCATGCAAAGATGGATGTTAAGTCGTTATTAAGCCTTGTAGAAAGGTCACCTGTTTCCTCATGATTTCCAGACAAGTACAGTTGGATGTCATCCGCATATGCATGCGTATATACATGATGGCATGCAGAAAATATGTCATTTATAAAAAGGCTGAACAATAGTGGACCCAGGATAGAGCCTTGGGGTACACCAGCTAGCAGTGGTTTAAGACCAGAGGTATTGGAGCCAATTTTTACACACTGAGTTCTACCAGCTAAGTAGCTCCGCATGAGACGCGTGCCCCGAAGCCAAAGTAGCTTTTTAATTTCATACAGAGTAAGTCGTGGTTCACGGAGTCAAAAGCTTTAGAAAAGTCAAGTAGGCATAATAAAGTCAGTTGGCTTTTGTCGAAATGTCCTCTAATGTCATCTAAAATTTTTAAGATTGCCGTAGAGCAGCTATGCTTTGCTCTGAAGCCTGACTGAAACGGGGACAGCAGGCTAAATCTGTCAATATGGTTATAGATTTGGTCGGACATCAATAATTCGAAGACTTTAGAGAGTGCGGGTAAGATACTAATAGGTCGAAAATCATCAGGATTACACGCTGCCTTGGTTTTAGCAACTGGTTGAACCGTGGCAACTTCCACGCATCAGGGAAACATGACGTTGTGATACTATGATTGATGACGTGTGTGATAGTGGGCAGAATGTATGAGGTAATTAGTTTTACAAATTTAATTGGAATGCTATCCGCCCCTATTGCATTTGACCATATTTTATTAATACACATTGCTACTTCAACCTCTGCCACAGCTTCAAACTCAAAATTTGTACAAACAGACGAGTCAGGCGAAGGACAGGGAATGGAGCAAGTATTAACACAGGATGGGGTAACACGATTGACAAATGCATTATTGAGGTATTCAGGACTAAGGGGATAATTAGGACTGTCACTAACATGTACACGAAGGTTTTTTAAGTTACGCCCCAGGACATGATTTGGTAGTGAGGTGTCTAACATTTTACTATAATACTTGCATTTCTCATGCTTTATGGTAGCCGTTGTCTCATTTCGGACAAGTTTATACGCACGCCAGCTGTTCTCAGTGTGGTTCTTTTTCCAGGAGGAATATTTTTTATTACGCTGCACTATCAACGCACGAACCGATTTGTTGAACCAGGGATATGAGGGATATCTACCACGGTAAGTGCGAGTTCTAAGATAATCTCATTTAAAAAGCGTAATTTCTCATGCACTCAGCTTAGAGCCCAGCAAGCAGACCAATTAATACGCGATAAGTCACTTAAAAGATTAGTTACGTTCAGTAAACGATAATCCGGAAAGATGGACGGACTAGTTACTAAACTATGTCGGTCAAACTTTATATCAAACGCACAGAAAATAAGATCATGGTCCGAGATGAATGAGATTTGGTAAAATTTTAAAACTATTGACATATCAGACACAATAAAATAATCGAACAGGCTGGGACAACAGTTTTGCCCATACCTTGTGGGTACCGATGAATTAACCACATCTAGACCAACACCAGATACATAATCTAACAAGCGAGAGCTATACGAGTCGTTACACAACATATTCACATTAAAATCTCCACAAATAATAATATCATTATAATCAACGGCGACAGATGACAACATAGTAAAATATTCGTTCACACTATAACATTTATGAGGGTTATAAACACAAGACAAAAGGACTTTGGAGAATGAACTAGACACTTCCACTAACAAATGCTCAGTAGCGCTATCAGATGTTCCTGATATAAACCGAGTTTTTAAGTAATTTTTACAGTACATAGCGACACCACCACCTTTCTTAACCTTTCTATCCGTCCTATAAATCGTGTAACCGTTTATGTCAAAAAGGGCGTCCTTTAAAAAAATATTCAGCATCGCAAGGCTATTGTCCGCAATGCCATTCGGACCTGTAATGTTCGCACTCATTTTGGGCAGCAGAATTTAAAGCAACTTTAAGGTAGCAAAAACAAGAGCATGACAGAAAGTCGAAACAAAACAAATTGAGTTGCGCTATCTTTACATTACAAAAGTAATCAAAACACACAAAAGACAAAACAACAAACATACATTCAAACATACAATCAAACAAACACACAGGCTTACAACTAGCGAAACTGCTCCAAATCATCTTCACACGAAACTTTGGTTGGTTGGCTGGCTTTATCATCGATCTGTCGTACGTGCACACAGCCACGCATAGTAAATGCAGACCACAATTTCCCCTCACGCCGAAGTTTTATGGCCGCTTGCAGCAATAGCCTATTTTCTTTGCTAAGGCTCTCATATAAATTAAAATTCCCCTGTATGCCAAGGGGTTGCAGGGGAACAGCAGTTTTCACACGCTTGCGATATTCGCCGAAGGCGCGGAGAGTACGATTGCGATCAAGAGGTGAATGGAATTTTATCACAGTCGCGCCGTTAAGGCCAGAACGTGATGGCCTTGTGGGAAATATATCTCTTATTTGGGGAGCGAGGAAGTCGATCGACAAAGAGACCTGATTGAATATGCTCTTCAGGTTTTCCCCTTCCTTAAATGGTACGCCAAAAGCGACGGCGTCAGCAGCAAAATCAGTAGTCAATTTCCAACTTGACTTTTTTTAGATTAGCTAAAAATGGGATTAAAGTGATTGGCCCGTAGTCATAGTCAAAATAAAGTCCACTGTAAAGTTAGTTGCAGCATACTGACATAATTTTCAATGCGATATCTGTAAAAAATAGCAACAAACATTACAGTGGACTTTATTTTGACTATGACTACGGACCAATCACTTTAATCCCATTTTTAGCTAATTTAAAAAAAGTTAAATTAAATCAAGTTAGGGAACTTCCTATTCTTCTTAAACGGAATCGCTATATCTATAAATTATTTTATACTTTTTAGTTCTAGTTTTAATAGAAGCGTGTTTTTAGTTTTTTTTAACTATAATCTTATTTTCAACTTTTTAGTTTTTTGAAATCTTGCAATTAATATTATACTGTCTATATGTTTCTCATTCTGTCCATTTCTTTCAATGCGAAGACAATTTTCCGCACCCTGCTTTTTAGCTACACTTTTTACCTAACGTGCTAGATTTGACCTTAACAAACAAAATTTTCAATGTATTTCAATTAAATAGGTAATATACATATTCTGAATATAAACCAAATCGGAGCACAGATGCCGATTTTTTAATTATATAGACTCGCGCGCCACATAGCTGCCAAAATTTGTGTAGTTATTTCTTTTCATGTAAGCAATACGCATTCGAAATGTGAACTTAATCGGATCATAAATACGGTTTTTCCAAATATCTCGACTCCTGCGCCACGTATCAGCAAATTTTTTTGCGGATTTATTTGTTTTCATATAAGTAATATATGATCCAAATATGAACCAGATCAGATTATAAAGGCGGGTTTTACAAATATCTCGACTCCTGCGCCACCTAGCGGGTTGAGTCATTTTTATATTGCATTGTCCTCGAGTACTGAGCCAAATTTGAAGCTTCAAGTCTGTAGCTCATCGGGAAGTTTGTTAAATATTGACTTCAAAGTTCAAGGACATACAAAGATACATACATACATACATACATACATACATACATACATACATACATACATACATACAAGTGAAGTTAAATAAAAGCTTGTAAAAAACATGGTAGAAGTGATAGCTATTTCGGAAATCACCACATTTCCTCATCAGACTTCTTGCAATGGGATTCGAACCGACGATCTCACTACCTCAGCCAGTTGTCTACGCACTGCGTTAAGTTCACCTTGTAAATTATCGCTGCTTTTTCCCCACTTCTTCAGTTGTTAAGCCAACAAAATCAAGCGCAGCTATTCCGCTGCTATTCACACTTGATCATGTGGTTGTTGGTTTTTGTTAATAATTCTATTTTTAGAATGTCTAACTTTTAGGTGTGCTCGTCCTTAAGTTATTTTATTTTTATTTTTATTTTATACCCTTATAACAATTATATTAAACAATTTTATTGAGCTTGAGGCCATTTTTAATGAAAAACTTATTATAGAAAAGCAACAATAATGTGGAAAAATGGTAGAAGTGATAGCTCTTTCGGAAATCACCACATTTCCTCATCAGACTTCTTTCAGTAGGATTCGAACCGACAATGCCACTAACTCAGCTAGTTGCCAACGCACTGTGTTAAGTTCGCCGTGTAAATTATCGTTGCTTTTTTCCCACTTTTTCATTTATTAAGTCAACACAATAAAGCGCAGCTATTCCGCTTCTATACACAGTTGATCATGTGGTTGTTAGATTTGTTGGTTTTTGTTAATAATTCTATTTTTAGAATGTTTAACTTTTAGGTGTGCACGTCCTTAAGTTATTTGTTTTTGTTATTTTATGGCCTTATAACAATTATATTTAACAACTTTTATTGAGCTTGAGGCCGTTTCTAATGAAAAACTTATTGTGGAAAATCAACAATAATTTGAAAAAATGGTAGAAATGATAGCTATTTCGGAAATCACCACATTTCCTCATCAGACTTCTTTCAATAGGAATCGAACTGACGATCCCACTAACTCAGCCAGTTGCCTACGCACTGTGCTAAGCTCGCCTTGTAAATTATCGTTGATTTTTCCCACTTTTTCATTTGCTAAGCCAACACACTTGATCATGTGGTTGTTGGTTTTGGTGGGTTTTGTTAATAATTCTATTTTTAGAATGTTAAACTTAAGTTATTTGTTTTTGTTATCTTATGGCCTTATAACAATTATATCCAGAAATTTTTATTGAGCTTGATGCCGTTTTTAATGAAAAACTTATTGTGGAAAAGCAACAATAATTTGAAAAATGGTAGAAGTGATAGCTATCTCGGAAATCACCACATTTCCTCATCAGATTTCTTTCAGTAGGAATCGAACTGACGATCCCACTAACTCAGCCAGTTGCCTACGCACTGTGTTGAGCTCGTCCTGTAAATTATCGTTGCTTTTTTCCCACTTTTCCATTTGTTAAGCCAACACAATCGAGCGCAGCTATTTCGCTGCTAATCACACTTGATAATGTGGTTGTTGGTTTTGGTGGGTTTTGTTAATAATTCTGTTTTTAGAATGTTTATCTTTTAGGTGTGCTCCTCCTTAAGCATCACTTCTGCCATTTTTCAAATTATTGTGGCTTTCCCACAATAAGTTTTTCATTAAAAATAGCCTCAAGCTCAATAAAAATTGTTGAATATAATTGTTATAAGGCCATAAAATAACAAAAAAAAATAACTTAAAGACGAGCATACCTAAAAGTTAAAAATTTTAAAAATCGAATTAATAACAAAAACTAACAAAACCAACAAGCACAAAGCACATGATCAAGTGTGAATAGCAGCAGAATTGCTGCGCTTGATTTTGATGGCTTAACAAATGAAAAAGTGGGAAAAAAGCAACGATAATTCAAAAGGCGAACTTAACACAGCGCGTAGGAAACTGGATGAGTTAGTGGGATTTTCGGTTCGAATCCTACTGAAAGAAGTCTGATGAGGAAATGTCGTGATTTCCGAAATAGCTATCACTTCTACCATTCTAAAATTTTTTTAATATAACAAAAACAAATAACTTAAGGAGGAGCACACCTAAAAGTTAAATATGCTAAAAATAGAATTATTAACAAAAACCAACAACCACATGATCAAGTGTGAATGGCAGCTGAATAGCTGCGCTTAATTGTGTTGGCTTAACCAGAGAACTTAGATAGATAGAAAGGTGTAAACTGAAAGTGGAAACTATTCGCGGACGAAAAATTAACAGCGTTAGAAAAGTTCAAGTCGGAATGTAGAAATTCTGTTGAATTTAATGTTGATAACATAATACAATGTTGAGCAACATGAAATGTGATGTTCTTTGCGAGCAAATAAACGAAAATAAGGTAAATCTTCACATAATTTTCATTAATTTGTAATTTTTGTTACATTTTTTATCTTGTTCTCCTTTTATGAAGATGCAAATACAATTTAAAATAAAGTTTTCGCACATATGTACATACATACATAGACTGGCAATCAAAAGTGAGCGCATGGTGTTTTTTGCTTAATATTTGCAATGTTTTTCAATAAAATTTTTTTTTATTATCTTTTTATAAAAATGTGGTTCATGCTTTAATCAAAACTACATAAGTCAAACTTTTAAGCTTTATCAGATCTTAAAAAAATTCAACGAACTTTCGTCTAAATTTTGACCTGTTTAATCTGAATATTTAGAAAAATTTTGAGTACCTACGCAGATACATATATCGGTTTTTTAATTCTAAGAAAACAAGTGTAAGTTGTAAGTGGCTAAAAAATCGCGTTGATATTTAATAATTTTTTATTGCTGACGGCTGTTTGCACTTTTGACCATATAAAAGGGAATTTCTTGTAGAATAAAATGCGCATGACTGTTTGCAAACAAAATTAAAAATTTAACGCTCTATTCTACAAATTGCACTCGTATATGCATAAAACCGCAAAATCCGTCGGGAAACAAAATTCATTAAAAAACAACTCGATTTTTTAGCCGCTTAAAACTTGATTTTATTTCATTAGAATTAAAAAACCCATCTATCTGTGTACTCAAAATTATTTTTTTTTAATTCAGACTAAAAAGGTCAAAATTTAGACGAAAACTCGTTGAATTTCTCTAAGTTCTGTATAAAGTTTGACTTGTATAGTTTGGATTAAAGCATGAACCATATTTTTATAAAAATAAAATTAAAAATAAATTTAATTGAATAATATTGCAAATATTAAACAAAAAACCCCATGCACTCACTTTTGATTGCCATCCTATGTACATTATGGTGGTCCAAAATTGCATGTGAAAAACTGAAGTCAGAATTTTTATGCTCTCACCCCCTAGGATTGTTCTATACCAAAAAAAATACAGCCGTAAAGTCTTCCATGTATTTTATATGGGGAAAAAATAACTTTTCGTAGAAATGGTATAGAATAGTTAAAATCAATATTTTTCTATCGGAAAACTCTGTTTATCTGTAGGAGATTCCCAATAATAATACCCAATTGTTTATTTAACCATTTTTTCTTTGCAACTAGTTATAATCTATAAATCCGCCAAAAACCCACAAAAACCCCGAAAAATGCAATGGGGCGACCAATAAAAAATCGTTAGTATTAAAAAATGGTTAAATAAACAATTGGGTATTATTATTGAAAGTCTTCTGAAGAGAACCGGAGTTTTCCGATCGAAAAATATTGGTTTTCCAAAATTCTATGCCATTTCTACGAAAAGTTTTTTCCCATATAAAAATACATGGAAAACTTTGAGCGCTTTGAGCGAGCTCTGGATATTATTTGATTTCAAAATAAAAAATTACTGGTATACTTTTTTCGATATAGAACAATCTAGGGGTGAGAGCAGTACAATTCCGACTTTACTGTTTTTGGACCACCCTAATGTACATACATACATATGTGTGTTTAAAATTACCTACTTGTGAAATAATTTTGGTGGTATGAATATAAACATACTTGCGCTTTCTAAAAATGGGAATGAAAATTGGATTCGCATAAAATTTTAATTCCAATAACTAATATTCTAGTGAAAAGATTTACAATAAAGCTTTCAGTAGCTTTTGGCAAATTTGAGCGATTATGTAAAATTATACATCCGTTTGTACCTACATATCCATTTACATATATTATTTTAAACAAAGCTAATTGTAAAATTTAAAATGGAATATGGATATGACAGTTAAAAAAACAAAAAAAAAAATGATTACTTGGTCCGTCCGGGATTTGAACAAAGACAAACGGCGAGACGCCAAAAAGTTGCGTCGCCTCTAGCGTACACGCCACGGCATATTACTGGAATGGCGATCTCTAAATCACTACATATATGAAATTCTTCATTCATCCCAAAAGACAAACGCATAAATATGTACCTATGCATTAATAAATGTAAATATGTGCATACATATGTACGATTGGTCTGCTTTCGTCTTCCCCTCGCCGTCCTCCTACCACAAACAAATTATTATATTTCTGCGAATTGCCACGACGCCACCAAACTTAATCCTAGGTTGACTAAATATTTTGGTTTTCGCATAAGTTAATATTTAATAAAGCCATACTCGTACATTTTATATGGAGAATAATAATATTTCATTTAAAATTCTGCATTTGAACATGTTCCCGACGATACGTGTAAATTTCATGAAAATTAACTAAAAAATTCATGTTATATTAACAGCTGAAATGAAAAAAAACAATGTCCGCTAAAATGGGTTAAAATCAAATTTGAGTTGACATATTTACACGCATACATGCAGACATACATATGGACATATACAGTGGACTAGCACTAGCTTGGACATAGCATATCTTGTACTTTGATGTGGTTGAATCTTTTTATGGTACTGAAGATTTGCTTACGGGTGAAAAAAATTAAAAATCATCCGTGGATATATGTAAATATATTTTTATAAACGCTTTGAAGTTTAGAAATTTTTAATATTCAAAAATAAATAGAATAATTTGTTTGCAATTATACAAATGGTGTTCAAGGCACATTGACCCACCTGTACAAAAATCGTGGCGCGTCATGGACAAAAAATTTTACAATTTCGGACCGAAAAATGTGCAAACGAGCAAAGTTGCCACGTTACATTTGTGAACTTCCGATAAAACCACATATGTTTGTGAATTTAGGAGTTTTGATTTTATTAAAAAAAATAGTGTTAATTCCTGCAGAAAACGTTCACTTTATGTAATGTTAATTAAAATTTCACCTTAAAATACTAGTTAGTGGTTGAAATATTGGAAGGGAATAGAGAAATTGAGTGTTTTGTCAAAAACTATCAAAAATTACCAAAATTCGAGATAACTTATTTTACTGGTTATAGAGAAATAATTGCCACTTTTCACTTGGCTGGCCGAGATTTCTTCATTTTAAGATTTTAGAATTTTTGTGTCGGATTGACAAAGTTGCGCTTGAAGGTGATGCATTTGCGAGATGTGCTGTGGCGGTTTTTATGTATGAATTTACTTGGCCTTGAGAAATATGCGAATGCATTTATGAATGAAATAGTTTTTGTTGTACTTGAATATGTGCGTGATTATGTATGTATGCTGAGTTGTACATACAAATGTACCTATGCATGTGCGTAGTATTTGGCAGAAATATGTACATACGTATATATGTATGTATGTATAAGTATACTTATCTATATATGCATGTATGCATGTATATATTTACATATGTTATCAAATAATGGAGTATGTATTTACATACATATGCGTGAGAAATGCATTTTCATTTGACTGCAAAACTATTGGGGCATATTCGTAGACGAAATAAAGACGACTTTGAAGTTAAAGTTTGTGAACCTCAAATAAGAAGGAAGTTATTATATGTATATATGTTATAGTATGTGCATTAGTCCGGGTCGATTTGTGGGGAGGCAAAAAAATCGCCCATTGCTCTGTGAAAATCGTATTCTAGGGATCAAAATAAGAAACTTTGCCGAAGGAACCATACCTCTAAAACGAATTCTGATGTCCCCCAATTTGGGTCGAACTTTTGGGTAGGGGCAAATTATGAAAAATCCCACTTTGACCCATTTAGAGTGCTCCAATCGAGTCCAAATGTATGACCGACCCCCACTAACTTTGGAGGCCCGACCCACCGATGCCAGTGGCACACCTCCTGGAACCCCCCTGGGGTTCACCATACAAACATTTCAAAAAATCGCCGGTTTTGCACTTTACATGAAAAAAACAGCAAAATGCCTATGTTTTTTCTTTTTGGAGTTTATTTTTCTCTTTAGAAATTTATTTAGTCAGAACATATGTAAATGAAAAAATGAATTTAACTTAGTAATAGAAAAGAAATTAAAAAAATTATTAGAAATTAGCGTTTTTACAACCCTTTTAAAACCAAGGCATCACTGTGATGCATTTGCATGTCGTAAACATAGTTGTGTGGGTTTTTTATTCAACCGTTTTAAAAAATGAAGGTATCACTGTGACACAATTGCAAATCGGAAAATTGCTTGTGTGCGTTTTTTAAGACACAGCTGCATGTCGTAAACTTACTTGTGTAGTTTTTTTATAGCACCTACTTAAGAAATGAAGGTTGTTTTTACAACCCTTTTTGTGGGTATTTTAAGGCACCTGCGCGTTTTTTGCAACCATTTTAACAATTAAGGTATCACTGGAATGCACCGCAACCCTTTTAAACAATGAAGGTATAACTGTGACACAATTGCAGATCGTAAAATTGCCTGTGTTGATTTTTTTAAGCCACCACAAGACACAGCAGGTAAAATTGAAATTACCATTTCATTCTTATTACCTCGTCTCGTAGACCATATATAACGCAACAGTTTTTGTGCATGCATTAAGTCGTTGTGAAGAACTCAAAGTGTGAAGTGCTAATTTCAGATAAAAAAATATTTCAAAAACAAAATAATAAGTGAAGTGACCATTCCAAATCAAAAAGTTTACAATGAATCCACCATCCTCTACACCTCAAGATGAAGCAACTACATCAACAACTATCGAAAACCCAATGAGTCATATACCCAAGCATGATGTTACTGTTTTTGGTGTGTCTACTGATTTAACTGATCTTAATTTACCAACCCATCTGGATATCTTGAGATATTATTTTTACTTAAGCGAACGTGCTAAAACAGAACAAAAAAAGTTTTCCCATAAATCATTCACTATTCAAGTACAAGATAAGTTGATTGGAATTTGGGAATAAATTGAATAAATTGCTTGACAAGTATCAAGAGCAAATCAAGAGAAGAAACAAAATCCAACAATTTACAGAGTATGTAAAATCTCTGGAAACAATTTTTTACATTGGAACATGTAAATGCGATTTGAAGGCAGCTCCATGTGCATGCGGCTGGGTTCCCGAACGCCTCAAAGAGTTCATGCACGATCAACATAATCAGAGAAGACTAACAATGGATGCATTTGTGATGGAAACTGAAGAGCAAGAAGCAACGTCTATGTCATCAATGCCAACATACCAAGATCCCGATGATTCAACATACGCACCGCCACTGGTTCAAGAAGATATGGATAGAAGCACAAGTTCACAATACACAGAGAGATACGATTGTTTTAACTTTGCCTTGGTATGTGACAGATTTGGTGTGCCTGACAGAGTAGCATCAGCATTGGGAACCGCTCTTTTGCAAGATTTTAAAATTAAAGATAAGCATGGGAAACCTCTCATCATGGATAAATCGAAAGTTCGCAGAGAAAAAGAGAAATGCAGACAAGAAGTGCTTCGCAAACGGTTAGATGATACCAATTTGTTAGCGTTTTCATTCGATGGCAGAAAAGATGATACTTTAACGATAGATAAAATTGATGAGAAGTATCATACTAGGATGGTAAAAGAACCTCATCTTGTTATTTTGAGAGAACCCAATTCTGAATTGATTGGTTACGTAAGACTGGAACATGAAACCGCTGAATACAAAACAACCAAATTAAATGGTTTTTTCAACGATAAAAATATATCACTGGATGCATTAATTGGAATATGCACTGACGGTGAGCCAACAAACACTGGCCCACACGGTGGAATTATACGACGATTCGAATTGCTGTTAAAAAGACCATTGCATTGGTTCGTTTGCCTTCTACACTTCAACGAACTTCCGTTTCGGCATTTGTTTGAAGCTTTGGATAAATCAACCAGCACTGGACCAAGATCGGCAACCGGAAAACTGAGCCGTCAAATCGAAACTTGTGAAACTCTTCCGGTAAGTTATTGCTATCACTCATTTATTATAATTGTCTACCATTTTTAATTATTTTATTATTATATATTTTCAGGTGGTGGACGGCTTCCAGAAAATTGAGTTGCAAAATATGCCCCCTGCTCCAGAAAAAATTGAATTTTCCACCGATTCGAAGTACTTATACGACATGGCCCATGCAATTTCTAGCGGCGTGGTTCCGGTGGATCTGGCTAACATCAAACCAGGGAAAATTGTACATTCTCGGTGGCTCACCAAGGCCGCTAGATTATTGCGATTATATGTGACAACGGAAAATCCAGATGCAAATTTAAGAATTCTGGTTGAATTTATAATTAAATGTTATGTGCCAATGTACTTCAATATCAAGTATTACAGCTCTGTCGTGTACGGCAGTGCATTATTTTTCAAGTTCATTGGTTGGTCACGATTTCTAGAACCTCGTTTACGCAAAATTGTCAATCAAGTAATTAAAGATAATTCATATTATGCGCATTCGGAAAATATCTTGTTATTAATGCTGTTTGATGATAGCAAAGAAAAGCGCGACTGTGCCATCAAGAAAATTCTACGCTATCGAACCGATGTTGACGAGCCAATGGAACTTAGAGTTTATAAAAAACCAGATATAAACTTTAATTGCACAAGTTATACGGAAATGATCAATTTGAATGATATAAATATCGTATTTGAACCACCATTCACGCGAAGCATTCCGTACGATACATTGAAAGAATATTTAAATCAAGATGATCCACCGTTTAATGATCCAAAAATTCCATCACACATACAAGGAACGGAACGACATGTTCAATTGCTAGCTAGCGTTTCCAAACGGGTTATACCGGAAAATGTAGAGGCTGTTGTGGCGACGACATTAGAGAGCCGTGCGAAATTGCCCAGACTTGAAAGTAAAAAAGACTTCAAACAAATTTTTTTTTAGTTTCTTTTCTATAACTCACTTAAATTAATTTTTTCATTTACATATGTTCTGACTAAATAAATTTCTTAAGAGAAAAAATAGATATTATTATAAATAAATAATAAATATTATTATAAATAAATAAATAAAAATAAAGAAAAAACATAGCCATTTAGCTGATTTTTTCAAGGCCAAAAATGGTGATTTTTTGAAATGATTGTATGGGGAACCCCCAGGGGAGTTCCAGGGGGTATGCCACTGGCATGGGTGGATCGGCCGTTCAAAGTTAGTGGGTGTCGGTCATACATTTGGACTCGATTGGAGCACTCTAAATGGGTCAAAGTGGGATTTTTCAAAATTTGCCCCTACCCAAAAGTTCGACCCAAATTGGGGGACATCAGAATTCGTTTTAGAGGTATGGTTCCTTCGGAAAAGTTTCTTATTTTGATTCCTAGAATACGATTTTCACAGAGCAATGAGCGATTTTTAAATCGACCCGCCCTAATGTGCATGTGTAAGAAGGTTATCAATAAATGATTTTCGAGGTTGTTTAGGTATGTATGTATGTACACATGTGTATGTATGTAGGAACGTTATCAATGCATAAATGATTTGGAGTATGTGCATTTTTATACCCGAGCGCACTTGTGCACAAGGGTATTATAACTTTGTTCACATAACGGTTGTTTGTTACAGGCAAAACGAATCGAGATAGATATAGACAAATGTATACATAAATGATCAGGATGAAAAGAGAAATCGATTAAGCGGTGACTGTCTGTCCGTCCGTCCGTCCGTCCGTCCGTCTGTGCACACGATAACTCGAGTAAAAATTAAGATATCTTAACGAAACTTGGCACGTGTACTTCTTTCGGGCGTAGGATGGATGGTATTGAAAATGGGCAAAATCGGACAATAACCACGCCTACCTCCCATATAACGGTAATTTTCAGAAATACGAAAACTGCAATATTTTAGTAACTACTGAAGATTATTCACTCAAAATTGATACTTGCAATAACTTTTAGACGAAAAATAAGAATATTATGAATTTTTGAAAAATGGGCGTAGCCACGCCCACTTAGTGTTACATGTGTATATCTTGGCAACCGCTGCACCGATTTCTTCCAAACTTGGCACAGTTATTGGCCTTGGTACAGGATACCAATTGGCCGAAAATTTTAGAAATGGGACAATAACCATGCCCACATCCCATATAACGGTAATTTGGAGAAATACGAAATCTTCGATAAATCCGTAAATATTGAAGTTAATTTATTCAAAATTGATGCTTGCAACAATTCTTTATCAGGAAATACGCTTATCATACAATTTTGGAAAATGGGCGTGGCACCGCCCACTTATGATCACATATATGTATCTCGGTAACCGTTCTACCAATTTGTACCAAACTCGGTATGGTTATTGTGCTTGCCACATAAAAGCAAAACGTTCAAAATTATTTAAATCGGGCTAAAATAACGGGCGCTCCTCATATAACGGTAAATTTTAGAAATGCTCGAAACGTCAATATTTCGAAATTTAGGGACTCTAATTTATTCAAAATTGATACACCCCGGCTTACCATGTAGGTGTAGCTTTCGGAAAGGTGAAAAGGCATATATGTAATACTTGCGCCGGGTATTTAATGTTCGGCCCCGCCCGAACTTAGACTTTCTTACTTGTTACATATGTAGTACATATGTAAGTACATACATACATCCGTGTGCGCATGCGTGAGAAATAAGTCGACTCTAAACTTAGTTGCAGTTTTTACAGATATTCTATTGAAAATTAAGTCAAAAATCTGTAACTAACTTTAGTGTCGACTTTATTTTGACTATGAATATGCCCCATTAATTACATATACATATGTAATACGGGTATTGCAGTGGAAAATGATCATGCAACACATTTGCTCGAAATAAATGTTCATAAAACTCAAAAATAACTTTTCAAGAAAACCACTTTCAAGTTAACAAGTGCATTGCATTCGTACGTTTTTTTGTCAATGTGTCCATGTTTAAAGTGAATTTGTTAAAAACTAAGGCAGCTAGAAAACTAAAAAAAAAATGGCATGCCTACGAACCAGTTTTATATGATGTTGATATATGATCGCAATTTTCTCCATTAACACTTATTATTTTCCAATCTGGATGCCTGTGATTCTAATTGAGGAACACATACAGTGACCAAAATATAATTTAGGACTCTACATTTTAGCAAGGTTTGCTTATTATTCTTTTGTTTATATTTTTTTTTCTTATGAAAGTAAAGCTCATTTCCTAACAAAAACAAAATATAGCCAAATATCCGACTTTATGCAAAAACTATGAAAATTAATTCTGCAAAGTTTCGCCAAAACTTCGCACTTTTTATCAGAAACTTTAGCAAAAAATTTGCCTAAAGTTTTTTAGCTCATTAAAATGAGTATAATAAAGTGCAACGTGCTGCTCATTTGATTCCCTATAAAAAAAAATTTCGAACATACATACTTTGTATGAAAAAAATGCGTAGCACCGTCGACAAAAAAAAAAATGCCAAAAATTAGCGATTAGTCCCAGCTACTTCAAACTTGTACTTTACTATACTAAAATTCAAACTTTTTTTTGTAAAAAATGTTGTGGGGTAAAAATCTCGTGAAACGTATCCTACAAATGTGCGATGCTACTACAAGGGTGCTGTTCAAAGCTAATACATCTGGGATCGTTTCAAATGGTTTTAAGATCTTTTAGCTTTTGTGGAAAAAATTCGCAAAATTATTTTTGTCCCGTAAGCATAGAAGATACCATAAGAACCGATAAAAAAGAAAAAGCCGATTTTTCGACCAAAAGCCCCTTTAATAAATAATATAAACAATTTTCTTTTTTTTTTTTTGTAATAAATCAAAACTATCAATAACATGCATTTTTTACCAATTTTACCTTTTTTTAACTAACATGCATTTTTATACCCGAGCGCACTTGTGCACAAGGGTATTATGAGGTGGGTTTTATCGAAAGCTGAGGTAGCTCAGCCGCTCCAGGGTTGAGTGGAGGTCCCACTAACCCCCACTGAATAAAATAAACACAGTAGTTAAATATAGCGAACACAACCACACACACACGCGGCCGTTCGGCCAGGCTGCCGGTACCCTGACGTCCACGAAGAGAGGGGAGAGAGAGAGCGACTAACTGGTCGGCGGTCGGTGTCGTGGCTCAGAGAGCGGAGACTGTCTAGTGGCTAGTGACGGTGGCGGTGATGTTGAGAGCGGTGACGGTGAGCGGTGATGGTTCGGTGATTAATGACAGTGAGAGCGGTAGCGAGCGTGATGAGGGTAAATGCCCACAGCACGGGTACTGCAGCCAATGAGAGCGACGATGCTGATCGTGATGGCAGTAGCAGTCCCTTTAGTAGTGACGGCCCTGCGGTGATGTTGACGGTGGCCCAAATAGTGCTGAGGGCGGTAGCGACCTCCCGTAGTGAGAGCAGTATTGGCGGCCCTAGTTATAACAACGGGCCTCTGATGAGTAACGGCGGTGACAGCGGCCCTGGATGGCGATGATGTCAGCGGCAGACAGTAAGTAGCGGTCCTCGGTAGCGGTTTGGCCTAGGGGGCGGTAATGATATTGGCGGCCCAATGGTGAGTAAAGCGGCAGTCCGGCCCTAATGATGCACGACGGTGACAACGGCCCTGAATGGCGATGATGTTGCTAGCGGCCCTGAAAGGTGGCGGCTCTTGGTGTTGCGTTCGGCCTGGGGCGGCAATGATATTGGCGGCCTAATGGTGAGGAAGGCGGCAGTCCGGCCCTAATGAAGGACGACGATGACAACGGCCCTGGATGGCGATGATGTTGCTAGCGGTCCTCTTTAATGACAGTCGGTGGCGGTTCCTCGTTGTAGTCTTGGCCCAGGGCGGCACTTAATATTGGCGGCCCGAAACGGTCACGGAAGTCACCTACGGTAGCTGGTCGTCAATATGTTCTCACAAACCACCAACCTGTCCCGTAGGCAGAGCCAGGGGCGCTCGAGGTTACACGGCCTAATCCGTCCCGATGCGCTCCGTGCCTACCTACGGCAGCTTGGCCAGTCTGTATTCCCCATGTGCAGAGCCAGGGGCGCTCGAGGTTACACGGCCTAAGCCGTCCCGATGCGCCCCGTGCTTACCCATTGGGGTGAGACGGTACGTATTCGATCGTGGTGGCTTGACATTGTGGGGCGGTTTTATCCACCGCACAATGCCCGCTCGCCACGCGGTATCTAAGTGGGCAGGAGAGTTCGTCTCCTGTCCACTGAGACCGTTGTTAAAATAATGAGTTTGAGGGTCTGTGCAAGGGGTATTCCCCCTTTCACAGGCCCCCCTCAACCTCTCGGCCTTGCCCGCAGGACAAGCCAGGGCGCTCGAGGTTACACGGCCTAAGCCGTCCCGATGCGCTCCGTGCTTACCTACGGAAGCTGGTGCTGGCTGAGTTGACGTTAATCAACTTAAGTCGGTTGTTGGATAAGCAGGTTGAGAAGTGAATGAAGATCGTGATTTTTTGGCATGTTTGAGCAACGAATTCTCGCTGAGTATTGGTGTGTATGAATGCTTTGCACTTTTGCGTGCTTCCCTTTGGTTGTTCATACGTATGGGTGTATGTATGTATGGTTGTATGTATGCATGTAGATCTGTATGTATGTATATAAATATGTAGCGTATGTATGGCTGGATGTGGATATGTATGTATGTACGTATGTATGTACTTGTGGGTTTTATGTATGCATGTACGTATGTCTGTCAGTGTAGCGTAGGGGAGCTACGTTACAGT
>NW_023458563.1:6584187-6584447 GCF_013731165.1 Rhagoletis pomonella | reverse complement strand
TGGCTGGATGTGGATATGTATGTATGTACGTATGTATGTACTTGTGGGTTTTATGTATGCATGTACGTATGTCTGTCAGTGTAGCGTAGGGGAGCTACGTTACAGTCCCCCCCCCCCCACTTCGGAGAACAAAAGGGAAAGGGTGCCGCATTCTGGGGGTTCGGCCGGTGTGTGTGTTTTTAGTGCAATTTTATTGTACAAATATATATTTAGAAAAAAAAAAAATTTACATAAAATAAACCATGATTTACATAAATCAA
>NW_023458563.1:6565157-6584087 GCF_013731165.1 Rhagoletis pomonella | reverse complement strand
TTTTTTTTTTTTTGTTACTTATTGCTATACAAAGTTTTCTTATTTCAGGTATGAAAGTACATTTCACTTAAAGGTAGAACAAGGCAAAAAAAAAGTTGTACATTTCATGCGTATATATATATGTGATAAAAAAAATTAGTCTTCCAATTCCATGGGGTGTTTTGACAGTCTTGGCGGGTTGTGTTGCGTAATTAGCTTCCTTCTCAGTCTGTGAATAGCCGGTTAGTGTTCGGAAAATGGTTTCAAATCTTGGAGGTGGGCGTGCGTCTGTGGTCCGTTGGGTCGTTCGGCATGGACGAGTTTGACCGAATTCGTGGAAACGTAGCAGAGGATGATGTAGGGTCCGGAACACTTGGGTGCGAGTTTTTGTGCGAAGTGCCCGATTGCTGAAGAGAGGGGGTGATCCCTCTTCATTACTTTGTCTCCAATGTTCGGTTTCCAGGGGCGCCTACGTAAGTCGTAGTATTTCTTTTGCTGTTTGGCGGCCGTGGCGAGGTGTTTGGCGACTTCTTTCCACAGTTCTGTAATGTCAGGGCGTGCGGTGGGAGGTTCTATGGGGGTTGGCCCTTCTGCCCGTATCTGCTGCGGTGCCGCGAGGCTGCGGCCGAAGTTTATTTCGGCGGCCGAAGCTTGCGTGGATTCGTGTTGCGCTGTGTTTATGGCGAAGGCTATTTCCGGTATTTCCTGGTCCCAAGTTCGGTGGTCTTGTTGTGATCTTTGTCCGATCATTGTCTTGACGACGCGGTTTACCCTTTCGGTGGGATTTTCATGAGGGGCGTATGCTGCCGTGAATCGATGTTCGATATGGTGGTTCTGGAGAAACGTAGCCAAGGTGGTCGAGGTAAACTGTTTACCGTTGTCGCTAAGAAAAACGGTCGGACATCCAAATCGGTAAATCACCCTTTCTCGTAGAGCTTTGATTACGGCTGAGGCGGTGGCATTTCGGACGGGTACCAACTCGATCCACTTGGAAAATTTATCCACCAAGACTAGGAGGCATGTGTTGCCCTGTTTGGAGCGCGGGAGGGGTCCGATGAAATCGGCGGTGACGATTTCCCAGGGTCGTGAGCACTGCATCGTAGCCATTAATCCTGCCGGGCGTCGTTGCTCCACCTTGTATGCTGCGCACGTCAGGCACCCACGCACATGGTTGCTTACATCTCGATACATCCCTGGCCAGTAGTAATTTTCTTGTGCACGTTTGAGGGTTTTCCTGATCCCGAGGTGACCTGCCGCGGCGGCGTCGTGGACTTCTTTAAGGATCTTTTTCCTTTGGTTAGCGGGGATGCAGAGCTTCCATTGCGGGGCACGGGAGAGTGGATTTGTTGGTGCTATATGTCGGAATAGTCGGCTGTTGATCCACTGGTAGTCGGGGTTTTGTTCGGGTTGCGTCTGAACTTGGTGTGTCTTCCTGTCGTACCAACTCGTACGTTGGCTATTCAAAGCGAACAGTAGGTCTTCTTCTGTGCTGGGGGCTGGCAGCGGGCACCGTGATAGTGCGTCAGCCACCACGTTTAAAGATCCCTTTCGGTATTCGACCTCGAAGTTGTATTGTTGTAGCTCAAGTGCCCATCTGGCCAGACGCCCGGAGGGGTTTTGGAGCGAGTGGAGCCACTTGAGGGAGTGGTGGTCGGTGATAACAGTGAACTGGTAGCCTTCTAAGTATGGTCTCATTTTTCGAATTCCCCACAGGACAGCCAGACATTCTTGTTCCGTAGCTGAGTAACGCTTTTCTAAGTTTGACAGACTTCTACTGGCATAGGCCACGACTTTCTCTTGATCCGAACGGCGCTGAAATAAGACCACGCCGAGTCCTTCTCCGCTAGCGTCGGTTTGTAGAAAAAATGGTTGGTTGAAGTCTGGGCAGCAGAGTATTGGTGCGGAAGTCAGTTTTTCCTTGAGCGCCTCGAATGCGTTGTTCTGTAATTCGCCCCATGTCCAAGTTTGGTTCTTTTTGAGTAACTGGTTGAGGGGTGCCGCGAGTGTGGAGAAGTTAGCGATGAAGCGGCGGTACCAGGAGGCAAGTCCAAGGAAGCGGCGAAGCTCCTTGATGGTTCGGGGCGCAGTCATTTCCCGTACCGCGGCTACTTTTCCAGGGTCGGTGTGTATCCCTTCAGAGCTGACGATGTGTCCCAAGTAATGTAGTTTTTGATGTACAAAACTGCATTTCTCGAAGTTGATTTGCATTTTGTGGTTCTGAAGTCTATGAAAGACTTCGCGTAAGTAGGTCATATGTTCGGTGAACGTTTCGCCTAGCACGATGATATCGTCTAAGTAGGCGAACACTTTTGGTTGCAATTCCGGGCCGAGTATAGAGTCGAGGGCGCGCTGGAAGGTGGCTGGGGCGGAGTGTAGTCCGAAGGGCATTACCTTCCATTGAAAAAGTCCTCGGCCGGGAACGGTGAAGGCGGTATATGGCCGAGACTTCTTGGCTAACGGTATCTGCCAGTAGCCGTTCTTTAAGTCGATGGTTGAGATGTACTTTGCTTCTTTTAGCTGGTCCAAAATGGCTCCGATTTGAGGCAGTGGGTACGCGTCGGGTTCACTAGCGGCATTGAGTTGACGATAATCAATGCACATCCGCCAGGTTCCTAGTTTCTTTCTGACTAGTACAATTGGTGAGCTGTATGCGCTCCTGGAGGGTTCTATCCGGTTAGCGGTGAGTAATTCGTCCACTTCGGTATTTATTACCTGCTGCATGGCGGGATTGCGCGGGTAGTAGCGCTGCTTCAGCGGTTGGTTGTGTCGCAGTGTAATGATGTGTTCGGCGGCTGTACTTGGTGCGGTGATTTTGGAGAACAGCGTTTTGTTGTGGTCCAAGAAGTGTGTTAATTCCTGATTTTGTTCTTCATTTAAGTGAGCCCGTTCTGTAAGGCAACACAATGTGGGTGTGAGCCTCGGTGACGTGTCGGGATTTAGTGGCTGGCCGTCTAAGGTCACAACAATGCCTCGCTTTGACAGGAAGTCCATTCCTAAAATCATTCGTTCTGCTAGGTTCGGGATCACTGCTACCGCCGTGCGTGTGAATCGCTCGTTATACTTGATTCTGACGGGGTAGGTGTGTGTACTGGCAACGCATGTTTGATCCGCGAGTTGGACGTTCCGCTTATTAGGCTGAGGTTGGATGTTGAGTCGCTCTAAATGCACGCGCGTGCTGTCGTCTACGTATGTTAGAGTGGCTCCGGTGTCCACCAGTGCTCGTACGTGTAGGCCTTCGATGGTGAGAGTTCCATCTTGACCGCAACGGGAACAGAACAGTCGCCGTGGGTAGTGACAATGGTAACGCTGGTGCCCACGCTTTTTGCAGCGCCAGCAGGTGTTCCTTGCGTCGTACCGGTTACTTATGGTGGAAAGGCTGTGTGCCGCTTGTCTACTTTGTCTGGCTTCTTCGTTTTTGAGCAGTTCATACTCATCGGTGAGCTCCATGAGCTCCTCGATGGTTTGGAATTCGCTTCTTTTTACGAAGAGTCGGTATTCGACCCGCAGACCGTCATAAATACGTTCTAGGTGGTTTTCGTGGCACATGACCGGATGTTGTCGGATGAGTGTCTGGAGGGCGAGGATGTAGTCCTTGGCCTTTTCCCTGTGCATCTGTTTCCGCTGGCGAATTGTGTCTTCTAGCTGCGTTATGTGTCGTTTGGGCAGAAAAAAATTTTCCGCCCCGGCACGAAATCTAGCCCAGGTGGTTATTTGTTGCCTCTGGACGCGGAACCATTGGAGTGCTTTACCGCGTAAAATCTCGGGCAGGGTTGGGAGGAGTTGGTCTGGCAGGATTTGGTAGCATTCTGCCAGTTCCTCAATCCGATCCAAGAAGTCGTGCAGGGCATCGCCGCCGGAATAGTGTACGTCCCAACGACGGACAGTACTCATTACTTCGGCGTTACTAAATCTGTCTCGCTGAGGAGCTGCTAGTTTTGCTCCTTCGGAGTGTAGGAATGATTCGCCCAGTTTTATGGCTGGGGTGACTTCGGGTAAGGACTTCGCTATACTGGCTTCTTCAGCGGTGATCTCCATTTCTAGTTCTTTTTAGAGATTTTCGGTTGATCTTCTACTTCGCTTGGTTTTGATGAAGTGGCTTAGAGCACTCCGTAGCTCTGCGACTGTGTTCCCTTCAACTGGTAACTGGTGTTGTCTGCATTCCTCCACTAATCTCTCTTTTTTCAGTAGGTATATCCAGCCCAGAGAGTCGGCGTTCAGCGTTGCGGAGTCGTTTTCGCTCGTCCGTGTATTATTGGTTGGTTGTGGTGTGTTCGATGAACCCGCTTCGACAGGGTTGGTGCTTGTTGGTGCTTTTGCACATGCACCTGCAGAGCTGGGTCCCTGCTCGGGCGCCATTTATGAGGTGGGTTTTATCGAAAGCTGAGGTAGCTCAGCCGCTCCAGGGTTGAGTGGAGGTCCCACTAACCCCCACTGAATAAAATAAACACAGTAGTTAAATATAGCGAACACAACCACACACACACGCGGCCGTTCGGCCAGGCTGCCGGTACCCTGACGTCCACGAAGAGAGGGGAGAGAGAGAGCGACTAACTGGTCGGCGGTCGGTGTCGTGGCTCAGAGAGCGGAGACTGTCTAGTGGCTAGTGACGGTGGCGGTGATGTTGAGAGCGGTGACGGTGAGAGCGGTGATGGTTCGGTGATTAATGACAGTGAGAGCGGTAGCGAGCGTGATGAGGGTAAATGCCCACAGCACGGGTACTGCAGCCAATGAGAGCGACGATGCTGATCGTGATGGCAGTAGCAGTCCCTTTAGTAGTGACGGCCCTGCGGTGATGTTGACGGTGGCCCAAATAGTGCTGAGGGCGGTAGCGACCTCCCGTAGTGAGAGCAGTATTGGCGGCCCTAGTTATAACAACGGGCCTCTGATGAGTAACGGCGGTGACAACGGCCCTGGATGGCGATGATGTCAGCGGCAGACAGTAAGTAGCGGTCCTCGGTAGCGGTTTGGCCTAGGGGGCGGTAATGATATTGGCGGCCCAATGGTGAGTAAAGCGGCAGTCCGGCCCTAATGATGCACGACGGTGACAACGGCCCTGAATGGCGATGATGTTGCTAGCGGCCCTGAAAGGTGGCGGCTCTTGGTGTTGCGTTCGGCCTGGGGCGGCAATGATATTGGCGGCCCAATGGTGAGGAAGGCGACAGTCCGGCCCTAATGAAGGACGACGATGGCAACGGCCCTGGATGGCGATGATGTTGCTAGCGGTCCTCTTTAATGACAGTCGGTGGCGGTTCCTCGTTGTAGTCTTGGCCCAGGGCGGCACTTAATATTGGCGGCCCGAAACGGTCACGGAAGTCACCTACGGTAGCTGGTCGTCAATATGTTCTCACAAACCACCAACCTGTCCCGTAGGCAGAGCCAGGGGCGCTCGAGGTTACACGGCCTAATCCGTCCCGATGCGCTCCGTGCCTACCTACGGCAGCTTGGCCAGTCTGTATTCCCCATGTGCAGAGCCAGGGGCGCTCGAGGTTACACGGCCTAAGCCGTCCCGATGCGCCCCGTGCTTACCCATTGGGGTGAGACGGTACGTATTCGATCGTGGTGGCTTGACATTGTGGGGCGGTTTTATCCACCGCACAATGCCCGCTCGCCACGCGGTATCTAAGTGGGCAGGAGAGTTCGTCTCCTGTCCACTGAGACCGTTGTTAAAATAATGGGTTTGAGGGTCTGTGCAAGGGGTATTCCCCCTTTCACAGGCCCCCCTCAACCACTCGGCCTTGCCCGCAGGACAAGCCAGGGCGCTCGAGGTTACACGGCCTAAGCCGTCCCGATGCGCTCCGTGCTTACCTACGGAAGCTGGTGCTGGCTGAGTTGACGTTAATCAACTTAAGTCGGTTGTTGGATAAGCAGGTTGAGAAGTGAATGAAGATCGTGATTTTTGGCATGTTTGAGCAACGAATTCTCGCTGAGTATTGGTGTGTATGAATGCTTTGCACTTTTGCGTGCTTCCCTTTGGTTGTTCATACGTATGGGTGTATGTATGTATGGTTGTATGTATGCATGTAGATCTGTATGTATGTATATAAATATGTAGCGTATGTATGGCTGGATGTGGATATGTATGTATGTACGTATGTATGTACTTGTGGGTTTTATGTATGCATGTACGTATGTCTGTCAGTGTAGCGTAGGGGAGCTACGTTACAGTATTATAACTTTGTTCACATAACGGTTGTTTGTAACAGGCAAAACGAATCGAGATAGATATAGACAAATGTATACATAAATGATCAGAATGAAAAGAGAAATCGATTAAGCGGTGACTGTCTGTCCGTCCGTCCGTCCGTCCGTCCGTCCGTCCGTCTGTGCACACGATAACTCGAGTAAAAATTGAGATATCTTAACGAAACTTGGTACGTGAACTTCTTTTGGGCGTGGGACGGATGGTATTGAAAATGGGCGAAATCGGATAATAACCACGCCTACCTCCCATATAACGGTAATTTTAAGAAATACGAAAACTGCGATATTTTAGTAACTACTGAAGGTAATTCACTCAAAATTGATACTTACAATGAGTTTCAGACGGAAAACATGAACATTATAAATTTTTGGAAAATGGGCGTAGCCACGCCCACTTATGGTTACATGTATATATCTTGGTAACCGCTGCACCAATTTCTTCCAAACTTGGCACAGTTATTGGCCTTCGCACAGTATACCAAATGGCCGAAAATTTTAAAAATCGGACAATAACCACGCCTACCTCCCATATAACGGTAATTTTCAGAAAAACGAAAACTGCGATATTTTAGTAACTACTGAAGATAATTCACTCAAAATTGATATTTACAATGAGTTTTAGACGAAAAATAAGAATATTACAAAATTTTGGCAAATGGGCGTAGCCACGCCCACTTATGGTTACATGCGTATATCTTGGTAACCGCTACACCAATTTCTTCCAAACTTGGCACAGTTGTTGGTCCTGGTACAGCATACCAATTGGCCGAAAATTTCTAAAATCGGACAATAACCACGCCCACATCCCATATAACGGTAATTTCGAGAAATACAAAATCTTCGATAAATCAGTAAATATTGAAGCTAATTTATTCAAAATTGACGATTGCAACAATTCTTTACCAAGAAATACGTTTATGACAAAATTTTGGAAAATGGGCGTAGCACCGCCCACTTGTGATCACATATATGTATCTCGCTAACCGTTCTAGCAATTTGTACCAAGCTCGGTATGGTTATTGTGCTTGCCACATAAAAGCAAACCGTTGAAAATTGTTGAAATCGGACTAAAATTTAGGCCGCTTTTCATATAACGGTAAATTTCAGATATGCTTGAAATTTCAATATTTCGAAATTTAAGGACGCTAATTTACTTAAAATGTATACACCCCGGCTTATCATGTAGCGGTAGCTTTCGGAAAGGTGGAAAACATATATTTAATACTTGCGCCGGGTATTTAATGTTCGGCTCCGCCCGAACTTAGACTTTCTTACTTGTTACAATTTACATAATATAATACTCGTACAAGAAGCGAACTTTATCAGATGCTTTTTAAGTTTTTAGCAACATTAACTACTGAATAAATTATATTTAACAAATGGTCTTGCAGAAATGCAAATCAGCAATTCTAACTAATATAAAAGTACATTTAATATAATTTAACTATATTAATTTATTTAATTTTATATAAAAAATATACATGAATACGTTTCTGCATTCACCTGCAACCTAGCAACACATAGCCAGACACTTGCAACAAATATAACATTATCATAACAGAAATTTACATTTTTCTCTGTTAACTCTTCTTGAAATGTTAATCGCGCTGTGGTGATATTCCATGGATTTATTTTTCAGCCAAACAATTTTACGTTCCAAAAATTTGCACCTTCTCTATCTATCTAAGTTCTCTGGCTTAACAAATGAAAAAGTGGGAAAAAAGCAACGCTAATTTACAAGGCGAACTTACAAACAGTGCGTTGGCAACTTGCTGAGTTAGTGGGATCGTCGGTTCGAATCCTACTGAAAGAAGTCTGATGAAAAAATGTGGTGATTACTACCATTTTTTTAAATTAGTGTTGCTTTTCCATAATAAGTTTTTCAATAATAACTGCCTCAAGCTCAATAAAAATTGTTGAATATAATTGTTATAAGGATCTAAACTAAAAAAAAAAATAAAAAACTTAGAGGACTTAAAAGGACGAGCACACCTAAAAGTTAAACATTCTAAAAATAGATGTATTAACAAAAACCCACAAAACCAAACACCACATGGTCAAGTATGAATAGCAGTGGAATAGCTGCGCTCGATTTCGTTGGCTTAACAAATGAAAAAGTGGGAAAAAAACAAGGATAATTTACAAGGCGGACTTAACACAGCGCGTAGGCAACAGGCTGAGTTAGTGGGATTATGGTTTCGAATCCTACTGAAAGAAGTCTGATGAAGAAATGTGGTGATTTCCGAAATAGCTCTCACTTCTATAATTTTTTCAAACTATTGTTGCTTTTCCACAATAATTTTTTCATTAAAACCGGCCTCAAGCTCAATAAAAATTGTTGAATATAATTGTTATAAGGCCATAAAATAACAAAAACAAATAACTTAAGGACGTGCACACCTAAAATTAAACATTCTAAAAATAGAATTATTAACAAAAACCAACAACCACATGATCAAGTGTCAATAGCAGCGGAATAGCTGCGCTTGATTGTGTTGGCTTAACAAATGAAAAAGTGGGAAAAAAGCAACGATAATTTACAAGGCGAACTTAACACAATGCGTAGGCAACTAGCTGAGTTAGTGGGATCGTCGGTTCGAATCCTACTGAAAGAAGTCTGATGAGGAAATGTGGTGATTTCTACCATCTTTTCAGATTAGCGTTGCTTTTCCACAATAAGTTTTTCATTAAACACGGCCTCAAGCTCAATAAAAATTGTTGAATATCTATTTCTATTATATATAATACGCGAAGGCAATTCTTGTGCAGCCTAAAACATCTGCACCGTTCACTTGATCTTCAAACCTGGGGTGTCAAATTAAAGCGCTTGGCCTGTAGATGTGCAATAAGGTTCTGTTTTTTCGAAAATAGTTGCCACCTGTTAAATAATTGAACTCAAGTTATTTTCCAATCAATGCCCCCAGATCCGCATCGTCCGTTTGATTTTCAAAAGTGAGGTACCAAATAAGAGGGCTGAGGGTGTGGATGTTCAAAAAGGTTTTACTTTTCCGAAAAAAGTTGCTACCTGTTAAGAAACTAAGTTCAAAATAATACGCGAAGGCATTTTTTGTTCCGCATAAAATATCTGCACCGTTCGTTCGATTTTCAAAAATGGGGTGCAAAACTAAAGCGCTTGGCCTGTAGATGTGTAAACTGGTTTTACTTTTTCAAAAGGAGTTGCCACCTGATAAAAAATTGCATTCAAATAATTTAATAATCAATGCCATTAGATCCACACCGTTTGTTCGATTTTCAAAAGTGAGGTGCCAAATCAAAGTGCTCTGGCTGTAGGTGTGCAATAAGTTTTAACTTTTTCGAAAAGAGTTGCCACCTTTTAAAAAGTTTAGTTCAAAATATTTTAAAAGCTAAACCAATTATTACAAAATGAGCATAAATGGAAATAGTTTTGAAAATGTTTGTTTTTTAACTTAACTTTATGAGGGTTGCCACCAGTTAAAAAATCAAATTAAATTTGAATGAGGGGAATTAGGTAATAGAAATATGTATTTGTGCCAGGCGGTAAATGTTAACTATGTAGTAGTTTGTAAACATTTTGAAGAGGGTTGCCACCTGTTTGAAAAGTCTAATTTATATGAAGTAAAAAGTATGGATGTCAAGCGAATGAATCTTAAAAGATCTTTAGTTGGAACGTTTAGAATATTTTTAAAGTGTTTGAAGAGGGCGGCCACCAGTTAAAAAATTAAGTTCAAATTATTTAAATAGTTAAATCAATATTTACTAATTGGGTACCAATCGCAGTGGTTTTGAAACTACCTTATTTCTTAACTGCGTTTAGGAGGGTTGCCACCTGGTTAAGCAATCAAATTCAATTTGCATTAAGGCAATGGGGTAATTAAAATAGTTATAACCAGGGAACGGATTTTATGGAAATTGCCTTTTTTTCTGCTAAAGAGATAGAGTATATTCGATTAAGAATGTCCACGATTTAGCTTTCCCTGATTCCATATATACACATTTGATGATGCCTTTTTTTGCCTTTTTTAAGATATTTGCCTTTTTTTGCCTTTTCTACCTTTAAAAAAGTGATTATAGCATTTACAATTTTTTTTAAGATCAAAAAATGTACACATTGCCCATGCGGCTTATAGAAGCGCAGAGACCTCTTGCCAAATTGGTGTTGGAAAAATTCAAAGCCGTTTTCTCAGCTAACGAAGGCTTGGAGACAATAAGGGGTGTGGATAAAATTATAAAGGGCGAGGAAAACGCACTTATTTTTGATAATATGAACGTTTCAGACGTTCCTTATTTAAATTGGGCTCCACTTGTATCAGTTTACGTCGAGCACACATTTAGTATATTCAAAGCTTTTCTTCGCGAAAATCGAATGAAAATGCTGCCAGAAAACTTCAAAATGCATCTTGTGGTTCAATGTTACTACAACTATACAGATTAAAGTTTTATGAGTTAGAAACCCGAAAGGATAAAATAGTCAAAGATTCAAAGTACAAATTTTTCATATAATGAAACTAGTTCATAACTTTTCTCTTTTTACTTGTAATATAAACATTTCTAAAATAAATGTATTTTTTGATTGTTCTTCGTATTTTCTGTCTTTTTAGTGCATTATTTTGCTTTTTTTTGCAATACCTAGTGCCTTTTCCTGCCTTTTTCCCTATTTTGTTTTGCCTTTTTTTGCCTTTTTTGCAATACCTAGTGCCTTTTCCTGCCTTTTTCGCTATTTTATTTTGCCTTTTCCAGCCTATTTCGTTATTTTATTTTGCCTTTTTTATAGGTTTTTAGGTCCTAAAAATCCGTTCCCTGGTTATAACAATATGGGTGTCAGACGAAAGAGATTTAAAAAGCTTTTAGATTGAACATATTTTTAATAGGGTTGCCACCTGATCGAAAAGTCTAATTTAATTCAATTGTCGATATAAAACTAAAAGGTGTTACGAAATCTTAGTTTGAACATTGAGAATATATTTTAGGAGTTTGAGAAGGGTTGCCACCTGTGTAAAAAGTTATCAAACCAAAAAGTATTAGCAAATCTTAGTTTAAACATTAGTAATATTTTTAAAGCGTTTGAGGAGGGTTTCCACCTGGTTAAAAAGTTAAATTCAAATTATATATATATATATTATACGCGAAGGGATTTTTTGTGCAGCATAAAAGATCTGTACCGTTCGCCCGATTTTCAAGAATGAGATGTCAAATTAAAGCGCTTGGTCTGTAGATGTGCAATTTGGTTTTACTTTTTCGAAAAGAGTTGTCACCTGATAAAAAATTGCATCCAAATAATTTAATAATCAATGCCATCAGTGAGGCATCAAAGGGCTCTGACTTTAGGTGCGCAATAAGGTTTAACTTTTTCGAAAAAAAATGCCACCTTTTAAAAAATTAAGTTCAAAATAATACACGAAGGCATTTTTTGTTCCGCATAAAAGATCTGGACCGTTCGTTCGATTTTCCAAAATGGGGTGTCAAACTAAAGCCATTGGCCTGCAGATATGCAAACTGGTCTTATTTTTTCGAAAGGAGTTGCCAACTGATAAAAAATTGCATTCAAATAATTTAATAATCAATGCCTTCATATCCACACCGTTCGTTCGATTTTCAAAAGTGAGGTGCCAAATCAAAGGGCCCTGGCTATAGGTGTGCAATAAGGTTTAACTTTTTCGAAAAGAGTTGCCACCTTTTAAAAAATTAAGTTCAAATTATTTAAAAAGCTAAACCAATTATTACAAAATGGGCATAAATGGAAATAGTTTTGAAAATCTTCGTTTCTTAAGTTAACTTTATGCGGGTTGCCACATGCTAAAAAAAGCAAATTCAATTTGAATTAAGGGAATTAGGTAATAGAAATATTTATGGATGCCACACGATAAAGTTTAAGTACGTAGCAGTTTGTAAACATTTTGAAGAAGGTTGCCACCTGTTTGAAAAGTCTAATTTTTATGAAGTATAAAAATATGAACGTCAAGCGAATGAATCTTCAGAGATCTTTAGTTTGAACGTTTAGAATATTTTTAAAGTGTTTGAAGAGGGCTGCCACCTGTTTAAAAATTGAGTTCAAATTATTTAAATAGTTAAACCAATATTTACCATTTGGGTACCAATCGCAATAGTTTTGAAAATACTTTATTTCTTAACTGCGTGTAGGAGGGTTGCCACCTGTTTAAACAATCAAATTCAATTTGAATTAAGGCAATGGGGTAACTAAAATAGGTATCTATGTCTATAATCTATATATATAATACGAGAAGGCATTTTTTGTGCAGCATAAAAGATCTGCACCGTCCGTTCGATTTTCAAAAATGAGGTACCAAATTAAATTGCTTAGGATGTGGATGTTCAAGAAGGTTTTAGTTTTTCGTAAAAGGTTGTCACCTGTTAAGAATTAAGCTTAAATTAATTAAAAAGTTAAATGAATTATTAAATATGGGCGTCAATCAAAATGGGTTTGAAAAGACTTTATAAGTTAACTACGTATAGGAGGGTTGCCACATGTTAAAAAAAATTTAATTAAATTTTAATTAAAGGAATCTGGTAAGTAAATAAGGTGTCGCTATATGGGTGTCATACAAAAGAGGTTTAGAAGGTAGTAGTTTGGAAACATTTTGAATAGGTCTGCCACCTATTTGAGAAGTCTAATTGAACTATTTTATACCCAAGTTATATGAAATATTAACGATGGATGTCAAATGAAAGAGCTTCAAGAAATACTTAGTTTGACAATTTAGAACATTTTTGATGTGCTTGAGGGTTGCCAAGCTTAAAGGGCTAAACTAAAATTATTTAATAAGTTAAATGAATTACTAACCGATGGTAGTCAACGGAAATGGGTTTAAAATCCTTTATTTAAGAACTATGTTTAGGAGGGTTGCCACGTGTTTAAAAAATGGATTTCTACTTAATTCATCAGATACTTGAAATATTTATAGCTATGTCAGACGAAAAATATTTAAGAAAATTTTAGTTCGAAAATAATTTTTAAGAGGGTTGCCGCCTGTTTTGAAAGTGGTATTTTGTTTAATTATACATAAGTTACATGAAATTTTAAAATATGGTTATGAAAAGAACGAGTGTTAAGAAATCTTTAATTTGTTTTTTTTTGTTGAAAAAATTAAGCTCAAATTATTTAATAAGTTAAATGGATTGTCAAAAGATGGGTATCAATCGAAATGGGTTTGAAAATAGTTTATTTCTAAATTGTATTTACGAGAGTTGCCATTTGTTTAAAAAAACTAAATTCAACTTAATTCATCAGTAAATTGAAATATGTATAACAATGCCAGGTGAAAGATTTTAGTTTCAAAATACCTTTAAAGAGGTTGCCACATGTTTGAAAATTCAAATTTGTTTTACTTATACGAAAGATACATAAATGAATTATTGAAATATTAGTGTCAAACGAAAGAGTTTTAAGGAAACTATAGGCTGATAATATTTTTAATTAGAGTTGCCATCTATTATTATATTTTTTTTGAGGGTCATCACATCTGCAACGTTATTTCGAATTTCCAAATTAAAGAACTTGGATTCTACGTAGATGTGCACAGGTTTTATTTTTTGAAGTTACATGAAAACCAACACCATGCGAGACCTCTCATCACTCAGAAATGGTTAAATTAATCATTAGGTATATTTTTATAGGATTTTGAATAGGTTTCTCCTGTTTAAAAAACTTATTTAAATGTTGGCGCTTTGGCGCCATGCGGGTTCACTAGTAATTGTTATAAGCAGGGACGTGAACCAGATGACAAATTTGGTCGTTTCGGTTCAGCGGTTCGAACCGTTTTTGCACTTTTGGATTGGTTCGTCAAAGCGGTTTTGTTGTTCTTTGAACCGGGGTTTCGGTTCCGTTCAACGGTTCGCAAAACAAAAATATAATGCAGAATTTTAAGCGTCCAGTGTCAAGTGCAACAACGCGCAAGGTTAAGGGTCAATTGTCTGTCAAATGAGATGGGTTGCCTTTACCTTATATATCGTCACATGGTAAACAAACGTGCTAGGTATTACCATGTTTAACAAAAAGAAAAAAAGTGAGTACATTTATCTATTGAAAATTGGTTGAAACGAAACTTTAAACCTTTATGGAAAGTGGTTCGGTTTTCGGTTCGGATCAAACATTTGAGGAAAATTTCGGTTCGGTTAATGGTTCAGTTAATTAATAGAAAAAAGCGGTTTTCCGGTTTAAAACCGGTCCGCTTCAAAACCGGTTCACGTCCCTGGTTATAAGGCTATAAATTAAGAACAAAAACAAATAAAAGTGTTGAATATAGTTGTTATAAGGCCATCAAATAACAAAAATAAATAACTTAAGGACGAGCACACCTAAAAGTTAAACATTTTAAAAATAGAATTTTTAACAAAAACCAACAACCACATGATCAAGTGTGAATAGCAGCGGAATAGCTGCGCTTGTTTGTGTTGGCTTAACAAATGAAAAAGGGGGAAAAAAGCAACGATAATTTATAAGGCGAACTTAACACAGTGCGTTGGCAACTGGCTGAGTTATTGGGATCGTCGGTTCGAATCCTACTGAAAGAAGTCTGATGAGGAAATGTGGTGATTTCTACCATTTTTTTTCAAATTAGTGTTGCTTTTCCACAATAAGTTTATCATTAAACACGACCTCAAGCTCAATATAAATTGTTGAATATAATTGTTATAAGGCTATTAAATAAACACAAAAACAAATAACTTAACGACGAGCACACCTACAATTTAAACATTCTAAAAATAGAATTATTAACAAAAACCCACAAAACCAACAACCACGTGATCAAGTGTGAATAGCAGCGGAATAGCTGCGCTTGATTTCGTTGACTTAACAAATGAAAAAGTGGGAAAAAAGCAACGATAATTTACAAGACGAACATAACACAGTGCGTAGGCAACTGGCTGAGTTAGTGGGATCGTCGGTTCGAACCCTATTGAAAGAAGTCTGATGAGGAAATGTGGTGATTTCCGAAATAGCTATCATTTCTACCATTTTTTCAAATTATTGTTGCTTTTCCACAATAAGTTTTTCATTAAAAATGGCCTCGACGTCAATAAAAATTGTTGAATATAGTTGTTATAAGGCCATCAAATAACAAAAATAAATAACTTAAGGACGAGCACACCTAGAAGTTAAACATTTTAAAAATAGAATTATTAACAAAAACCAACAACCACATGATCAAGTGTGAATAGCAGCGGAATAGCTGCGCTTGATTTCGTTGGCTTAACAAATGAAACACTGGGAAAAAAGCAACGATAATTTACAAGGCGTACTTAACACAGTGCATAGGCAACTGGCTGAGTTAGTGGGATCGTCGGTTTGAATCCTCTTGAATGAAGTCTGATGAGGAAATGTGGTGATTTCCGAAATAGCTATCATTTCTAAAATTTTTTCAAATTAGTGTTCCTTTTCCAAAATAAGTTTTTCATTAAAAACGGCCTCAAGCTCAACAAAAATTGTTGAATATAATTGTTATAAGGCCATAAAATAACAAAAATAACAAGTTGGCAACTTGCTGGGTTGGTCAGATCGTCGGTTCGAATCCTACTGAAAGAAGTCTGAGGAGGAAATATGGTAATTTCTACCATGTTTTCTAATTAGTGTTGCTTTTCCACAATAAGTTTTTCATTAAGCACGGCCTCAAGCTCAATAAAAATTGTTGAATATAATTGTTATAAGGCCATAAAATAACAAAAACAAATAACTTAAGGACGAGCACACATAAAAGTTAAACATTCTAAAAATACAATTACTAACAAAAACCAACAACCACATGATCAAGTGTCAATAGTAGCAGGATAGCTGCGCTTAATTTTGTTGGCCTAACAAATGAAAAAGTGGGAAAACAGCAACGCTAATTTACCAGGCGAACTTAACACTGTGCGTTGGCAACTTGCTGAATTGGTCAGATCGTCGGTCCGAATCCTACTGAAAGAAGTCTGATGAAAAAATGTGGTGATTTCTACCATTTTTTCAAATTAGTGTTGCTTTCCACAATAAGTTTTTCAATAAAAACTGCCTCAAGCTCAATCAAAATTGTTGAATATAATGGATATAAGGCTCTAAAATAAAAAAAAAAAACAAATAACTTAAGGACGAGCACACCTAAAAGTTAAACATTTTAAAATTAGATATATTAACAAAAACCCACAAAACCAACCACCACATGATCAAGTGTGAATAGCAGCGGAATAGCTGCGCTTGATTTCGTTGGCTTAATAAATAAAAAGTGGGAAAAAAGCAACGATAATTTACAAGGCGAACTTAACACAGCCCGCGTAGGCAGCTGGCTGAGTTAGTGGGATTATCGGTTCGAATCCTACTGAAGGAAGTCTGATGAGGAAATGTGGTGATTTCCGAAATAGCTATCACTTCTACAATTTTTAAAATTATTGTTGCTTTTCCACAATAAGTTTTTCATTAAAACCGGCCTGAAGCTCAATAAAAATTGTTGAATATAATTGTTATAAGGCCATAAAATAGCAAAAACAAATAACTTAAGGACGAGCACACCTAAAACTTATACATTCTAAAAATAGAATTATTAACAAAAACCAACAACCACGTGATCAAGTGTCAATAGCAGCGGAATAGCTGCGCTTGATTGTGTTGGCTTACCAAATGAAAAAGTGGGAAAAAAGCAACGATAATTTACAAGGCGACCTTAACAAAATGCGTAGGCAACTAGCTGAGTTAGTGGGATCGTCGGTTCGAATCCTACTGAAAGAAGTCTGATGAGGAAATGTGGTGATTTCCGAAAAAGCTCTCACTTCTACCATTTAATCAAATTATTGTTTCTTTCCACAATAAGTTTTTCATTAAAAACGGCCTCAAGCTCAATCAAAATAGTTGAATATAATTGTTATAAGGCTATAAAATAAAAAAATAAAAAAAAAAATTTTACTTAAGGACGAGCACACCTAAAAGTTAAACATTCTAAAAATAGAATTATTAAAAAAAAAACCCACAAAACCAACAACCACATGATCAAGTGTGAATAGCTGCGCTTGATTTTGTTGGCTTAACGAATGAAAAAGTCGGAAAAATTCAACGATAATTTGCAAGGGGAACTGAACACAGTGCGCAGGCAACTGGCTGAGTTGGTGGGATTGTCGGTTCGAATCCTACTGAAAGAAGTCTGATGAGGAAATGTGGTGATTTCCGAAATAGCTATCATTTCTACCATTTTTTCAAATTATTGTTGCTTTTCCACAATAAGTTTTTCATTAAACACGGCCTCAAGCTCAATATAAATTGTTGAATATAATTGTTATAAGACTATAAAATAAAAACAAAAACAAATAACTTAAGGACGAGGACACCTACAATTTATACATTCTAAAAATAGAATTATTAACAAAAACCCACAAAACCGACAACCACATGATCAAGTGTGAATAG
Organism: Rhagoletis pomonella; assembly: GCF_013731165.1. Lineage (NCBI taxonomy): Eukaryota > Metazoa > Arthropoda > Insecta > Diptera > Tephritidae > Rhagoletis > Rhagoletis pomonella. The sequence goes on along the minus strand of NW_023458563.1, from coordinate 6,566,539 downwards.
CAGCGGAATAGCTGCGATTGATTTCGTTGGCTTAACAAATGAAAAAGTGGGAATAAAGCAAGGATAATTTACAAGACGAACATAACACAGTGCGTAGGCAACTGGCTGAGTTAGTGGGATCGTCGGTTCGAATCCTATTGAAAGAAGTCTGATGAGGAAATGTGGTGATTTTTGAAATAGCTATCATTTCTACCATTTTTTCAAATTATTGTTACTTTTCCATAATAAGTTTTTCATTAAAAACGGCCTCAAGCTCAACCAAAATTGTTGAATATAATTGTTATAAGGCCATAAAATAACAAAAATAAATAACTTAAGGACGAGCACACCTAAAAGTTAAAAATTCTAAAAGTAGAATTATTAAGAAAAACCAACAACCACATGATCAAGTGTGAATAGCAGCGGAATAGCTGCGCTTGTTTGTGTTGGCTTAACGAATGAAAAAGTGGGAAAAAGCAACGATAATTTACAAGGCGAACTTAACACAATGCGTAGGCAACTAGCTGAGTTAGTGGGATCGTCGGTTCGAATCCTACTGAAAGAAGTCTGATGAGTAAATGTGGTGATTTCCGAAAAAGCTCTCACTTCCACCATTTAATCAAATTAGTGTTGCTTTTCCACAATAAGTTTTTCATTAAAAACGGCCTCAAGCTCAATCTATAAAATAAAAAAATAAAAAAATAAAAAAAAAAACAAATAACTTAAGGACGAGCACACCTAAAAGTTAAACATTCTAAAAATAGAATTATTAAAAAAAACCCACAAAACCAACAACCACCTGATCAAGTGTGAATAGCTGCGCTTGATTTTGTTGGCTTAACAAATGAAAAAGTCGGAAAAATTCAACGATAATTTGCAAGGGGAACTGAACACAGTGCGCAGGCAACTGGCTGAGTTAGTGGGATTGTCGGTTCGAATCCTACTGAAAGAAGTCTGATGAGGAAATGTGGTGATTTCCGGAATAGCTATCATTTCTACCATTTTTTCAAATTATTGTTGCCTATCCACAATAAGTTTTTCATTAAACACGGCCTCAAGCTCAATATAAATTGTTGAATATAATTGTTATAAGGCTATAAAATAAAAACAAAAACAAATAACTTAAGGACGAGGACACCTACAATTTAAACATTCTAAAAATAGAATTATTAAAAAAAACCCACAAAACCAACAACCACATGATCAAGTGCGAATAGCTGCGCTTGATTTTGTTGGCTTAACAAATCAAAAAGTCGGAAAAATTCAACGATAATTTGCAAGGGAACTGGACGCAGTGCGCAGGCAACTGGCTGAGTTAGTGGGATTGTCGGTTCGAATCCTACTGAAAGAAGTCTGATGAGGAAATGTGGTGATTTCCGAAATAGCTATCATTTCTACCATTT
>NW_023458563.1:6559206-6565147 GCF_013731165.1 Rhagoletis pomonella | reverse complement strand
TTTTTTCAAATTATTGTTGCTTTTCCACGATAAGTTTTTCATTAAAACCGGCCTCAAGCTCAATAAAAATTGCTGAATATAATTGTTATAAGCAGGGACGTGAACCAGATGACAAATTTGGTCGGTTCGGTTCAGCGGTTCGAACCGTTGTTGCACTTTTGGATTGGTTCGTCAAAGCGGTTTTGTTGTTCTTTGAACCGGGGTTTCGGTTCCGTTCAACGGTTCGCAAAACAAAAAAGTAATGCAGAAAATTAAGCGTCCAGTGCCAAGTGCAACAAGGCGCAAGGTTAAGGGTCAAGTGTCTGTCAAATGAGATGGGTTGCCTCTACCTTATACATTGTCACATGGTAAACAAACGTGCTAGGTATTACCATGTTTAACAAAAAGAAAAAAAGTGAGTACATTTATTTATTGAAAATTGGTTGAAACGAACCTTTAAACCTTTATGGAAAGTGGTTCGGTATTCGGTTCGGTTTAAAACCGGTTCGGTTCAAAACCGGTTCACGTCCCTGGTTATAAGGCTATAAATTAAAAACAAAAACCAATAACTTAAGGACGAGCACACCTGCAAGTTAAACATTCTAAAAATAGAATTATTAACAAAAACCAACAACCACATGATCAAGTGTGAATAGCGTCGGAATAGCTGCGCTTAATTGTGTTGGCTTAACAAATGAAAAAGTAGGAAAAAAGCAACGATAATTTACAAGGCGAACTTAACACAGCACTGGCTGAGTTAGTGGGATTGTCGGTTCGAATCCTACTGAAAGAAGTCTTATGAGGAAATGTGGTGATTTCCGAAATAGCTATCACTTCTACCATTTTTTCAAATTATTGTTGCTTTTCCACAACAAGTTTTTCATTAAAAACGGCCTCAAGCTCAATCAAAATTGTTGAATATAATTGTTATAAGGCCATAAAATAACAAAAAAAAATTATATAAGGACGAGCACACCTAAAAGTTTAACATTCTAAAAATACAATTATTAACAAAAACCAACAACCACATGATCAAGTGTGAATAGCAGCGGAATAGCTGCGCTTGTTTGGGTTGGCTTAACAAATGAAAAAGGGGAAAAAAAGCAACGATAATTTGCAAGGGGAACTGAACACAGTGCGTAGGCAACTGGCAGAGTTAGTGGCATTGTCGGTTCGAATCCTACTGAAAGAAGTCTGATGAGGAAATGTGGTGATTTCCGAAAAAGCTATCACTTCTACCATTTCTTCAAATGACTGTTTCTTTTCCACAATAAGTTTTTCATTAAAAACAAATAAAAATTGTTGAATATAATTGTTATAAAGCCATAAAATAACAAGAACAAATAACTTAAGGACGAGCACACCTAAAAGTTAAACATTCTAAAAATAGAATTATGAACAAAAGCCAACAACCACATGATCAAGTGTGAATAGCAGCGGAATAGCTGCGCTTGTTTGTGTTGGCTTAGCAAATTAAAAAGGGGGAAAAAAGCAACGATAAGTTACAAGTCGAACTTAACACAGTGCGTTGGACACTGTCTGAGTTAGTGGGATCGTCGTTTCGAATCCTACTGAAAGAAGTCTGATGAGGAAATGTGGTGATTTCTACCATTTTTTCAAATTAATGTGGCTTTTCCACAATAAGTTTTTCATTAAAAATGGCCTCAAGCTCAATAAAAATTGTTGAACATAATTGTTATAAGGCTATAAAAAACATAAATGAAAAAAATAACTTAAGGACGAGCACACCTAAAAGTTAAACATTCTAAAAATAGAATTATTAAGAAAAACCAACAACCACATGATCAAGTGTGAATAGCTGCGATTGTTCTTTTTGGCTTAACAAATGAAAAAGTCGGAAAAATGCAACGATAATTTGCAAGGGGAACTGAACACAGTGCGTAGGCCACTGGCAGAGTTAGTGGCATTGTCGGTTCGAATCCTACTGAAAGAAGTCTGATGAGGAAATGTGGTGATTTCCGAAAAAGCTATCACTTCTACTATTTCTTCAAATTATTGTTTCTTTTCCACAATAAGTTTTTCATTAAAAACGGCCTCAAGCTCAATAAAAATTGTTGAATATAATTGTTATAAAGCCATAAAATAACAAGAACAAATAACTTAAGGACGAGCACAACTAAAAGTTAAACATTCTAAAAATAGAATTATGAACAAAAACCAACAACCACATGATCAAGTGTGAATAGCAGCGGAATAGCTGCGCTTGTTTTTGTTGGTTTAACAAATGAAAAAGGGGGAAAAAAGCAACGTTAAGTTACAAGGCGAACTTAACACAGTGCGTTGGCTACTGTCTGAGTTAGTGGGATCGTCGTTTCGAATCCTACTGAAAGAAGTCTGATGAGGAAATGTGGTGATTTCTACCATTTTTTCAAATTAGTGTGGTTTTTTAACAATAAGTTTTTCATTAAAAATGGCCTCAAGCTCAATAAAAATTGTTGAACATAATTGTTATAAGGCTATAAAATAAAAATAAAAAAAACAAATAACTTAAGGACGAGCACCCTAAAAGTTAAACATTCTAAAAATAGAATTATTAAGAAAAACCCACAAAACCAACAACCACATGATCAAGTGTGAATAGCTGCGCTTGATTTTGTTGGCTTAACAAATGAAAAAGTCGGAAAAATGCAACGATAATTTGCAAGGGGAACTGAACACAGTGCGTAGTCCACTGGCAGAGTTAGTGGCATTGTCGGTTCGAATCCTACTGAAAGAAGTCTGATGAGGAAATGTGGTGATTTCCGAAAAAGCTATCACTTCTACCATTTCTTCAAATTATTGTTTCTTTTCCACAATAAGTTTTTCATTAAAAACGGCCTCAAGCTCAATAAAAATTGTTGAATATATTTGTTATAAAGCCATAAAATAACAAGAACAAATAACTTAAGGACGAGCACAACTAAAAGTTAAACATTCTAAAAATAGAATTATGAACAAAAACCAACAACCACATGATCAAGTGTGAATAGCAGCGGAATAGCTGCGTTTGATTGTGTTGGCTTAACAAATGAAAAAGTGGAAAAGTCGGTTCGAATCCTACTGAAAGAAGTCTGATGGGGAAATGTTGTGATTTCCGAAATTGCTAACACTTCTACCATTTTTTCAAATTATTGTTGCTTTTCCACAATAAGTTTTTCATTAAAAACGGCCTCAAACTCAATCAAAATTGTTGAATATAATTGTTATAAGGGTATAGAATAAAAAAAATAAAAAACACAAATAACTTAAGGACGAGCACACCTAAAAGTTAAACATTCTAAAAAAATAATTATTATCAAAAAGCAACTGTTTAGACGCGTCTGCTAACACTAGGCGCCTAAATACATGCTATGTACTGCTGCATGTGCAAAAACTTACTTTATGCAATTTAAGAAATTTTTGCACATGCACTCCTCAACTGCCATGAAATTGAACTTTCTTAAGTTTTAATTAGATGGCACTTCGAAGCATGCTCGGCCTAGTCTGATGCATCCTCCGGAGTCCGGACACTGCTTCCGCAGCATTTTGCGGACTCTGCATGGCTTACAACCGGTAAACGAACTTTACCATTGGCCACAGTGACTACCCACCATTTTTGCACCAATACATTTTTTTTTTTTTTTATATACATACATACATGCGAACATACTGGTCTCCCCTCTCACTGAGTTATTCACCAACAAAACCAACCACCACATGGTATAGCTTCGGAATAGCTGCGCTTGATTGTGTTGGCTTAACAAATGAAAAAGTGGGAAAAGAGCAACGATAATTTACAAGGCGACCTTAATACAGTGCGTAGGCAACTGGCTGAGTTAGTGGGACCGTCGGTAGATCCTATTGGTCTAATAAAGTTAGAAGGACGAAATTCGAGGATGTGGTATTTAACATATTAGTCCTAGACATATATTTTTTCAAAATTAAATATTGGAAATTTCCAAGGATATTCAAGGATAAAGTTTTAAAAGGACATTTTCAATACTTATTCGTCCTGGTGCACCCAAAAATTAAATTTTCTTCTATTCTACAGAATTTTTCCTTTTAATTGATACCCATATTGTTATTCCACAATGCATCGAATCTTTTGAATAATTTTTCTATTCAATCAATCAATTTTTCAATTCTATCCTGACGTCAGGGAGAAAAACTAGAAACGCAGTGATTTTTTCGTGTGTAAAATTTACTGTCGCACGGTGTAATAATAATTCATAATTCATACACATACTCAGAGGCCGACGGGCGACCGTAAAATTAGATCTTATTGGTAAGAAGAAAACGAAAAATTTGTAGTAGCGAACTTTTGATGCAATTTACTTCTATTTGACACGCAGATCATGGATCCACAGTATTGCCCATAAATTTCATATGAAAAAATTCCGCCATCATGGATTTTATGTTTTTTTTATTTTTTTTTGCGATTTTCAAACTAAGTTTGCATTTTTTGTAAAACATTGTTCAACACAAATTTGTAGATAATTTAATTTCAACATTTTTATACAGGGTGTCCCAGAAGTAACGTGCCAAACTTTAGGGGAAGGTAGGTGGGGGGTGAGCTCCCTGATAAACAAAAAATTTTCAGGTAAAAGTGTCACCGTTTTTGAAATATTTACATTTTATCGAATTTAAAAAAATCGTGCCTTTTCATGTGTTTTCTTTAACTGCAACTACAAACCGGGCAATACTTAGCAAATTTTTTATGTAAAATACTTCCAGATAGTTGGCTCTCCATACTCAAATGCAATGGAGTTAAAATATATTAAGGAACCATCATAAAATTAGGACTATTTCTGGATTTTTAACCTTTTGATATTTTCTTCCCCAACTTTGACTATCTCGGGTAAAAAAAAATGTACTGAGCTACAACTTTACATTACATAAAAAAATTGCTCATTTAATAAAGATTTCAGAAAGGTGCCACACTTACTGTTTTGAATAGAAGAAAAAGGCGTAAGTACTAGGTACTCATGAAATTTGATGTGTATACATATGCGAACGGCAAAGCATAAAAGTACGTTTACATATAAATATAATCTCAATCAAAGCTCGTTAGCTGTCAAATTGGTTGTGCTTGTTATTCACACAACTCGAGGAAAAGTTAAACTTCTTCTCTATGCCACCGTGGTCACTTTTTTTTTGCAACACATATTAGGCCATTTAAATATATTTTAACTGAATATTTGATTGAAAATACCTTTACAAACCTATTTTCCTTACTAGCGTCAATTTTTGTTTACTTTAACATTTGACATTCCTCCTCTTCTTCGCAAGTATAATCGATAAAACTGGGTTGGATATTTTTAATTATAATTTTGCATGGCTAATCTCTTTTTCTAATAACAGATTAGGGAGTCAAGCTCGAAAATTAGGATAATATTTTTACCTTCCTTTTATTAGCTCGGGATGTAACTATGTAATATTGATGCGCCTAAATGATGCAGCGATTTCTATTCTCAAGTTACATACCTGTTGACAGTACGAATGGCAATTATAATAGGGAGGTTTTATTTTTTTTAAACTATAATTTTTTATATATAAAGGCGATTCAGTTACACACATACAAATGTAGGTTAGGTTAGAAATTAAATATTAATTTCACTTAATTTTATTCATTTTGCTGATTTAATTTTTTTATTCATTTTCATTTTTAATTCTTTTAATACATGACATTATCGGTATGATTGATAAAATATACTTGTACATATATACTTGTGACTCAAGGGCGTTAAAATATCTTGCAAACACCGCATATAGGTAGATTTTCAAGATTTATGCGGCAAAAAATATTTTATTGCCTCTATCTACTCAAAATTGTTTATCAAATGTAAAATTGAAATAATTTGTATTACAGATAGGTTATATTAATAAAATATATATATTAGCCAATAATTTACTATAGCACTATGGTACTATAGCTGGTATACACAGCAGCAAGCTCATGCCACCAAAAGCGATGTCGTACGCA
>NW_023458563.1:6531296-6544206 GCF_013731165.1 Rhagoletis pomonella | reverse complement strand
ATCTCTTCAACAACTGATGCTGCTGTATTATTTGCTTGAGGATTTTGCGGTAAGGATGAAACTTGTCCAGCTATTGGTGCTCCACCTTCTGCACCTTCAACGTCAACGGGTTGGGTGTTTAGCTTTCAGATGCCGCTTAAGGTTGCTTACGGAGCCACCTGATATACTCAATGTGCAGCTACAATATTTGCATTTGCCATTTTCATTGCCACTTTCCGTAAAATGTGACCACAAAACACTCGTTTTTCTTAAACTCATTTTAATGATTACAATAAATCTCTTGTTTGCTTTTGAACGGCTGTTTCATTCGAATTCCAATTGCACAATTATATTCACCGGGCGTAACCAGTGTTAACAAACGATAGTTGCATCAAATGTCACTATCGATTTGTATAGAATGAACGATTGAACAACGTTAACGTCGTTCACAAACAACATGGCCGTTCACGCTCACTGAACGACATTGATCAACACTGAACGAGTTAGTTCGTTCGTTCAGTGAACTGAATCGGTCAATTGAACTAGTTCGTTCGCGACCTACACAACTCTACTTTTTATTGAATTGTCTTTCAAAAAATAACGTTTAATAAAGAAATTCTTTTAAGAATATATTATGTGCATGTGCATGGGCTGAAATTTGTACAAAAATCGGCTCACACACATGTGCATGTGCTTAATAACAAACAGAACACACTTTTCTGTGAGTAGAGTTTGTTTTCCACTTATGCACACACATGTGTATGAGCAGTGAGTGCAAGTTGAATGTGTGCAAATACGAACCCTGGTATATAGAGAGCCGCTAGTTAGTAATTGCATAAGTTAAGAAACTGAAATTGAATGTTAAATAAGCACTTGAATTGTTACAATAGAAGTGACCGGTCGTGCTCAATATTAATTTGATACGCTTTTGCAGGCAACCACATAGATAAGTACGTGCTCATAAGTATAAACAACCTAGTCCGTGAATTAATATTCCTCGCGCTCCCGTACAAAAACCATCAGGGTTTAGAAACTAAAAAGGCTTTCGCCACAAATTAGTGACGATTTTTCATGGCGCCCGAGCAGGGACCTAGTGCGAAGTGTTTTAATTAACCTACATAAATTATACTTTTAATCGGAATTTGTATTATGCCAAAAATAAGAGAAACAAATACTCCTTGTGAATAAAAACAGAACGATTGCGTTATTATTTACGTGTATTAATTTCTGCAAATAAATACTAGCTGTTGTGAATTAGGAGCTCAAAAAAAAATAAAATAAAAAAGAACAAAGCTTATAGTTGCCTGCGCGGTCGGTAGCAATACAAAGTCGTCTCGCTTAATTTATATACACATAAACAAACACACACAAGTATACTAAAAACCAACAATAAACAGAAAGCAAGCAAATACAAACGGTGCAGTGCAAATAGACTGCAGTGACAGTGGGCCGTGGTGCATAAAGTACAATTAAAAAAAATAAATACAAATATACATATATTTCACATAAAAAAAGAAAAAGACATACATACTTACCGTTTGAGTGCTGCTATCAACGTATCTTGAATCCTGCATCCTATATACTCACCTGTGGAACCTTATTCCGAAACGACTGCCTAATTGTCGTTGTGAATTTCTGCTGTAGACTTAACCTGACCGCTACACCGTTGTACATCGCGAGAATGAACTGCAACTGTATTGTCTGCAAGAGGGAAGTGAAGGCTGGAAACAAACCGGTCCATGATAAACAGGTATTGAGTGCGAACAATTGAAGCATACGAAATATTTGGCTTTGTAATTGATTTGATTATTAAAATTACTGATACTCGTCTTACAAAGAATAAAAGCTTAAATTTTTGGCATTTCTTGTATCCATTTCAATTGCGCCAATTATATAGAGGTATACATATTGCTTGCAAAAATATACATCGTATATACATAAATACATATTTACATACTGCCTTTGAAGTGAAAGATACCTTGGGACAAGAAGTAGAAGTGCGCGTTTTATGTTTGAATAATTTTGCGAGTACTATTTTCGATTTGTATTGTTTCGTAAAATTTCAAAAAATTCCAAGCGTGATTTATAGGCTAAGGAGTCTATCGTAATACATACGATATTTTTCGCAAATTTAATTTTCGCTAATTTGCTACTGCAAAGTGAAAAATTAACAACCGTTGCAATTTCTTGGTGTTCGGCAATTGGCTTTCGATCTCGTTTTTCGTTGGTTCTGGTCAAGTTTCATGAAAAATCTTTTTCGGTTTAGTTTCCTAAAAAACTTCCAGAACTAATTTCCGAGCACAAAATTACTGTGCATAAAGGCAAAAGGTTATACTTCTGTTCGCAACCAAGACATCGGGACTCGATTTAAAAATGAGCCAAGTAGAAGAATTGAAGGTGTTTAAAAAGCAACGGTGAGTTCTGAAAAGAAACATAGTACGTATAAGAACGGGCCTTATCGAAAAAACCATGTCGTTAGATCCCATCGAATTAGAATGTAGACTTGAAATTTTAAATTCACACAGCGAAAAGCGAATGACGTGTCAATCAAGGATAGAAGAAATTGATGAGGAAGATTTGGCCCGTGGAGAATTGGAGGACATAGTGTAAGTTGTAGTGAAACGAAGTCCGTGATTAAGTCCATTCTCGCAAAAAATAAATCTTCTGTTGCCGAATCGTCATTTATTGCACCTCACAGCTCGCGACTCCCTAAGATGTCGCTGCCCAAATTTAAAGGGGAATATTCTGAATTTAAGAATTTCATGAGCTTGTTTGAGAGTTTAGTGCACAACGTTCCTACGATCCCGGATATCGAAATATTTAATCATTTAGTGTCATGTTTATCCGGTGAAGCATTGGGCACAGTGAAGTCCTTCCAAATGTCGGAAGAGAATTACCCAAAGGCGTTGGCCAGTTTGAAGAGAGTATATGACAATAAATGTCTTATATTTTTCAATACAGTTTCTAGACTCTTTGATCTTACTAAAATTCAAAAACCTTCTGCTTCATCTTTGCGATCGATAATCGACACAGTGTCCGCGGTGTATGACTCGCTTTTGTCTCTGGGTGATGACAAACATATTTCAAATGCGATGTTAATTCACATAGTCATGTCGAAGGTTGATCCCACTACTCGGTCAAAGTGGGAGGAGCAGCTGGACTATGGTAAATTGCCGCTTTGGGCTGAGTGTGAAGCTATGCTCAATAAGAGGTACCAGCATCTTTCTGCTGAAGAAGCTTCCTCATCCCAGACAAAAATTAATAATTCAGACACTCGACAGAAGACAAGGAATCAACAATTCGAAAGATCGAAGGCAGCATTTATCGCAACAAACTCTAAAGAGCCAACTTGCCTGCACTGTGGTTCAAAGGACCATTTCATTATATCTTGCCCAAAATTCCAAGAGTTGACTGCTCTTCAGAGATTCGAATACGCGAAATCGGTTTCCTTGTGCATAAATTGCTTGCGCAAGGGACATACTGTCTCAAGGTGCAAATCAGATCGCTTTCGTGTGTGCAATCGGTCACACCATACTATGCTGCACCAATACCCGATCTCCTTTGAGACTGAGCTTCAACCTCCGACGACACAGGCGATGCATACTAGCAGTGTGCCAGATCGCGTCATGCTAGCAACAGCCGAAGTGTACGTAAAGTGCTGCTCTGGTAGTTATGTGTCAGCTCGTGCTCTGCTTGACTCTGGGTCCCAAGTCAACTTTATGACCGAGGAGCTGGCACAAAAATTGCGAATTCGAAGAGAGAAGTCGACCCTGAATGTAATTGGAATTGGCAATTCGAATAATAAGGTCCAAAGCAAATTAACAACTTTCGTAAAATCGAGGGTTAATAATTTTGAATTTTCAACAGATTTTTGGGTAATGCGTTCGATATCAGCCAATCACCCAGATCACACAGTGAACACAAATGGCTGGAAAATCCCACAAAATATCGAACTGGCTGACCCAAACTTTTTTAAATGTCAAAAAATCGACATATTATTGGGAGCTGAAGCGTTCTTTGATCTGTTAACAGTGGGTCAGATCAAAACCAGACCAAGGCAGCCAACGCTGCAAAAAACATTATTGGGCTGGATAATATCGGGTAAATATGCCTCAAGTCAAAGCTCCAGTGCACAAGTAAAGAGCACATTATGCCAAGCCGAGGAAAATATGGAAAATATCGATGCCACCGTCCAGAAATTATGGGCGCTGGAAGAACTACCCTCGGAGGCAAACGTCAAAAGGCTAACTCCCGAACAAGCTGAATGCGAGCAGCTATTTTCAAAACCCACGGTTGTTTTACCTGATGGAAGGCTTCAAGTCAGACTGCCTTTTAGAAATGATCGTATGTTACTTGGTCATTCGTATGAAACCGCAGCTCGGCGATTTCAGGCGCTGGAGAGAAGGACACTGAAAGATCCAGAACTTCGCACGATGTATTTGGACTTCATGAAAGAGTATCTAGAATTGGGCCACATGAGTCCCACAAACAACAAAATCCCGCGTGAGCCGCATTATTTCATTCCGCATCAGTGTGTGTTAAGACCGCAAAGCACGACTACTAAGTTGCGCGTAGCTTTTGACGCTTCAAGCCGTACATCAACACAAGTTGCGTTGAATGACATCTTGATGGTCGGACCGACAGTTCAAGAAGAGCTTTTTTCGACACTCCTTCGCTTCCGATTGCACAAATATGCCATTACTGCCGACGTTACAAAGATGTATCGACAGATTTCAGTGCACTAAGATGATAGGAACTTCCAGCTCATAGTGTGGAGACCAGAGCCATCAGAACATTTGCAGGTCTTTCGTTTGAATACCGTGACTTACGGCACTGCGCCTGCACCATTTCTCGCCACACGGTGTCTTCAAATGCTAAGCGACATGAATCTACCGAAATATCCACTCGGTGCCAAAATCATTGGACATGATTTTTATGTCGACGACCTGCTGACAGGATCCGACGATTTGAAATCCCTCATTCAAATTCAAACTGAGGTGAACAAAATTCTAGAATCGGCAGGCCTCAAACTAACAAAGTGGTTTTCCAATCACCCCAACCGGTCGAACAGCGAGAGTCATGAGAAATTATTGCAGCTCAGCGACACAGACTCTAGGAAAACGCTGGGGATTCACTGGCAGCCGAAAGATGACAGTTTTCGCTTCATTCTGGAAGACAACTTAAGGAAGTTGCGAGCAACCAAACGAAACATTTTATCGGTTTCTGCTCGCCTCTTCGACCCTCTGGGTTTATTAGCCCCGCTAGTTACCAAAGCAAAAATCTTGCTGCAAGAGCTTTGGATTCAAAAGCTAAATTGGGATGAGTAGATTCCATTGCGCCTCGACACTAGCTGGCAAAACTTTAAAGTAAACCTACTGCAGCTTGCATCAATCAGCATTCCTCGGTATGTAAATACTGAGTAGAGTGCCAGCTGCCAAATTCATGGCTTTTCCGACGCCTCAATAAGAGCGTACGGCTGCTGCGTTTATATATGTAGCCAAACCGCTAGTGGTACGAAATGTACGCTGCTTACCGCAAAGTCTAGAGTAGCTCTGCTGAAGACAAAATCTCTTCCGCGTTTAGAGCTCTCGGCAGCACATCTTCTGGCCAAATTATGGTCAAGAATTTCGCCAATGTTGAGTCGACCGATAGAAAAAGTTAGTTTCTGGACAGATTCCGAAATAGTTTTGCACTGGATCAAAACGCATCCATCTGCGCTGCAAACTTTCGTCGCAAATATAGTGTCCGAAATCCAAGAGTGTACCCAGAATGCATCATGGCGACATGTGCCAACAAAACAAAACCCAGCGGATCAAGTGTCTCGGGGTTGTAACGTGGACGAATTAAATACATCAATATGGTTTTCCGGTCCGCAGTTCCTCCTTGAAGACCCTGCTTTATGGCCACAAAATGTCAATTTTAACCTCTCTTCAGAGCACCAAGCATTTCAAAAGAAAAAGAACGCAATTACGTTAAGTGCAATTGAGGCCACAACAAATCCGCTTCTGCTTCGAATATTCGCTTACGTACTAAGATGGCCTCGAAAAACTAGAGATCGGAAGTTAGAATTTGAAGTTGTACCCACAGCAAAGGAATTACAGCTTAGTTTCCTTAAAATTGTCGAAATAGTTCAACAGTATGAATATAGCGAAGAAATTGACAAATTATCGAAAAGTATCGCACTTCCTTCTAGCTTGCAGAAATTATCTCCCTTTCTGCATGAATACTCTCAATCAACGTTATCGTTTAAACTGATTCGAATAGGTGGCCGTTTACTGAACGTGCCCATTCCCTATGATGCCAAATTTCCTCTGCTATTAAGCAAAGGTTCGCACTTTGTGAAAGCATATCTCCGGTTCCTACATGTTTGCAATCACCATGCCGGGCCCAAAGGCACTAGTAGCGCTTCTACGAGAAAAAATATGGTTAGTAAATGCACGAGAAGCCTGTAGTCGAACTGTTAGAGATTGCATTCACTGTTTCCATTATAAGCCGAAACTGCAAAGTCAGATCATGGGCAATCTACCCGCCGATAGGCTACGAGCCCAACGACCATTTATGATATGCGGTGTAGATTATTGCGGGCCCATACATATTACGTTGAAAATTCGCGGTCGACCACCCGTGAAAATGTACATTGCCATTTTCGTTTGTTTCGCTTCAAAGGCAGTACACTTAGAACTTGTATCCGACTTAACTGCTGATAAATTCATTCTCGCCCTAAAAAGGTTCATTGGACGCCGGGGGATACCAGCCACGATACATTGCGGCAACGCGACGAACTTCGTCGGAGCGGAGTGGAAGCTGAGATAGCTGCTGGAGGCCTTTCTGAATCAGAAGCCGGAGATTCTCCAGTTCGCCGCCGACGAAGGGTTCACGTTCGCCTTCATACCTCCGAGGGCGTCCCACTTCAGCGGGCTGTGGGAGGCAGCGGTGAAATCGGCGAAACACCTACTGGTGCGCGCCGCAGGCAACGCGCTGCTAACCGGCGAAGAAGCTGCAACCCTGCTCGTCGAAATCGAGGCAGTGCTCAATTCGCGACCGCTCGCACCGCTCAGCAGCAACCCCAACGACGGCGAAGCGCTAATGACGGCGCACTTACTTATCGGATGCCCCCTGCGAGCCTTGCCTCCGGAGAAAGTGCCCGACAGCCCCAACCGCTGCTTAGAGAGATGGCGGCTTGTTTGCTTTCTCAAGCAACAATTTTGGCGCGCGTGGTCGAAGTGCTACCTTATGGAGCTCCAGCAGCGCAACAAGTGGGCGAAACTGCAGCCCAACGTCGAGCCAGGCCAACTCGCCGTCGTCCACGAGGACAACCTGCCACCGCAGCAGTGGGTGTTGGGCCGAATCATGGCAACAATACCCGGCGCAGACGCCAAGGTGCGCGTCGCCGACATCGAAACTAAGTCTGGGATTATACGACGCCCCATTCATAAACTAGCCGTTTTACCAATAAACGAAGATTGGAGGAGATTAGGTCCCTTCAAGGTGGCCGGTGTTGAAGCAGATGAGCAGGCATTTGAATTTAGTAGTTTTATTAACAAATGAAATTTTGAAGTACGCATACATTGTTGAGATTCTTTTAATTGTCATAATGACATGAATATATATACTTAAATCTACATGCACTAATGTATATACAAATTTACCTTTCCGTTTTTTCGTTCACTTACCTTCCTTCTCGTTCGTTTACTTACCCTTTACACTTGTATACTTACCTTGCCTACTTCTATTTTCGTTATATACTTACCGCTTCATACTTACCTATTTACCTACATATTACTGTTCTTTCGTTCTCCTCTTCTCCTTAATATAAGCCGCTAGCCAATAAGTATATAGAGAGCCGCTAGTTGGTGACTGCATAGGCTAAGAAACTGAAATTGAATGTTAAATAAACACTTGAATTGTTACAATAGAAGTGACCGGTCGTGCTCAATATTAATTTGACACGCTTTGAAGGCAACTACCTAGATAAGTTCGTGCTCACAAGTATAAACAACCTAGTCCGTGAATTAATATTCTTCGCGCTCCCGTACAAAAACCATCAGGGTTTAGAAACTAAAAAGGCTTTCGTCACAAATTAGTGACGATTTTTCAAATACCGCACCATAAATTTATTTTGTACCGGTCCTGCGAACGATCTACTCTCATTTCGTGAGGATTGTCTATCTGCCAACTGTGAAGGTTATGTAAATTAAAATAACCATCACGTTTGAATGATGATTCATCGCTCCAAATTATTTTATTAAAAAAGTTGGGGTCTGATGCATGCATTCGCAACATTTCACGGCAAAATCTAACCCTCGACAGGTAATCTCTTTCCTGTAGAGCCTGAACACGTTGAATGTGGTAGGGATGAAATCGATGGTATTTTAAAGCTTTGTGAACTGTAGTTTTTGGTATTCCCGTCCGTCTTTCCATCATTCTCACTGAAGTCGATGGACCTAGTTCCACTTCCTCTAACACAGCTTCAACATCTACCGTTGCAGGACGTCCTGTTTCGCCGCCACGCCTTCCAGGTATGCGACCTTAAAAAAGTGAAAAATGATAGTTAACAAGCAAGCAAACAAGAAAGATGTAAAAATCACTTACCTTCATATATTTCTCTATGGGTCCGGGGGAATACTTCACGACCCGGATGTCGGCGATTGGGGTATCGCTCTGCATAGAGTCTTTGAGCAGCTCTGGCATTACAGCAAGCTTTACCGTAAATTAGGTGAATATCCGCATATTCATGCGACGTATACTGCGTGTTCTCTGTCATAATATTAATAACACAATGTTCGAAGGGTCCAATTTCACAAAATCCACAGTAACACAAAATAATGTCAGGGGCAGGTAATAATGTACCTTTGTACTATTTAGCATGTCATTTGACGGTAACAAGAGCAAATTCAATTTAAGCGAAGCGCACATTAGCGCGATTCCATCGTTGCGAATACGTTGCGAATTCGGCTGTTAACTTCGAATCCGCAAACGTGCGCACACTTGAGCGATTTTTTCGCGTCGATTTCCGGTGTACAATTCACTCAATTTTCCCTTTATTTCGTGTATTTTCGCACTCGGCGTGCCCAAATCGTACAAAATACTATTATTACGAACGTTTTTATTAGTTTTTGTACATTACACGTTTTTTTTTATTTGCCTTTATTGCTGTGACACCTTTCTTCTTCTTCTTTGACGCCTTCAAAACGCTGCAAGCCGCGTTTCGAACGCGTCAATAGAGAGGAACATTGAATGTTCGAAAAATTCGCAGCGACGGAATCGTGCAAGTGTGCGCTAGCGCATTAAAATGTATGGGTAGCATTGTTGTAATTTTTGGGCTTGCGGATTCGCAACGACAGAATCGCGCCAATGTGCGCTTCGCTTTAAATCTATTAAATACATTCTAGCGTGTCTCAGTCCTTTGCCCACGAAAGCGGCTATAACTTTTTTTTCTATTCGAAACAGTAACGCTACGCGCACACTGCAGCCGTCATCGGCCGAATTGTTACTCGCATGTTCCGTATATGCACCATCATCGTGAATCAATACAACACAACATATTGTGCGGTAACGAAACTGTTTTTCGTATCGATACTAAAGTGTGTTGCGTGTGTATGTACGTACATGCATGCATGATTCGTGTGAAGTACAAGTGCTTGATTGTATCAAATTGTTCGAATCGATACAAACCCTGCAGTGAAACCCCAAACTAAAGAGCAAAAATACTAGTTTCCAACTAGAATTTCCTGACTGAAACCGAACTAGTAGGAAAATGACCAGACTTGTACCAAGTACAAAACGATTTTTTCATGCCCTGTTTTATTTGACCTCGACAGTTTAATACAATAGAGAACACAAAATATTATAACTCTTTTGAGTGTATAGGAAACCGTTAAAGCGAGTACGTACTCACAATTATACCATACCTGTTAAATAATGATAAATATTCATAATGATTAATTAAATAATTAAAGCATGTGTTTTTGGATAACCGTTTAATGATTAAATACCGATATTAGCACCTTTTTGATGATTAATAATTAATTACTTAAACAAAAAATTTTAATTAATTCGTTAATTTTAATTACATCATTATTATGTTATTTTTGATCATTTTCAATTATGTTTGACTTTTTTTACTTACACGATTTATATAGCTATTTGATTAATTTCAATTATCAATCGACAAGCCAATGTAGAGACAAGAATTAAGAATATTTAATCCCTGCTTTAATTATTTATTACTTTTAAAAATTTTTAAAACGAAACTACTGAAATAGTTAATGAATTAAATTTATTTTCATTAAAACTTTTATTTTTATTTTAGTTCACTCAAAAATTAAATAAAGTATTCGCTTTATTTTTAACTAAAATGTTTTCTTTTCCATATTCAATATTATTAAAAAAGATAAAAATGTAGTATTTATTGTACCTGAAAGCTTTTACTTTTTATAATATTTAATGAAAAATGCATTTAAATTTATGTTCGAAAGTGTGAAATATTTATGTATTTATTTTTCCTTTTAATTAGCACTCAAAAAATGTAACACTAATTATTGGCAAATCTAAGGCTGCTAAATAAAAATGTGTAATATATTAAAGTGTACTTAATCAAAAGTTTTTTATTGTATATTCATGAATTCATTTTATTTTTTTTACTTCCAAAGTAGAGGTTTTGGGCCATAATTTGACTACTACTTTTCTGTCTATTTTGAACTAGTATGAGACTGGTATATTTCTGGCCGAAATCTAAGAATTGCCATCTCGTAGGACATCCCCATGTTAAAAATACCAGTTGATTGCATGGAAAAAAGATAGTTGGCTGACTAGTTGGGCGTGCGGTTCATACTAGTTGTGAGGTAGTTTACAATTAGTACATTTGACTACAGGGAAATTATGTTGCGTGTATACATATGTATATATGTACATGTATGTTATGTTATGTTAATAACACAATGTTCGAAGGGTCCAATTTCACAAAATCCACAGTAACACAAAATAATGTCAGAAGCAAGTAACCTTTGTGTACCTTTGTACTATTTAGCATGTCATTTGACGGTAACAAGAGCAAATTCAATTTAAATCTATTAAATACATTCTAGCGTGTCTCAGTCCTTTACCCACAAAAGCGGCTATAACTTTTTTTTCTATTCAAAACAGTAAGTGTGGCACCTTTCTGAAATCTTTATTAAATGAGCAATTTTTTTATGTAATGTAAAGTTATAGCTCAGTGCATTTTTTTTCACCCGAGATAGTCAAAGTTGGGGAAGAAAATATCAAAAAGTTAAAAATCCAGAAATAGTCCTAATTTTATGATGGTTCCTTAATATATTTTAACTACATTGCATTTGAGTATGGAGAGGCAACTATCTGGAAGTATTTTATTATTACAACGCTTTTATCAACTTGCAATGTTGTGTTCCAGAAACTTTCAATGTTGTGGATCCAGAAGCTTTCAATGTTGTGTTTCCGGCACCAAAGCAAAGCTTTGAAAAGCTCCTATAAAAAAGCATAGTGAATAGGGCGAGGTAGATGACATCTAGATGTCGCCCTATGTACTACGTTTGCTACACCGGAAATAGACGACACGCCATTTCTTTAAATAAAATTAGTTTGCCTATTGTCAATTAAATCGAATGCTTTGTAAGTGAAGTGACTTGTGGACCACTTGAGGTATAAGTGGACCAGTTGGTAATCACTTTGGGCCCAGTTGGTAACTAGTTCGTGGGACCAGTTGGTAAACAGTCGGGGACCAGTCCGGGAACCAGTTGGGAACCAGTTTGGGGCTAGTCCGAAACTATTTACCTTCGGCCCAGTTGGGGACCAGTTGGTCTTTTTAAGCTCCTGTGGCCGTTTTAAGGGTAATTCTTGGGCTCCTGCACTGCCGCTCGGGGTTTCTGCCTTCTACGGTGGTAATTTTGGGCCGGGTTGCCTGTTTTGGCGGATTGTTGTGCTGTGTGCCGCGTATTACGTGTACCGGGTACCACTTTCTCGAGCGAATTGCTCTGGGGAACCTGTTGTGTGAGTTGCTGGCTTTTTGGATAGACTTTGAGGAGGGTTTATACACGCATATCGGCGAAAATAGACGACACGCCATTTCTTTAAATAAAATTAATTGGTGCTCGTTTGTATGTACATACATATGTAAATGCATGTGTGTGCACCTTTCTATTAATATCGTTGAATTATTTTAATATCTATTGCAAAATTTTATTCAGACAGGACTAAAAAGTAGAAAATAAATAATATAAAAAAAACTTTTTAATATACAACGCTTTTATAAATGGACTAAAAAGTAGAAAATAATAGTTCTCAGTCCCATAGAATTTGTTTTGATAACTTTTGATTTTGAAATTTTAGCAAAAGTCATTATAAACAATCTATGAAATTGAAAATGAAAAGCGTGGGGCGCATGTAATACACTTGAATTGATATGAAAAGTAATATATGTATGTATGTATGTATGTGGGTATATGAATAACGACCGCTTAAAATCGATTTCAAAGTTCTACTTTCGCTGTAGAAATTTTAGGTCTACGTTATGTAGTTTGACTATTGTCAATTAAATCGAATGCTTTGTATTGCATGCGCTCCACGTTTTTCATTTTCAATTTCATAGATTGTTTATAATGACTTTTGCTAAAATTTCAAAATCAAAAGTTATCAAAACAAATTCTATGGGACTGAGAAGTATTATTTTCTACTTTTTAGTCCATTTATAAAAGCGTTGTATATTAAAAAGTTTTTTTTATATTATTTATTACATAAAAAATTTACTAAGTATTGCCCGGTTTGTAGTTGCAGTTAAAGATGACACATGAAAATGCACGATTTTTTTTTAATTCGAAAAAATGTAAATATTTCAAAAACGGTGACACTTTAACCTGAAAATTTTTTGTTTATCAGGCAGCTCACCCCCCCACCTACCTTCCCCTAAAGTTTGGCA
>NW_023458563.1:6492665-6511296 GCF_013731165.1 Rhagoletis pomonella | reverse complement strand
AAGCACAACGCACACTTTCCCATTGCTGCTTTTTACCTTTTTAATTGGAAGTTATTTTTATTTTATTAGTTTTAAGCACAAATTTTCACACATAAACGACTCACGAGCCAGAAATTCACAGTGTCAATTAGAAAGTAAACAAAACACATTAAATTCGCCTTCATTTTGACGTAATGCTCTCCACGGCGAAAAATCAGCAAAATCAGCTGGCGCCCCAACACCACCTTGTTTAATACACCTTGTTCGAAACGTTCCCATTTTTAATGACCTGGGCACTCCCTGTATATGCCTGATACAATTATTCACAGGTATTGCCTTCCCAGAGAGTTTAACAACCATATAAATCCAAACTTCAGACTTTGTGCAAAACTTATGAAAATTTTGCAAAACTTCACCAAAATGTTTACCTTTTTAATCAGCATCTTTACAAAAATCATGGTATGCCGTTTAATAGTCTATTAAATTTCAGTGTGCATTAGAGGTGCAAAACTATCGATAATCAGACCATCTATAGTATTCGATTTTATTTTAAAAACTATCGATATATCGTCGATAGTATCGTTTATAATTTTCGCTCAATTTTGGTATGAAGATTTCCTTAAAAACATATTCCGAAATGACGTTTGGATGCCCTTGTACACTACTGGTCAATTTTTTTTAATTGTTTAACCGTTAAGTTATTGAATATCTGAAATGAGTTTAAATTGAAAACAATTTATATTTGTGGTTTTAGATATCCTCCATATACATAATGATTTTTATTTACTTTTTATTAAATTGTAAATAGTTGTGAATAGATAATATTGAAAGTTTGGGTATAAGTTAATTTGTATAGCCCAAAATACAATAGCGCAGTGGCAGTGACAGTCGCAGCAATCACAATACGGCGTTGTCAGTGACTGCTTTTTTTGACATTCCCTTTTCTTTGCTTACATTTTTGTTGTTACCTTTTAGACTTCAGTGACATAAATAGAAGTTGGCTGCGTTTCATTTATGTCAAATTCAACATGCGATATTTGCTGCGATGAAGGCAGTGGCAGTGAATTTAGAGTTTGGGCTAAACTGAGCAGTACTGCTAGCTGCCACTGCTGTATTGTGAGTCGCTTCATTGGACACCACACTTTCTAAAAAACAGCTGATTTCGAAAAACTGCCTCTGTCACTGCGTTATTGTATATTGGGCTTATCAGTTTTTTACTTTAGTAAGCGGTATTTCAAAGGATGCGAGGTTTTCCGTCCTTTCCGAAATTTTTCACTACTCTTTTAAAAGAGTAGCAACCAAATTTTTAGTTCAACTTGGATGTTTAAGAAAAATGAAAGGAAACGAAGAACTAAAACTAGAATAAATACTGAATCACATATCTGTCGGACTATCGATAGGACCAAAACCCATCGATAGTAGCGAAAAATAAAAAAACATCGATACTATCGATAGTGCTATTTAAATATATTAAATTTTTATATTTTAAAGAGCTAATTAAAAAGTTAGAAATTTTGTTGAAAGTTTGCTGAATTTTCATAATTTTTGCACGAAGTATGAAACTTGGATTTAAATGGTGTTTTTTAAGTAATCAGCTACACCCTTAAAAAAGGAAGCATTAAATAAACAAAAGAAAATTAGCCTAAACTGGCTAAAATGTCGCGATCCAGTTTATATTTATTTGGGTTCGCAGACATTGGCTTAAATAAAAATGATTGAAATTGGCCCAGTATTTTTTGAGACTTTTCGGATTAGAAAAAAAATGTCTTTCAATTTTATATAACACATCCGATATGAAAATTTTCTCCGAGATAAGCCTAGCAATCTTTAATAGATTTTGGGTCGCTTAATTTAAAAAAATGGAAACTTATGTATTTGAATTTTAAGAAAATAAGGCCTACAGCAAAATCGGCTAAATCTAGGAGGAAAACGGCTAAACTGGCAACACTGGAAGTAAGTATACTTATGTCTATGTATGTATGTACTATTACCCTAAAAAATGTCATGGTTGATCCTCCTTCCAAGGTTCCATACGATATGTCCGTTTGATCTGCTAAATCAGAAGCACTTTCAATTGGCGTTATCATTCGTTCCACTGTCAGGAATGCAGCCAAATTAGCCGTATATGACGAGATGATTATCAGCGTACAAAACCACCAAATGCCACCAACAATTCGAGTAGATGTTGCCTAAAGGAAACGGTTACATATAAAAAAAGTGAGTTATCTCAAAATAATGTATGATGAATAAAAATATTAAGCTCTCATCCATGCTTAAGAAACGTGGGTGCTATAAGGCAAACGCCAGTAAAGCAAAATTTGCTTTACACCATTTTTAAAGGGGTAATAATACCAAAGTCTGAGTTTTTGTCTTAATTCCCAATGCTTATTTATACTACTTTACCGACGAAAGCAAATACATATGTATATATGTTAGAGTATGTAGAATTGTACCTACTCTGCAGACTTCTAAATTTGAACACGCATTCGATACAAGCAGATGGGTTACAATAGCACGATCCTCAATAAAAGCATAACGGTTATATTTCGCTTTGCGATTGGAAATAACACCATAATTTCGATATGGCCTTAAATCCTACTGGAAATGGAAATAAAGCCATTATGGTTTTATTGGCCTTTTGAAAATCTCGATTTAGAAACAATAAAACAATATTTACAACAAAGAAACCAATTAAAATTACACTATTAAAATAAACAAGTATTTTTAAGCAAAAAAGAAAACCGACTTCATCTCTCATATACAAATTTAAGATTACCGTTAATTTCTTCACGATCCAATTACCGGATATAAGCAAACTTAGTATAGGACCACCCTTGAGGTTTCCGATGAAAAAAGAATTATCGAAATCGGTTAACGTGGTCCAAAGTTATGCGGTAAAATTCCCTCAAAAAAATATATATATGTATATATGTATATATTTCGACGAACTGATAACCTTCTCCTTTTTGTGAAGTCGGTTAAAAAAGATATTACATGGTGCACACGTAAAATTTTTTGTCAAAATATACCAGATTTTAGAGTTGTAAAACTATCGATAGTGCCACCATCGATAGTTCCCATGTTTCAGAAAAAAACTAACATTACTCGTTGATAGTTTCCAGCAATACTATCGATAGTGTCAAACACTACCATCGATAGTACTATCGATAGTCAATGTAATGTTAAAAACTGTTCCAAATTAACAGGGACGGCATCGAAAAACAAAAAACAAAAAAATATTGAAAATATAAACACAGGTACGGCCGTTTTCTTAAGTAACTTTTAACTTTAAAATACAACTTATATTTAAATATTGCTTTAACATGTATAGTTCTGTCTAAGTAAAGCATTTTGTTATCGAATTCTATTTATTTACATATATATTACTGAAGCTTAGAATTACAAGTAAAATTATGAGCCTAGTGAAGAAAGCTTCTTCTTATGATCTATAACACTTGGCAACAAAAATGGGAAAAAAATTTGTTGCGGCAAATGTTACAGCTGTTTTTGATTGACTTGTCAGTGCTGATTACGAATCCATGAGCATAAGGTTTCCATCAGCTCCAGATTTTGTGAAAAACGAGGTCAAATTGTCAAAAAATCGGGGTTTTTGGCAATATTTTAGAAGCTTTTGCAAAGAAACAAGAGGCGGTATTAGGCTTAAATTAAAGCTAAAAGTCTCGACTACTATCCCTGAAAATACCATCCCTACACCTTGACCTGATGGTCACTTATAGTCATTTATTGAACAGCAAAACCTGGTTTTGTGCGAAGTTTGAGTACCCACCGCAATTAAACAAAAGGGGATAGAGCCTTTCCCTTGGGCGGAAATCAGGGCTTGAACTTTCGACTATAATCGCTTAAAATACCATCCCTTAATTTTAACCCTAAGGTCACTTATAGTTATTTATTTGACAGCAAAAATGATTTTGGCAAAACTTATTTATTCTTTTCAATACCACAGTATTTATTTCAGTATTTTTATATTGTTCAATAAATGACTTTTAGTGACCATCAGGTCAAGGTGCAGAGATATTAGCCGAGAGTTATAGCTTTAATTTAAGCCCCAGTTAAAGGTTCTATCACCTTTTGTTTGTGTGCTAGACTTTCTAAAATATTGCAAAAACCGCGATTTTTTGACACTTTGACCTCGGTTTTCTCAAAATCTGGAGCAGATGGAAACCTTATGCTTACGGACTCGTAATCAGCATAAAAAAGTCTATCAAAAACAGCTTTATCATTTGCCGCAACAAAATCACTGTTGCCTTGTTTAATTGTTGCGTATTATAAATTTTTAAATATGATATATTTTGTTTAAATTTCGTAATATAAATTTTTGATTTGTTTACAGCCAAGAAACATACAAACGTCAAACACCGATAATAAAAATGCTTTATTTTATTCGTTAATTTTGAGCTCCAGGCCAGTTATTAAATAAAACATAGATTTTGGTAGTTTTACTTATTACATTTATTGATGTCGATATTTCGCCTTCAATCTGAAGGCATCTTCTGGACTGAAAAATACCAAGTGCATACATATTTACGTCAAATTACAAAAAACTTACATCAAGATCGCAACATTACATTATTTCATTATTGAGTTTTTCTACTCGACTAATTCTATGTGCAGAAAAATATTAACAAACAAGCTCAAAGAACACTTAAACATAAACAAGTGAATTTAAGAAAGTCGAAATATAACGTAAATGTAAACAAAAAATATACAAACAACAATACATGAAGTGGTGGACAGTAGGACGGAGAAAATCTGTATGTAGATCAACACGGCATAGCATTGTTATTGTCGGACGAAGTACTGGTGGCGGACCGACGAACAATAACATGAACACATAAACACATGACCACTACGTTATTGGTTTTTGTGCGTGAGAATTAAATTGCGATAGAAATGAGCGCAATTGTCTGTATCAGTTTTAAAATTCATCCTTCTATTATTAGGGGTGTTCATGATGTGTAGCATCTCTAGAGTATAACGTTTATTGTAATTTCTCTCTTCCTTCAAGATTGCTACATTGTCAAAATCGGGATAATGTCCCATATTTTGGCAGTGAGATGTTAAGGCTGTCTTATTGTCCATAGAGTTATTCCTTAATTTTATGTTATTTATGTCTTCAATTTAGATTTGGTTGTCCCCACATATACCATATCGCATACGTGGGACCCGTCACAATCGCATGGTATTCTGTGAGATTTCTCATTTTTAGGAATTTTGTCTTTGGTGTTGGTGTATATTTGTTTTAAAGTATTATCATACGTAAACGCTATGTGAAATTTTTCTCTGTCAAACATTTTAGAATGCTTAATCCTCTCTGATAATCCTGGAACATACGTTGCCGATGTATAAATTTTCTTCTCATTTGATTTATCTTTATTGGACTTGATATAGTAATCGCGGATGAGTTTGTTGATTAAGCCATGAGGAAATTCGTTTTTCTCCAGGATTTCTTTGATAATGCCAATATTTTTCCTGTGGTATATCTTATCACTTATGGTGAGTACTCTTCGGATGAAGTTGGTAGCCGTATTTATAATTGTCCTCCTTTCGTGGTTAGAATTGAAATTTATAATTTCCCTGGTGCTGTAGGTTTCTTATACCAGTCAACTGTTAATGCACTTCCTTTTCTGATTATTAGGGTGTCCAAGTATAGTAGTTGTCCTTCATTTTCTATTTCTATTGTGAATTTGATAGTTTTGTTAAAATTGCTTAAAGTGTTGAGTATCTTGTCTATGTTTTCCGTTTTTACAATCGCAAATAAATCATCAAAATATTTGGTAAGTAGCCGTGGTTTGCTGTTAGAGTCTTTTTCGAATTTATTTAAAAGTTCTTCCATAACTATATCCGCTATGACCGGTGAATCAGGTGAACCCATAGGCATTCCTGACTTCTGCTCATAAATCTTATCATTGTATTTGAAGTAGCAGTTCTAGTAGCGGTTTAATGTAGTATTTTAGTATGGTTAAGAAAAGCTCTCTAGCTCTCCATTTCGAATCTATGATCTCTATTGCTAAGTCTACGGGGATGCTCGGGAATAACGATACGACATCAAAAGACACCAAACTTTCATCGTCATAAATATGGGTATTTCCAATCTTGTTTTTGAACTCGATCGCATCTTTAACGTTATACTTTGAGGACATTGTTATATTTTTGAGTATGCGGACAATATATTTGCATAAGTTGTAAGACGGTGAATTGGCGGACGAACAAATAGGTCTCAGGGGAACTCCTTCTTTATGGATTTTCGGCAATCCGTAAATTCAAGGGGGGGTTGCCGTTTTGCTGCTGGTTCTTTTCCTTTAAATCAATTATTTTGTTA
Source organism: Rhagoletis pomonella (assembly GCF_013731165.1). NCBI lineage: Eukaryota > Metazoa > Arthropoda > Insecta > Diptera > Tephritidae > Rhagoletis > Rhagoletis pomonella. The sequence goes on along the minus strand of NW_023458563.1, from coordinate 6,504,977 downwards.
GCATACATCTTCTCCACTATTTCATTATTTTTCCCTTGCAGCTTATTTGTAGGGTCACATTTTAAAACCCTATATGTTGAGATGTCATTTACACTTTTCTGCATCTTCATGTCATATTCTGATTTGTTCATCGCTACAGTTACGTTCCCTTCGTCAGCATTGAGGATCAAAATTTGGTCATGGTTTTTCAGAAACGTCTTAGTAGAGTGAAGGGTATTATGAATAAACTTATCTCTAATTGTATATGTCATCTTATTTATGTAATCTCGTATTAAAGTCGTCAAGTTGTTTCCTTTAATTTCCTGTTTTTCTTTATCTTTAATCGTCTGTATGCAGTTCTCCCCATCTGCTATAATCTTAAATAGCGGAAGCTCTTTATTGGATATAGGTAAGGCGAATTTCGGTCCTAAAGATAGGATCCACTGAATGTAATCTGGAATTTCTGTACTTGTTATATTGCAAAACCATTCTGGGACAGCCCTAATGTTAAGTAATTGTTTTTGTTTCTCTCTTAATTTTTCATACTTGCTAGCTTGTGTTTTCTTAGTAGTTGTAGTGAGGGTATTAATTATTCTTTCCTCACTTTCAAAAAATGCATTATAATCCCGCATCCTTAATTGTTGTTTAATATGTACTTTTATTGAATTCACCTCTTTTCCTTTTTGTCGAAGTAGCTCCTCATGCCTTAATCAACAAAAACATCCGCAATTACTATATCAAGTCCAATAAAGATAAATCAAATGAGAAGAAAATTTATACATCGGCAACATATGTTCCAGGATTATCAGAGAGGATTAAGCACTCTAAAATATTTGACAGAGAAAAATTTCACTCAGCGTTCACGTATGATAATACTTTAAAACAAATATAGCAATGGTGACGGGTCCCACGTATGTGATATGGTATATGTGGGGACAACCAAATCTAAATTGAAGACAAGGATTTCCGCTCATAAATCTAACATAAAATTAAGGAATAACTCTATGGACAATAAGACAGCCTTAACATCTCACTGCCAAAATATGGGACATTATCCCGATTTTGACAATGTAGCAATCTTGCAGGAAGAGAGAAATTACAATAAACGTTATACTCTAGAGATGCTACATATCATGAACACCCCTAATAATAGAAGGATGAATTTTAAAACTGACACAGACAATTGCGCTCATGTCTATCGCAATTTAATTCTCCCGCACAAAAACCAATAACGTAGGTGTCATGTGTTTATGTGTTCATGTTATTGTTCGTCGGTCCGCCACCAGTACTCCGTGCGACAATAACGATGTTATGCCGTGTTGATCTACATACAAATTTTCTTCGTCCTACTGTCCACCACTTCATGTATTGTTGTTTGTATATTTTTTGTTTACATTTACGGTATTTCGACTTGCTTAGATTCACTTGTTTATGTTTAAGTGTTCTTTGAGCTTGTTTGTTAATATTTTTCTGCACATAGAATTAGTCGATTGGAAAAACTCAATCTTGATGTAAGTTTTTTGTAATTTGACGTAAATTTGTATGCATTTGGTGTTTTTCAGTCCTGCAGATGCCTTCAGATTGAAGGCGAAATATCGACATCAATAAATGTATTAAGTAAAACTACCAAAATCTATGTTTTATTTAATAACCGTCCTGGAGCTCAAAATTAACGAATAAATTATAATATAACGCCCAAAATAAAAAAAAACTAATCAGAAATGCTTTACTTCAGACGTAGCCTTATGGTTTGAAGCAACGTTTAAATATAAAGGGAGCTTTTCAATTAAAGGTTGCTTGAGAAAATGGGCATTAAAGGAGGAATTACAATGAAAGTATCACTGATAATAAAAAATTGACAAACTTAAAAAACTGACGCGCAGCTAAATGGAGACATTATAATAAAATCAGCTGTGCTAGAGGTTTTATACTATCGATAGTCAACTAGTACTATCAATAGTTTAACCTTTTTCGAGAAAAACTATCACTACTCATCGATAGGGGCAAAAAAATAAAACTATCGATACTATCGATAGTACCATCGATAGTTTGACACCTCTACCAGATTTTATTAAAAAGTAAAATGACTGTATTAAAACTAATAAAGGTACGTAATATAGAAACAAATTTATAAGAAAAAAATATTTATAACAAAGGACTGACTTTATTGTTTCCTAAGATAATTCCTCCTCCTTATGTTTATATATCAAAAATATCCGACTTCTTAGACATTAAAAAGCAGGTTTAGCAGTGACCTAATGTCATTTTTATACTTACATACATACATATGGACAAATCTCCGGAACCGTGGGATTCAACGCTAAAAAAAACGTTTATTTTTAAATTGAACGCACAAAAATAAATTATACATTAAATGGCCTGAAATCCATTGAAGAAATATTAACTTCTTGTGTGATTCATTTTTGTCAAATGCTTTAAGTGTTATAAGTAGGGCTCGGAATACCATGCACTAATAAATCGAAAATATGCGTATATAATATGCACCCAAAATTCAAAAATATGTGCTACAAGTGAAATATGCAATTAAAAATATTTTCCTACTATTTTATTGCCGGTACTAAAATAAATAACACATATATTTTAACAATAAAATAACGAAAACAATTTACTTCAAAATACAAAGCATATTATGTATAAAATTAGTTTATAATCAAGCAGACAGTTACAATCTTGTGTAAATAGAAACATTGATAGTTTAATAGTGGTTCAGTTTAATGGTTGGTTGATTTAAGTGGATTGTCACTGGTGACTTGGTGACAAGTAATTAGCAAGTTTGCCATTTTGATACCACAACTCGACCAACCTACAGTAATTTGGCGGCTTTAAGGAATTTCAGTACGTCGTACAGAGAGAGTACGTCGTGCACTCTAAAACATTCTGCAGGAATGGCAGACACTCGCAGAGAAGTGTTCGACTGTCTCTTTTGAGCCAAGGCCATCGCAACTGCGGCAGAACCTGTTGAAGGGCAATCCCATCCTTTCGACATGTACCCCAACAGGCCAGTACCCTGTGCACGCTGCAGTAACCCTGCAAAAATCGCGACTACTCCATGCATACGTGTAAAGAGTACTCCCTAAGGACCAAGGAGTACTCCAAAATAAACCACAATTCATATAAAAAATATGGTCCAATTAACATTGCGATGTCCTAGGGCAGGACCATATACTCCATCCCCGCATTACATCAGAGTAGCACAAAACTACTCCAACATAATAACAATGGCATTGTTGCTATATTTTTTCGTTTGTACACGCTTTTGTTCTTCACTTCTCAAATACTTTTTCGAAATTAATATAAACCAAGACAAAAATTAAAAATTATATGTTGCCTCTGACGGTATTCGAACCCGAACATGCTGGGGGCTAAGAACTAACAGCGAGCATCTCTATACGTTCAGCTACAGCCAGACATGCAAATGTGCTTTCAAATGCTCAACTTCAATCACGTTTCGTTAAAACACGAGCAGTGATCGGATAACAAACAATAAGCTAGCGCAGAGACACCAGTTGGTCCGCTACAGCATGACAGAGGAACACTTTTGTAAGTACTCCAATTTACCACAAATAGGCTACATGATCCAACGATTTTTGCAGGGAAGTTTGTAGGTATCTTCTTTGCTAATTCCTAAGAGAGCTTTGGTTTTACGTGGGTCGTAGGACAACCAGAACTGCCGGGTAATCCTGTACGATCCTGTACGGTTCCACCTCTGCTTGGTCTTCAAATGATAAATTTCGGTAATTTTTGCGTGGGACACATTCAGTGCGGTGCCGCACCTTGCTAGTTCGTTCCTATGTGCCGGGACCCATATTAGGGTAATTTTGTATTAGATAAATATATATGCCAGCTCTCTCCTTCAGTACTCCACTAATTGAAATCTAACAGAGGTAGAAGAAAGTGCCTTATCTATGATGAAATTGATGGTAAAATTGTACTTTTTTGGTACATTTTGGAAGCCAAAAGTACATTGGTACTACATTGACATTTTTGATACATTTTTGTCAAGATACGGTACTGCAGCACAATTATGTCGAAATACCACACTCTATTTATTTGGAGTTTTGAATTTTTGTGGTGTTTATTAAAAAACGAAACTCTACTTAAATCAAAAAATAATAATTGCTGTCATAATAGGTCTATTCATAAAATTTTCCAGTAAGTACTAGCAGCCAGAGAATAAAATAATCGTAGCGAGTAAATTTGAGGGAAGACTAAAATATCAGAAAAAGTTATTGAACGCAACACCAGTAAAAAAGTGCAACTTATAACTATTACATTTACATTGAGCCCAAATGCGTCATTTGGGCGAGAAACCTCAAATGCGAGGCCAAATCACGCATTTCTCCATACAAATTCACATTTCCAGAATGACGCATTTCGACGCATTTACACAAAATCACGAAACAAATGCGTTCCAATTGCCGTACTATTTTATTGAACGCACTCAGAAACAAAAGTTCCACAAAAGCTTTGGTTTGTCTTTGACATTTGGAATTTTTCAAACACAAAACAAACACAACGAAATAAATAAATCTTTGAAATTTGTGTGTAAAAATTGTTAATTTATACAAGAGCTTTACACATTTTTAGTTTAATCAAAGAATAATTGCCTTTTTGTGTCCAAAAAGCGTTAACAATATAATAAATGTAGTGTTTGTTTACATACATTTTGTTTTTGTCTTCCCTTTTCATTTGATGAGAAGTCAAAGCAAATGCGGATCAAGCAGTGTAAACACCTTCAAATGACTGATTTCAAATCACGCATTTTGGTCCAATGTAAATGTAATATTACGCCATTCTGACTTTCTGATAGATAAATTTGGTAGGAGCGTTTTTGTATTATCCACACAAAATCATTCAACAGCAAAAATTCTGAGCAGTTTGCAAAATTTGCAAAAGCTTGTAGTCTTCGAAACAGCTGATAACTTTCACAGTTGCAATAGGTGGTTTATTTGGTAATTTATTATCCGCTTGGTGCATTGCCCCTAATTTCTAATTTTTTTAATATTGAATACTTTTGTATAAGAAAAATGTTTCTCACATATAAACTAATTATCTCGGAATGAATAAGTTTTTTTCCAACAAAAATTTTTGATACCATATTATGACGCGTTCAATAATAAAAGAATCTCCTCCAAGCACCCTTCCTTGTTTCACAAAAATTAAGTAGATATAGCTACCAGGGACCAAAAATAACTGTTATCTCAAATTTACAAATTGAAAACGTTGCCTAAATTCTGAAATTTAACGAAAACGTTGTTTCATAACAGTTAATAGATGAGAAGTAGTTATTTCCCAACGTTTATTTTTTACGTTGCTCGATAACGGTTATTGCCCAACGTTTATTTTTTATGTTGGTTGATAACAGTTATTGCCCGATGTTTATTTTTACGTTATCTGATAATAGTTATTTCACTCTCTCACTTTTACTTAATCATCTTTATCTTATTCTCCATCTCCATCTTCATCAATATTCTAATCTTACAACGTAAAAAATTAACGTTGTAAAATAACTCTTATCCAGCAACGTAAAAAAATAAACGTTGGGAAATAACTCTTATCGGCAACGGAAAAAATATTTCTCCTGCATAACAGCTATCAGGCAACGTAAAATGTTAACGTTGGGTATAACTCTTATCGACGAAATAAAAAATATTTCTCATCTAATAACTGTTATGGAGCAACGTTTTTGCTATAAGACTTATAACTGTTATGTCCCTGATAGCTACTAATGTGCCTTTAAAATTATCCCAATTATTTTAACGATATACTGACAAATTCGGTCAGAACCTTTGAGCATTATTATCTATTTTGGTATATTTCTGGGGAAAATATGATTTAAAAATTGTATACGGCACCCATAGTTAACGCTCGGAAATTAGAAAATTAGAGATTAATAGTAAATTAACTAAACTAAACTTTTCTTCCTTTCTTTTGTTTATTCACGAACACAAGTGTGTGGTCAGCAGACTTTTTTACTTGTAAGTTTTCGCAGGTAAAATTTTTTCCAGCAGAAAGTGGCAGATTCCAGTGTCATTTTGCGCTCTCGATTTCCCCCACTCTGCAAGATTTTAGGTACGAGAGCACTGCTATTAACTTGTTTATTTCTATAAAAGGAAATATTTTTGAGAAACTTCCATTTCGTTAAATGGAACGGGTCTTTTTGAAAATTTTTGATACTAATAGCACTTAGATAATAAGTATAACTTGTATGCTTTTGTTGATTACCTTGGTGTTTTTGTGGCCTTTTCAAACAATTTTTTTGCACTTATGTTTTCCACCTTCGACACTCCATGTTTTATATCATGATTTTTATACAGAAAATCTAAAAACATACATATATGTACAGTAATACCCGCTTAAGTACCTCACGAAAAATGTCAGCTTTTTGAGGTACTTAGGCGGGTTGGGTACTTAAGCGAACATAATTATTGATGTAGTTACATCTTTTTGTTAACATACATAAATATGTAAATCCTTGAATAAAACATAGACATTTAATAAAGTATACGTATTTATTTAAGATTTTTCGATTAAAATACAGTTCATTCCCTAACAAATACCATGTAAACTTAAGCTTAAGATTTTATAGAACACTTAAAGAAAAAAATTCATGAAAATTAAAATTTTTTTAAAGATGTGTTTTTTAAGTATACAGTTTATAGCCCATTCAATTTTAGTGTAATAATGTGCAAGTTTCAAGTGGCTAAAAATTACCGTGGATTTTTTATAATTTTTTTGCCGAAGGTGTGTAACGCTGCTACTGAATTTGAAAATACGTAAATACTTTAAGGAATTTTAAAAGAGCACTTAAAAGGGGAAAATTATAGGTAAAATGGTAAATGGGGTACAAAAAAATGAGGTACTTAAGCGGGTTGGGTAAATAAGTGGGGAGGTACTTAAGAGAGAGATTTTCTTCAGATTACATTCAAAAATTCACATTGCCTAAAAATGTTGGTTACTTAAGCGGGTTAGGTACTTAAGAGGGGGGTACTTAAGCGGGTTTCACTGTAACTATGTACGTATGGTCTTTTAAATGTTAGTATTTTCTCGGCTTATTTAGTACACTTTTTTTTGCCATTGGGTATAAAATTAAAAAACTCATTTATCATCCCTGATTCAGATGAATATGTGGGAAAAAATTAAAGGTATTTTTTTTTGTCAAAAGATTTCGCACTAAATTTATATGGTTGCATATCAAATAAAGCAAAAATATGCAAACCCCATATTCATTTTTTGTCAAATATATTCAAATATCCACAATAAATATACAAAAACAGGTATTTTTTGCAAAAAATATATTAATTTTTGAATGTTCCGGAGAATTGCCCATATACACATACATATATACTTTTTCCTCTCAGACATATCCGTCCATTTAACTTGTTCATGTACTGTTTTTGTTGAAACTTTAAATTTTGTAACTTTAACTCTTGAACAGTGAACGAGTGGCATTTTATTATTATTTTTTCCATTCAAAGTACCGTAGATAGCCATAAAGACAAATTCAAAACGGTAAAAAATCATCTGACATTGTGACCATTTCGACAGGGCAAAAGGCCTTTGATGTGGCCATAATGTCAATTTCCCATATGAACTTATGTCACCCGATAAAAATTTGTTCAAATATAAGTGCGCTTTTTTGCTTTATTACTTAATTGTAAAACTTAAAAGTTGATCTTATTGCTCAACCAGAAATGAAATAAAGCAAATTTGTGTTATTTAACTTTCAATTGGGAATTAACACAAATTTGTCGTTTGCCTTATTGACATAAATCCACTTTCGTAAGGGAATTAATATCAATGACATTAGCACAAAAGCCAAAAGTTTAATTTTTAAATAAGATGTAATACCAGGACGTCGGCCGCTGTGGTGTAGTGGCAAGCAGTGCGCGCTTCCACTCCGCAACGCCTGGGTTCAATCCCTGGTCAAAGCAACATCGCAAAAAATATAGAAAAAAGGTTTTTTCTTAACAGCGGTCGTCCCTCGGCAGGCAATGGCAAACCTCCGAGTGTATTTCTGCCATGAAAAACAGCTTCTCATAAAAATACAATCGCCGTTCAGAGTCGGCGTAAAACTGTAGGTCCCTCCGCTTTGTGTGACAACATCAAGCCGCACGCCACAAATCGGAGGAGAAGCTCGGCCAAACACTAACATATGAGTAAGCGCCAATCTATTATATTATATTATAATACCAGGACAAGTAATTTTTAAGCATAAAACAAAACCGACTTCAATTCTCATATAAAAATTTATGATTATCGTTAATTTCTTCATGATCCAATGATCGGATTTAAACCAAATTAGTATGGGACTACCTGTGAGGTAACACCTTTCCTCTAAGAATTATAGAAATCGCTTAACGTGGTCCAAACTTATCCGGAATTGATAACCTTCTTCTTTTTGTGTAGTCGGTTGGTTAAAAACAAAACTGACTTCAATTCTCATATAAAAATTTAAGATTTTCGTTAATTTCTTCATGATCAAATGATCGCGTTTAAACCAAACTAGATGGGACCACCTGTGAGGTTACACCATTCCTGTAAAAAAAGAATTAGGACATCGGTTAACGTAGTCCAAAGTTATGCGGTAAAATACATTAAAAAAAAATTACGAATTGATAAGCTTCTCCTTTTTGTGAAGCAAAAACAAAACCAACTTCAATTCTCATATAAAAATTCAAGATTATCGTTAATTTCCTCATGATCCAATGATCGGATTTAAACTAAATTAGTATGGGACCACCTGTGAGTTAACACCTTTCCTTTATAGAAATCGGTTAACGTGGTCCAAAGCTGCCCATGCCTGGTTTAAATGGAGGGCTGCAGACGAGTCGTCAGCTTCAGTGATGCCAGATTGTGGGTAATTTCCCTATTTGAGGAATATTTTGCATCAAAAATTATTAAAAGGGAAAAAAGGGACATTTCATATAAATAAGGGAATGTCTTTTGACGCAGTTGTTGTTGTTGATCAAAATTCAAGAATATTCGACATTCTTACGTAATTAATCGTTCTGAAGATGTGATGTGGAGTGAAATGGTATATAATTGTTAAAAAGTATAAGGACAATTTCGAAAATTTTCTAACGTTAACCAATTCAAGCGCTGAGTAAGAAAGAATCTTTTCAGTTGTAACTGGTGTTTCATGTAAAAAGCGGAACAAATTATCTGATGAAATGTTAAATAGCACATGAATGTGCTTCAATTTTAAAGTCACCAAAAAATTCTTTTATGCCCTTAGTGAGTGAGCAAAAAAATGAAAGTGAAAAAATGAATGAGTGAAAAAATGCAGAAAAAGGGGTTTTTTCTTAACAGCGGTCGGCCATCGGCAGGCAATGGCAAACCTCCGAGTGTATTCCTGCCATGAAAAACAGCTTCTCATAAAAATACACTCGCCATTCGGAGTCGGCGTAAAACTGTAGGTCCCTCCCCTTTGTGTGACAACATCAAGGGGACCGCCACAAATTGGAGGAAAAGCACATATGTGTAAGCGCCAAACTATTATTATTATTTTATATGAGTTTTACTGAAACATGTATATGTTTAAATTCGTTGGGAATTTTTTGGGATAAATTTTCAAGATGTGGGTAATTGAGGGATTTTTTCCCCATTTTCGTGGGATTTTTAACAGAAAATGTCTGGCATCACTGGTCAGCTTCACGAATTCGTCGAAGTAAGCTAGCTGTAAATCGCTTGGTGAACAGCAGTGTTGGTAGCTAGGCTTGCTATATGAGTGAATTAGTGTGAACAATTCATGCGTAGTCAAGAATTTCCACAAATGAATTCAAATTCTAGCGAGATGCAAGTGAACGTACGTTGTTGTTGTTTTAAGTACATTTCTTGATAAACTTGATGTGGAATTTTTGTAATATTTTCAGTCTTGTACAAAAATTTTAGTGAACGGACGTGTTGTGTGATTACTATTTTTACATATGGGGATACATATCTTGTAAGAATGCTTTAATACTGTTCCACTAATGGATTTTTGTATGTTTGAAACCTTAATACAGTCATATGCATACAGCAGTAGTGCAAGTGTATGGTTAGAGTACGCATACGCTCTGAGAAACCACGCGTGTTAAATGGAAATGAAGGTTAATTTATACTGGCATGTATACACAGCAGCAAGCTCATGCCACCAACAGCGATGTCGTATGCATAAAATTTCTACTGGGACGCTTAGAAAAGGGGAAGAAGAAGAAGTTTGTTTACAATTTTCCGTGTGCGTGCATGAATTTCATTAAAAAAAAAAAAAAACAGATAAAACTATAAAATTTGTGCAAATAATTAAAAACAACTGAAAAACAATTAAAAAATAATCTAGAAGTCTAGAAAAAAGAAGTCTGATGAGGAGATGTGGTGATCTCCGAAATAGTGCTATAACTTCTACCGCTTAGACTTTGTTGCTTTTTCAATTTTTCCTAATAAACAATCGTGGTACAAAGCTCAATAAAAATATTAAAAAATAATAATTTTTCATCAATTGACATTTTTGGGCCTGTTACTTTGACGCTTTGAAGTTGCTTCGTGTGCAGGTCAGGTCAGGCGTAGAGGAGTCGTCGCTGCATAAAAAATTTAATACGCGTCTAAACCAATAGGGCCCGTGTACAGACTGCCTATACGGCGTTTATTTGGATGTCACACTATGATTTTCGAAAACGTAAGATTTTTTATGGACAAATAAAAACGCTGCCAAGTAATTTCGATTTCGCAGCACCTCAAATAAATCAGTTTTGTGAGAAAAAGAATATTTCTCGTGAAAATGTTTGTGTGATAACTTTTTACGACTTTAAGTGCGGCTTAACTCAAAAATAAAGCTGGGAACGTCTTTCTTCGGCTTTTTATAACGAACCACCATAAAAAACCATGACAAATAATTGGTTTGCAGAGCATCAGTCACAGTGATGAATACCGTGAGTTTTGATTTCACAGCATCTAAAATAAATCAGTTTTGTGAGAAAAAGAATATTTCTCCTGAAAATTTTTGTGTGATAACTTGTTACGACTTTAAGTGCGGCTTACATAAAAAAAAGCTGAAAACGTCTTTCTTCGGCTTTTTTATAAAGAAGCATCATAAAAAACCATGACAAATGATTGGTTTGCAGAACGTTAGGCTCAGTGATGAGGGATCGGCATGTGACATACCGGAAGATAGACATCCTCGCACATTGCAAAAAGTCAAATACAAACGATTTTGCATGAGCATTTAGTAGTGAAGAATGTCTGCATTCCTTGGATTCCACACACAATTTCTTCGGTTATCGCGATTTTGTATGAGATTTAGTAGTGAAGAAAACTGAATTTTCAAAAAATATTAAACAAATTTCTTCGCTCATGAGACATTCTTTTTTAAGGTAACACGTATTCGTGGATTTTTTTTCTTCGGAGATATGATCTGTCAAAGTTTGTATTTTTTCGTGATTCTGACTAATCATGTACTTCTTCAAATCGTTATATCTCGGGTTCTACTGATCGCAGAGACTTCATCGTTATCGACGTTACCGACTCTCTGTTGTATGCATGCAGTCGAAGAAGTCGATAACGATGTTTAACCGCAAATTAGTGTTAACCAGACATTGAGTAACCGGCCCTAAGAAATATTATTTTCCAATTTTTAGTCCATTTATAAAAGCGTTGTATATTAAAAAGTTTTATTTTATTTTAATTATTTTCTACTTTTTAATCGGATATGTACAAAATTTTGCAATAGATATTAAAATAGTTCAACTTGCAGTGAAAGAGAACAGGAGACTATGCAAGCAAAATGTTGTTTGCTCACGTTACATTCGTACATACTAGGAATGTTAATCCCGGGATCACGGACTTTTTAAGGTCCCGAAAATCCCGGGATTCTTGGCGAGTAATCCCTAGATTTTCGGGATTTGTAATTTGCACTAATGGCAACAATAGAAACTCCTTTTCTTAGCTATATTTCTATTTTTATTTAATAATTAATATTTTTTTATAAATGTCTAGCTCATTATACATATAACACCGCGCGATAATAAATTTTAAACACAATGTGAGGACCCCGGATCCTGTGGCCCTGGGCCCCACAATAATTCTTTTATATACATATATAATTTGTATTAAATTGTATATTTGGAATTGTAAGAAAAACGCTTTGCATATATGTATGTACACGCACATATTTAATGAAATTTGTTATTTGAGTTATACTAGTTTTACTTACATACACACGTACATATATGTATAGGGCTCATTCCATCTCAAATCACCCAGGCCGGCGGGAAGTGAATTTAAGATAGCGATAAAACTCACAGGGATTGTTCCTTGAACAATTTAAGGAGACAC
>NW_023458563.1:6471302-6487665 GCF_013731165.1 Rhagoletis pomonella | reverse complement strand
GTGTCTCCTTAAATTGTTCAAGGAACAATCCCTGTGAGTTTTATCGCAATCTTAAATTCACTTTACGCCGGCCTGGGTGATTTGGGATGGAATGAGCCATAGATATATTTTGAATTATTACTTTGTATGCACAGTAGAGTGGTCCAAAATAATAAGGTCGGAATTTTAATGCCGCCACCACCTAGGATTGTTCTGAACCGAAAATAAATATACCCATATTTTCTCATTTTGAAATCAAAAAATATTTAGGGAGTGCTCACAGCGCTCAAAGTTTTCCATGTATTTTATATGGGGAAAAAAAGCAAAATTTCGTAAAAATGGTATAAAACTCTTGAAAATCAATATTTTTCAATCGTAAAACCGTGGTTCTCTTCAGGAGACTTCAAATACTAATATCCAGTTGTTTATTTAACCATCTTTTATGATTAAAGATTTTTTATTGGTCCCCCCATTGCATTTTCTAGCACCTATAAAATATAGTTACCATGAAACAATTGGTAAAGGAACAATTGGGTATTATTACCGGGAACCTCCTGAAGATAAGCAAGCTTTTCCGATCGAAAAATATTGATTTTCAAGAATTCTACACTATTTCTACGAAAAGTTGTTTTTTCCCCATATAAAATACATTGAAAACTTTGAGCGCTTTGAGCACACCCTAATTTGTTCTTTTTTTCAAAAAAAAAAATAGGGGTATATTTTTTTTTGGTATACAACAATCCTAGGGGCTGGCGGCTTTAAAAATGCGACCTTATTTTTTTACATCCATTTTTGGACCACTTTAATGCACAGTATAAGAAATACCTACAACATACAATACCTACATAAAATGTATAAATCACAAACAATTGTAATGAGGATAACTGTCTGCGGATGGACAAGAATGATATAAGAGGATCAGTGCTAACAAGCATTGTTGATTTAGCTAGGCATACGTGGCATGCGTCGCAACGTGGGTCACACGGGTAGTGGAAGAGGGATCAAACCTCCGAGACTATTAGTATATACTCGAAGTGGGCTTTAACCACTGATACTGGTGCTAGCTGTAGCTTTTAAACCTACTCTAGTTATATATTTTAGAGAGTGGATATAGCAAGAGTACAGAAAATAAAGAGGCTATAAACGAGAAGCGAGTGTGTTCTAATTTTTTGAGGAGATAGGGTGTTTACTCCTTACAGGACCCTGGACAACCGAGAGCTACGCCCAGCACTCAGGAAAGTCCGTTACAAATGGCGCCCGAGCAGGGACCCTAAAGGAAACAAACATAAAGGAGAGTGCCGGGGAGAAAAAAAAGTGAAGTGAAAAAAGGAGAACAGAAAAAAAAAATGGTGAAGAGAAAGTGGGTACATTACCTCAACCGAGAGGAGCTACTGACCTATATGGAAGAGTTCGGTCTCGAACAGACCGGAACAGTCGAAGGGCTGCGAAGACGCTTCTCTGCATTTATACAAGAAGAGAGTAACAACGAAGACCACCAAACGAGGTCGAAGAGCTAGAAGCGAAACACTCGAAGCCTGCGCTGACTGTTACCGCAGCAACACCCAGTGGAAGCCAGGGAGCCAGTGTCACGCAGTCACCAATGCTCGTTGACGCGTTTGAGACACCACAACCATACGCAACGTATCCTACGACATCACTGGCAACCATCATGGACCGAGTCCGTAAGTAGGGTTTCAAATATGACGGCGGCCGAGACCCGCTCAGCTTCATCGAGCGTGTAGAAGAAATGGCGGAAGTACATGAGGTGAATCGCGACTTGTTACCGCGAGCAATGCCAGAACTACTTAAGGAGAAGGCGTTGATATGGTTCCGCAGAATTAACCGGAATGAGCGACAATGGGAGGACTTCAAAAGAGACTTTCTAAGGTTCTTCTTAAACTCTCGCTACCACGAAACCTTAAGAGATGAGATCCGTCGTCGCGTCCAAAAACCGAACGAAAAATTTAAAGACTATGTGTTGGCCCTTCAGAGTTTGATGCGACACGCGATCTACAACCCAGAGCAGAAGCTGAAACGTATCTACAGAAACTCTAGAAGCGAGTTCCAATGGTACGCCAAATGATCCGAGTTCACCACCCTAGAAGAGCTAGTGAGTTTGGCGGAAGATATGGAAAATATCCCCCCCTTGAGAGAGCCACAGAGAGCCTCAGCGCGAACCACTCCGCGGGTCACGGAGAGATATCAGCACATGCGCGAGCTGCAGGTGTGGCAACACTACAGTCGGAGTACGTTAATCCGTGGGTGGACTGCGTGTAAACATCGCGGAGAAGATGGCCATTTTGCGAGAGAGTGCAGAGCTGCACGGAGATAGTTTTGTTGGACCTGTGGTCGATGCAATGTCCCGACTCGAGAGTGCTGCCGTAGTGTATCGGGAAACGGGCCGAGGTCCCATTTGCGGCGAGGAGTGGGGCTTCAGGTAGAACAGCCTCGCCCAAACTAAAGAGTGTCCTAAGGAAGTCGGATGGCCGAATTATGGCGGCGATCAGATTAAACGAGGTCGACGTAGTAGCTGCAGTTGATACAGGCGCAACAAGAAGTTTCTTGAGCGAGGCCATATTTAAGAAACTGGATGTGGGAGAGGTTTGGAAGGTGAACACGCGTGTGGTGATGGGTGATGGGAGATCTAAAACGGTGCTGAAGGCTATAACGGCTCGAGTAGAGCTGGCGAATCAGGCGCATAACAGCGATCTATTAATACTGCCTGGTTTGATGGATGACGTGGTCCTTGGAACCGATTACCTGGCAAAGGCGGGGGTCCGATTATGTTGCGGAGACTTAGACGTGACACTCCGAGAAGAGATCTGCGTGCAAGGAGTCGAAGCATTCACGGCGATACGCGAGAGGGGTGCAGAGAGGTCAGGTAAATGCGATGAACCCAAATCAAACCCCATGCCTAAATTTGAGGAGAAGTCTGGGGTTTCAAGTATCACCACTCATCAGATCGTCATGAAGGCCGATAAAGCAGAGGTATTGCCCGAAGAACCCGAAGATGCAGGATATCATCAACGCGGAGATCGACGACCTTATCCAGAAAGGGTGTGTTGAACCAACACAGCCCGCACAGTGCCCCAATAGTGTTGGCGAAGAACAAGACCGGCAAGTGGAGACTCTGCGTCGACTACCGACAGCTTAACGAACGTTCAGTTACTGAAAAATCCCAATGGAAGAGCAGACCAAGCAGTACACTGCTTTTACAGTGCCAGGGCGTGGCCTTTACCAATGACGAGTAATGCCGTTTGGGCTACACTCCACCCCCGTGACGCTCCAGCGTGCGTTAGACCAAGTTATCGGTCCAGAGTTAGAGCCGTATGCGTTTGCCTAACTGGATGACATCATCGTCATGAGCACAACCCTGCAGGAGCACGACCAACGTCTTTCGGAGGTCATCCGACGACTTAGGCAGGCGAATCTGAGAATCAACCCTGAAAAAATGCGAGTTTTTCAAGAGAGGCATTTCATGCCACCGCTGCCACCTCTGTGCGCGACCTCTATGGATTTTGATGAAAGTTGAAGAGATTGAAGGTCTAGGTGACATGAATATACGTGGAGCATATTTTGCCGATATGACGTTGGGTTGCCTATTTACACGGGATTTAAATTTTAAGAAAACGTCATGCATACCTTTCTTTAAAGTGCTGTATCTTGGAAACCTTTTAACGCAGCTTAATGAAACAAAATGTATTTCTTCCGTCTTATTATGGGCTTTAATTGTGCATTTATTACTTTAATGTGCAAGGTAAAAAAAATTTTGTAAACATTTTTCTTTTTGATTATAGCATTTTTAAAAATTTTTATTTTTACATAAAAACATTGTCTATAATGTCAACTTTAAGTATCTAAATGGGCATAATGGGCTACTTATGCATTTGGACTCTAGATCGTCTAACGCTAGAGCAATATCATAAATAGACATTGTAATTTTATGAAATTGTATATTTTTGAAAGAGGAAAGGTGTGTAAAAAACAAAAACAATATGAATAAATCGTATTAACTTTACTAAAGGTCTGAAATCATGAAAATCCCCTTAAAGGAAATGGCAGAATTGAACTTTGTTGCAAGTTCGCATGGGAAATCTGCTTACGACGTGATTGGAGGACATTTTAAGATACTGGCAGCTAGAGCAAGTATTCAACTCCTGATGTTACAACAAAATCGTACACCCGAAGCCCTCTACCAATGGGATGCCTGTAAAAAGAACTACAACTAACTTTTCCGTGGCCTTTATTTCGACTATGACTACGTGCCAATTACTTTAATCTTATTTTGAGCTAGTTTAATAGTTTAAATAACATCAAGTCAGGGAACTTCATATCCTTATTTAGCGAATCTTTAAATCAATAAATATTGTTTTTCTTTTTAGTTATTATAGTAATAAAAGCGTGTTGTTAGTTTTTTTTTAAGTTATAATTTTATTACTCATTAGGTTTATTTTTTTACACACCTTTCCATTTTCTGTTTTAATTAAACTACTAACCTTGAAGCTATCATTAGAGATCAAATATTTTTTTGCAATGAAACCGAAACATCAACAACATCAACATGAACAACACTCATTGCGAAAGGATGTTAGACCTCCAATGATAGCTTCAAAGTTAGTCCTTTTATTAAAAGAAGGAAAGGAAAGGTGTGTAAAAAAATAAACCTAATGAGTAATAAAATCATAGTTAAAAAAAAAAACAATAACACCCTTTTATTACAATAAGAACTAAAAAGAAAAAAATTATTTATTGATTTAACGATTCGTTATATAAGGATATGAAGCTCACTAACTTGATGTTATTTAAACTTTTAAACTAGCTTAATATAGGATTAAAGTGATTGGCACGTAGTCATAGTCAAAATAAAGTCCACTGAAAAGATAGTTGCAGTTATTTTTTACAGACATCCCATTGGTAGAGGGCTTCGGATGTACGAATTTGTTGTAAAATCAGGAGTTGAATACTTGCTCTAGCTGCCAGTCTCTTAAAATATCCTCCAATCACGTCGTAAGCAGATTTCCCATGCGAACTTGCAACAAAGTTCAATTCTGCCATTTCCTTGAAGGGATTTTCATGATTTCAGACCTTTAGTAAAGTTGATACGATTTATTTATATTGTTTTTGTTTTTTACACACCTTTCCTCTTTCAAAAATATACTATTTCATAAAATTTCAATGTCTATTTATCAACCTGCTCTAGCGTTAGACGCCCATTTGGATACTTAAAGTTGACATTATAGACAATGCTTTTATGTAAAAAGAAAAATTTTTAAAAATGCTATAATCAAAAAAAAATCAAAATGAAAAAGGTTTACTCATTTTTTTTTGTTTTTTATACATTGCACATTAATGTAATAAAAGCACATTTAAAGCCCATAATAAGACGGAAGGAATACATTTTGTTTCATTAAGCTGCGTTAAAAGGTTTCCAAGATACAGCACTTTAAAGAAAGGTATGCATGACGTTTTCTTAAAATTTAAATCCCGTGTAAATAGGCAACCCTACGTCATATCGGTAAAATATACTGCACGTATATTCATGTCACCTAGACCTTCAATCTCTTCAACTTTCATCAAAAGCTATAGAGGTCGCGCACAGAGGTGGCCGCGGTGGCATGAAATGCCTCAAGAAGCAGTTGAAGTATCTGGGTCACGTCGTCAGCGAGGAGGGCATTCACACCGATCCTGAGAAAGTCGCGGCTATCTAAGAGCTGACACCACGAGGGTATATATAAACGAGTTTGTAAAAGTGGGCTTAGCACATCCCATGGGCGTGGAAAATTTTATCAGCTATAACTTCAAAACCATACGTCACATGACATTTAAATTTGGTATGCAGACATATGTATGTATCTATGGAAGGTGCTTATAGTAAGGTGTTTATGAATGAGTTTACAAAAGGGGGCGTGAAATTTTTAATAAGCCATAAATTGCGAACCATAAGTCACATGAACATGAAATTTGGTATTCAGACACAGGTATCTATGGGAGGTGTTCAGAGTAAAGTATATATAAATGAGTTTGTAAAAGGGGGATATACATATATGAATTCATATATTAGATAACTCGGATATTTAAAACTGTGTGTGTTTTTTGTTGAAACCTTGCCGTCTTTAGATTATTTTGAAATGGAAAGATTAAATCGTTTTTTAATCCCGCGATGCTGTTAAACGAAAAGTTTTCATTCATAATGAATAAAACTCCTTCCGAATTAAGCATTCTACCAGAAAAGTGCAGCTTTACTAAAACAGCTAATCGACTAGGCAGCCAAACGAAATTGACCGTAGTAGACTAATTTTATTCAGAAATTTGATCGTTACCTTAATCCATTAATAATGGAACAAGATTTGTAGCACAAGTGATGATCAATATACTATACATAGATAAACAACCTCGAAAATCATTTGTTGATAACGTTTTTACACATGCACATACTATTAATTGCATATAATAACTTTCTTCTTATTTGGGGTTGACAAACTTTAACTTCAGAGTCGTGTTTATTTCGTCTACGAAATATGCCCCAATAGTTTTGCAGTCAAATGAACATGCATTTCCCACGCATATGTCCATATGTAAATACACACTCCATTAATTGATAACATAAATACATACTTACATACACGCATATAAACATAAGTGTGTATGTGTTTGGACGTCGTTCTACTAAACACGGGATCGGAACATACCTTAAGCCGAAACGGTTTTGGGTCAATAATAGACCTGACCTTTATCAGTTACGGGCTATATAGATTCACTGAATGGAAACATGGCATGTGTTATACGCAAAGTGATCATTCAGCTTTAATTTGCAATATAAACTGCAGACGAGAACTGGCTAAGCGGACTTACAACCCTGAAATATCGCACGGCCAGTACTTTACCCTGACTCGTTTACCAGCATGATACCATCCACGGTTTACCAAGGGTCAGCAGACTCCATGGCCGAGCACCTAATGGCCGATATTCGCGCAGCATACGATGCTTCAATGGCCAGAAGAACTTCCTCCACGTATCGTCATGCGGTTTACTGGTGGAACGATAACATAACAGACCTGCGAAAGAAATGTCTAAGATGTAGGCGAAATGCTCTGAGAGCTAGGGAAAGAGACAACTTCGTGGTACTTCGTGCAGCTTATAAGAGTACACGCGACGCACTATAGAAAGGAATTCAAGAAAGTAAGCGGCAATGCTTTTTAGAGATTTTCGATGATGCTGAACGGAATCCTTGGGTCTCGGCGTACCAAATTGTCTCAAAAAAGCTGAAAGGCAGAACACGAATCCGACAAACGCTGCATACCTAAAGTCCGTTGTGGAGACACTATTTCCTGTACAAAGGCCGTTAGTACCCAATATGGATGGTGATCCGTTGAGTGTTGTTGACCCTGTAACGGAAGAAGAAATCACACTCACAACAGCTAAGGTGGAAATAAAGAAAGCTCGTGGCCCCGATGGCGTGCCCAACATAGCTCTAAAGCTTGCAGTCCAAGGAAGTCCAAGAGAAAGGGGGAATATCGGCAAACCAATTCGGGTTTAGAAAAGGGAATGCGGTAGCAGAAGTCATTGAGTTAGCACGGGATGCAACGAGCGGTACACGATGGCTTGGAAGAGCAAAAGAGTACTGCGTGGTTGTTACCTTAGGCGTAAAGAATGCGTTCAACTCTGCCAACTGGGCTAAAATACTCGATAGACTGGAGAGTATTGGAATTTCTTATTATCTTCGAAGACTAATACGAAGTTATTTCCATTCGCGAGTGCTGTGGTATGAAACGGAGGAGGGCCTGCAGCGGGCTGAGATAATAGGTGGCGTTCCGCAAGGATCCGTACTGGGCCCTTTACTATGGAACATTATGTATGATGGAGCTCTTCGTACCGAATTGCCCGAAGGATCATCCATAGTTGGTTTTGCAGACGACATTGCGGTAGTAGTGTCTGCGAAACTTCTTGACGTCATATGCGAAAAGGTAGCATCATCAGGCGGCGTGATTAAAAGTTGGTTAAATAGCTTCGGCCTGATGCTAGCCGAGCAAAAAACAGAAGCAATACTTATCTCGAGTCGTAAGAAACTAGAGGAGGCAGCGCTAAAAATTGGCAACCACACCATCATAACGAAACCCACAATTAAATACCTGGGAGTGGTGCTAGAAAAGCGTTTTACTTTAGCGCCGACTTGAGCTATGTGAGAGAGAAAGCAGCCTCAACGAGCACGGGACTATCGCGAATAATGCTTAATACGCGACGACCGAAACAGCGCAGACGTTTACTCTTAGCGAGCGTGGTTAAAAGCCAAATACTGTTTGCGGCCCCAATTTGGTCAAACGCGTCACAGTGTCCAGCATACTTCCGCGGAGTCAACTCAACATACCGTTTATGCGCGCTACGAGTTTGCAGCGCCTTCAGAACAGTGTCGGACGAATCAGCTTTCGTAATCGCCAGTATGATACCCGTAGATATACTGGCGAGAGAATCGACGGTCCTGGCATCCACACCGCGTACTCTAACTCAATTAGACCGCCGTCAAGCCCGAGAAATCAGCATTACGGAGTGGCAAAAGAAGTGGAATAGTACGACTAAAGGTCGGTGGACCTATCGCTGCATACCAAATCTGGTATCCTGGCTTGATAGAACGCATGGCGAAGTAGATTTTTATCGTAGTCAGTTCTTTAGTGGTCATGGCTGTTTTAAGGCATACCTATTTAAATTCAAACATGAGCACGACCCGTTCTGCGACTTCTGTCGAAATGGCGTGGAAGAAGATATGCACCACGTATTCTTTGAGTGCCCTCGATTCCATCGGCAGATGGACCAACTGAAACTAGCTGTTGGAGGGGTGTTTACGCCAAAGTCATTAGTCGACTATATGGTGAAAGGAGCCAGTGAATGAGCATCAACCAGCGACACACTAACTTCAATTTTGAAGGAACTGAGGGACCTAGAGAGACAGCGGCGTAGCACCCGTGATTAAGGCAACTCTTAGCATAGCCGCGGACTGTAACCAAACTATGATGTTCACCAACTAAAGCATGGCCGCGGACTGGAACCTGGGCCCTGCCGAAGCGGCTGTTTTAGCAAACGAGCGTGATAGCCTTCGTCAGGCCGATCCCGGAGATCCCCGTATCAGGGATCTCAACGCGGAGATTCGGCAACTTGTAAACGTACATAAGCGGAAGAAGTGGGAGGAGCATCTGAAGACTTGCAACTTCACCTCTGGTGTGAGCAAGCTTTGGTCAACCGTGAGGTCATTGTCTAATCCGACGAAGCACGACGACAGAGTCGAAATTTCCTTCGGCGACTATGCTTCGTCGGACCCGGAGCGATGCGCGAGCTATTTTAGCCGGCAGTTCATACTGCATCCTCCGGTGGACAAAGCCAAGCGTCGAGTGACCAGAAGGCTGCACAAACTGCCAACAAATTGTGCCCCCCTTGCTTTCACTTGCGGTGAAGTTCAGGTGGCCATCGGGAAGGCGAAAGCCTCCAAAGCCATGGGTCCCGACGGTATATGCATGCTGATGCTGAAAAATTTGGGTCCTGCGGGGGTAGCGTACCTAACGGAGGTCCTCAATTTGTCAATGGCCACTCTCATCATCCCAGACATCTGGAAGGTGGGGAGAGTGGTCCCACTGCTCAAACCGGGGAAACCTGCAAACAAAGGAGATGCGTATCGTCCGATTACACTCCTTTCCCCGGTAGCGAAGACACTCGAGGCCTTGCTGCTCCCGTACTTCACAAATCACCTGACCCCAGCGAAGCATCAGCATGGTTTCCGTAAAGTGCACAGCACAACAACAGCACTTAACGCCATAAACACTCAGATAACTCGTGGCCTTAACCGTAACCGTCCCTGTGAGAGAACGATTCTAGTAGCGTTGGACTTGTCAAAGGCGTTTGACACCGTCTGCCATTCCACGCTACTAGAAGATATAGAGGCCTCCTCTCTCCCACAGAGGCTCAAACGGTGGTCGGCAAATTATCTAAGTGGTCGACATTCGTTGGTAATGTTCAGAGACAAAACGAGTAAGCAGCGAAAAATAAAACAGGGGGTTCCTCAGGGTGGTGTCCTTTCCCCGCTACTGTTTAACTTTTATATTTCAAAGCTCCCTCAACCACCAGAGGGAGTCTCGATTGTCTCCTATGCCGACGATTGCTCGATTATGGCGACTGGGAATGGAATTGATGACCTGTGTTCGAAAGTAAACGGCTATCTCTCCGAACTTTCTCGCTTCTTCACTGCAAAGTGTCTAGCCCTCTCCCCTACGAAATCCTCCGCGACCCTGTTCACAACCTGGACGAAGGAGGTCAGGCTACCGCTGGGGATTCACGTCGATGACACACCAATTCCGACGGTGAATAACCCCAAAATACTCGGAGTAACTTTCGACAGCCTGCTCTCCTTCTCTGCGCACTCAACCGCTATTGTCAATAAAGTACAGAGCGGCAACAAGGTCCTCAAGTCGCTAGCCGGCAGTACTTGGGGCAAAGACAAAGAAACGTTGCTGGCAACATACAAGGCAATAGGCCGGCCGGTTCTGAACTACGCAGCGCCAGTGTGGTCGCCTGGGACTAGTAGGACGCAGTGGACGAAGCTACAGACCGCACAAAACACCGCACTGAGGACAGCGACGGGATGCCTCCTGATGACGCCGGAACACCACCTGCACGGCGAGGCGCAAATGCTCCCGGTGAAGGAGCACAATATAATGCTCTGCAAGCAGTTCCTGATTGGGACCCACAGAAGTGGCCACCCGTGCAGACAGCTGCTTGCAGAGGTGCCCTCGCCTAGGCACGTCAGGAGGCATCTATATGAACTAACGGACGAAGTCCAGAGGTTCATTAAACAACCTCTGGACCCGACAGCCTACAGACAGGCCTTGAACGGCATTCACAGGGACTCAGTCTCGAGTTATGTAGACTCTAGACCTGTGAATGCCGTTCTAGGCACACCACCCCCGGACATTGACGAGACGGAGCTTCATCTGCCTCGGGAGACGCGCACCACACTTGCACAACTACGCTCCGGCTACTGCAGCAGGTTAAACTCCTACCTGAGTAGGCTGAATGAGGATGTGCCTAATGAATGTCCGGCATGCGGAGAGATCCCACATGACTCGAAACATCTCTTCGCATGCCCGGCAAACCCGACATCCCTAACGACCTTGTCCTTATGGGCAAACCCCGCAGAAGCTGCACGCTTCCTAGGGTTGCCGTTAGTGGAACTTGACGACAACGACTGAGATACCAACCGATCTGGGCGGGGTTGTTGTAGCCGCTACAACAACAACAACAACTGGAACCTGGGCCGTTCCTGACGCCCGACTAAGACAGCTAACAAACTTGTGCTTTCAGACAGTCCCTTGAAAATGAAACTTACCAATTAAAGCGTAAACACGGACTGACACCTAGGGCGTTCCAGCCGCCCAGGCGGCAATCTCGAAAACTTGTGCAATCGAAAAATAGGCGCGGACTGGAACCTAGGGCGTTCCTGCCGCCCAAGTGGCAATCTCGAAAATTTGCGCGATCGATAATAGGCGTGGACTGGAACCTAGGGCGTTCCAGCCGCAAATAAAGTGCAGTTTCGAATTTCGTGCACAGGGGGCGTTGGTGCGGATTAGAACCTAGACCATTCCAACAGCAAAGGCAGTATACATACATACGTATACGGGCCTGAAACTCGCCTCTTATTCAAGCCTGCTCAATGCAATACCAGCATAAGGCATGCTGTCATTTTAAGGTATTTGTTCTTACTGCCTATAAAAGCGAAGATAATAAGTTGTATCTAAGAGATAAATAAATAAATAGTTTAAAAAAGGGTCTTTCTCTTTAAACAAGACGTGGCAAAACCTACTGGGTATAGCCCAGGACTGAGTACAACCGACTGGAACGGACGTGCGAGCCTAGTGCTCAACCGCCTCCCGCTGAAATACTTAGACAGTGGTACCGGGGGGTTCGGTACTTGGACAGTAGGAGGTTTAGTTCGGGTTAGTCCCACACTGACGGGTACAGGCCTTCGATGCTTCCTCGTAAAAAAAAAACATAAGTATGTATGTATGGTGGTTGTGGCTAAAGACATAAATAGGGTGCAAATGGCCACAACAAATGCTTCCAAAATAGTCATCGACTGGCTTACAGCGAGGGAGCTGAACTTAGCAATCGAGAAAACAGAAGGTGTACTCGTAACAAGTAGGAAGAAAAAGGAGACCGCAACCTTGAATATAAACGGGTATGTATTTGATACATTACCAGCAGTGAGGTATCTAGGCGTAATGATTGATGCAAGGTTATGTTACAAAGTTCACATTGAAATGGTAAGTACAAAAGCGGCAAAAGTTCAAAGCGCGTTAGCTAGACTGATGGCAAATGTAGGCGGTCCAGGTCAAAACCGCAGAAAACTGCTAACAATAGTTACTGAATCAGTTATAATGTACGCGGCCCCCGTCTGGGGTCATGCAGTGCAGCAAAAGTCCTATGCTAAGCTTGTAAACTCTGTTTTCCGTCTTAGTGTCCTGCGCGTTTGCAGCGCTTTCCGGACAGTTTCGCATGATGCAGCCTGCGTCATAGCTGGTATTATGCCTGCCGATTTGTAGGCTAACGAAATCCGGCGTACCTATATGACGGCCCGAACAAAAGGTAGAGCCCTCTCAAAACCCGAGATCGCGGCCGAACGCCAAATAAGCCTATCACTATGGGCGCTGGACTTTCCGACTCATTCCGAGCATCGAAGCTTGGCTATACAGATCGCATGGCGAAGTTGATTTTTATATGACTCAATTTCTAAGTGACCATGGCTGCTTTCAACAGTGCCTGCACTATTATGGTCACGATGACTCGACGGCATGTAATACATCTGAAAATGTCCCGGAAACCGCTGAACATGTACTTTTCGAGTGCGCTTCGTTTCATTAGAAAGAGAGAGATTAAATACTTTGACTCAAGAGGGCCTGAGTACGGAAAATATCATTGAACATATGTTGAATGATAAAAAACTATGGGGCACATTAAAGAATTTAAGCAGAGAAATAATTACAAAGCTAAGGATCAGAGAGCAACGCCGCCGCTTAGAAAGAGGAAATAGTTGAAGTTACTTGTGTTCAAAATTTCTTCTTTTATCTTATTTTTTGCATTTCTTTGCAGGTAAACCCTGTGAACACCAAAACGCTCCTGAACCCCTAATCACATAAGTGGATGGGGATTATGGAAAGGGCGGTATGACGTGGGGCATGTTTATGCCACGGCCTCACCCCGATGTAATATGCGAGCGGTTCCGGGGAGGTGGCTTTTGGAGAGTTTCGCACGGGCCACTTGATGGATAGTTTCCCTATCCCAACGTCCGTTAAAAAAAAAAAAACATACATACGTATGCGCATATTTCTGCCAAATACTACGCACATGCATACATATATACAACATAGCATACATGCATACATACATATGTACATATGTACATAATTACGCACATATTTAAATAAAACAATAACCATTTCATTCATAAACGCAGGTGCGTATTTCTCAAGGCCTAATAAATTCATTCATAACATCTTCACGCAAATTCATCACCAGCATGCGCAACATTTTCAGTCCGACACAAAAATTCTAAAATCTAAAATTTAAGAAATCTCGGCCAGCCAAGTGAAAAGTGGCACAAACATTATGTGGTTTTATCGGAAGTTCACAAATGTAACGTGGCAACCTAGCTGATTTGCACATTTTTCGGTCTGACATTATAAAATTTTTGTTCATGACGCGCCACGATTTTTGTACAGGTGGGCCAATGTGCCTTGAACACCATTTGCATAAATGCAAAAAATTATTTTATTTACTTTTTAATATTACAAATTTCTGATGGCATGCGGAAAGGTAGCATCAAAAAATTTCTATACTTCAAAGCGTTTATAAAAATATATTTACATATATCCACGGATGATTTTTAATTTTTTTCATCCATAAGCAAATCTTCATTACCATAAAAAGATTCAACCACATCAAAGTTCAAGCAATGCGATGTCCAAGTTAGTGCAAGTCCACTGTACATGTACATATGTATGTCTGCATGTAAGCGTCAACTCCAGTTTGATTTTAACCCATTTTAGCGGACATAGTTTTTTTCATTCCAGCTGTTAATATAACATGAATTTTTTAGTTAATTTTAATGAAAGTTACACGTATCGTCGAGAACATGTTTACATGCAGAATTTTAAACGAAATATTATTATTCTCCATATGAAAAGTACGAGTATGGCTTTATTAAATGTTAACTTATGCGAAAACCTTAATATTTCGTCAACCAAAGGTTAATACTGATGGCGTCGTGGCTATTCGCAGAAATTTAATAATTTGTCTGTGGATGCAGGACAGCGAGGGGAAGACGAAAGCAGATCAATCGTACATATGTATGCACATATTTACAGTTATTAATGCATACATATTTATGCCATTGTTTTTTTGGGTGAATGAAGAATTTCATATTCATTTGTAGTGATTTAGAGGTTGTCATTTCAGTAATATGCTGTGGCGCGTGGGCTAGAGGCGATGCAACTTTTTGGCGTCTCGCCGTTTGTCTTGGTTCAAATCCCAGACGGACCAAGCAATAATATTTTTTTTATACCTTTCATGAGCATGAAATGGTATTATAACTTTGGTGCGATGTTTGTAAGTACCAGAATAAGAAGAGATAGACCCATTAAAATGTATACTTAAATGATCAGAACGGCGAGCTGAGTCGAGTTAGCCATGTCCGTCTGTCTGTCTGTCTGTCTGTCCGTCTGTTTGTATGCAATCTAGTCTCTCAGTTTTCGAGATATCCGGATCAAATTTGGTAGGTGGGTGTATTTTTATAATGTATTAATCATTTGTCGGAACCGGAAGAATCGGACCACTATAACATATAGCTCTCATACAACTGATTGTTCAGATATGAGATTTTTCGTTATAACTTCTCAATTTATGCAGCTAGGAACATGAAATTTTGCAATACTTCCATCCATTATCAACAGAAAACTTAGAGTGAAAATTACTTACAAAGATCGGGTCACTTTTACATATAGCTCCCATACAATTGATTGTTCAGATATGCGATTTTTTGTTATAACTACTCCATCTATGCAGTTAGAGACATGAAATTTCGTACTACTTTCACTCATTATCAACAGAAAGTTTACAGTAAAATTAACAAAAATCGTGTTACTATAACCTGTTTATTGCCCCCATACAACTGATTGTTCAGATATGGGGTTTTACTGTAAAACTCCTTTATTTAGACAGCTAAAACCGATAAATTTCGTAAGCAATTTTTTAAATAATAATACAAAGTCTACTGAGAAAATCGTCAAAATCTATGCTGTATAATCTTAATCTCTTGTACCACTGATTATTCAGATACCAGTTTTTGCGATATATGTATCTCCTTTATGTAGGAAGCTAAACCCATTAAGTTGTGTTACCGGTTTACGTACCGATCACACAGCAGTGAAAATCACTTAGATTGGTGCTATATAAGGTATATATCTATCTATGTCTGCTGTGAATATATACATTTTTTCAAATGCACTAATATGTTAACGTAAAATTTTCAGATGCTCTGAAAGGTATGGAGCCTTGGGCATAGCCGAAGACAGCGCTGCTCTTACTTGTTTTTTTTTTATTTATCATATCCATATTCCATTTTAAATTTTACTATTAGCTTTGTTTAAAATAATGTAAATGGATATGTAGGTACATACGCATGTATAATTTCACATAATCGCTCAAATTTGCCAAAAGTTACTGAAAACTTTATTGTAAATGTTTTCACTGAAATATTAGTTATTGGAATTAAATTTTATGCGAATCCAATTTGTATTCCCCTTTTTAGAAAGCGCAAGTATGCAAAAATTATTTCATAAGTAGGTAATTTTAAACACACAAATGGACACACATTGGACTACAAAGCTTTGTACCAAATTTTTTTCTAAAGATGCTGATTAAAAAGATAGAAAGTTTTATGAAATTTTGCAGAATTTTAATAATTTTTTCACAACGTCTGAAATTTGAATTTATGTGCATACGTAGGTATATGGTTTTTGTTAGGTAATCAGAAAACTAAAGAAGGATAACCAAAAATTGCAAAATGTCGCATCCCAGTTTATGTATACATGTTTGGTTCGCTGTAGGTATGTAAAACTTTTCATAGATATTAAATTCAATGGAAGGGGTGGCAGTGGGATAAGGTGTTTCTACTAAATATCATCTGAAACTCATAAAAATTGTAAGCGTAGCGAAAAAAATCAATCGCGGGCAAAATTTGTTTATGTACATATCTATGTATGTACAAACGTATGTATTAAAAATTTTTCCTCATTTATTAAATTCAACAATTTTATTATGAGCTCGAGGCCATTTTTTTTTTTTTTTT